>NC_056669.1:103384684-103701184 GCF_018350195.1 Panthera tigris
GGTATCGCGTGCTCTTCGTATAAATGTGTATTTTTAAGATGTTGTGGTAACTGGATAATCATAGTACTAAAGAGGCATGCGAATGATCAGGAGTACTCGCTTTAAAGCAAAAAGGAAAGGGGCACCTGGGTAGCTCATTTGGTTAAGGGTCTGACTCTTGATTTAGGCTCAGGTCATGATCTCACCATTCATGGATTCTAGCCTCATGTCAGGCTCTGTGCTGACAGCGCAGAACCTGCTTGGGATTCTCTCTTTCTCACACTCTCTCTGCTTCTCTGTCTCTGTCTCTGTCTCTGTCTCTGTCTCTGTCTCTCTCTCTCTCTCAAAATAATTAAACTTTAAAAAATGTTTAAAAAAGGGGCACCTGGGTGGCTCAGTTGATTAAGCATCCGACTTCAGCTCGGGTCACGATCTCATGATCTGTGGGTTCGAGCCCCACGTCGGGCTCTGTGCTGACAGCTCAGAGCCTGGAACCTGCCTCGGATTCTGTGTCTCCCTCTCTCTCTGCCCCTCCCCCACTCATGCTCAGTCTCTCTCTGTCTCTCAAAAATGAATAAACATTTTTAAGAAATTTAAAAATGTTTAAAAAAAAAGAAATGAAGATCAAGGAAAGAAGGAAAACAGGAAACCCCGTTGAGAACCTACTGCATGCCTGTTGTCGGGCTTGAACAGACACAGAATCTCTGCTAATTTTCACCACGCTCCCGAGCCAGGCATTATACTCTCCCCACGTTTAAAATGACTGGGCTAGGGGCACCTATGTGGCTCAGTTGGTCAAGCATCTGACTCTTTTTATTTTTATTTTTATAATTTTTTTTTCAACGTTTTTTATTTATTTTTGGGACAGAGAGAGACAGAGCATGAACGGGGGAGGGGCAGAGAGAGAGGGAGACACAGAATCCGAAACCGGCTCCAGGCTCCGAGCCATCAGCCTAGAGCCCGACGCGGGGCTCGAACTCACGGACCGCGAGATCGTGACCTGGCTGAAGTCAGGCGCTTTAACCGACTGCGCCACCCAGGCGCCCCAAGCATCTGACTCTTAATTTCAGCTCAGGTCATGATATCACAGTTGCGAGATCCAGCCCCACATCTAGCAGGTGTAGAGCCTGCTTGAGATTCTCTCTCTCTTCTCTCTCCACCCCTCCCCCTCTTCAAAAGAAATTTAAAATGAGTGGGCTGAAGTCTATCACTTCTCCAAGGTCATGCAGCGAGCAGGGTAAGCAGTGGGGAGGCGAGATAACATTAACCGAACTCCCAAAGAAGCCCTGAGGATAAGTACTCAGTGACTGCAGACTGTGTTTTTAACATGGCTGGGCCTGTTCCAGGCTCAAGGACACAGGAGAGTCACTTTTCCCATGACTCCTTTCCTTGTTCCAGGTCTGATGGAAGAGGAAAACCGGATAGGGGTGGTCTACTTTCACTTCCACCCCTTCTCAACAGACCCAGCAGTGGCTCCCCTCCTATTTGTGGCCTTCTTGGTGTCGTACTTAGGAAGTCTCATTGGAAACATCACCATTGGGCTCACAGTCTGGCGAGATCACTCCCTCCACACCCCGAGGTACTTCCTCTTTGCACTGGCCGTGCTGGCAATTGGCTACTCCACCAACATTGCTCCCTTGACTCTGGCTGGCATCCTTTCCACGGGGCACATGCTCATCTCTCTCCCTGGCTGTGGGGCCTAGGTGTGCCCCTTCATTCTTCTTGGAGGGTCTGACTGTGTCTTGCTTGCTGTCATGGCCTACGACAGGTACATGGCAATCTGCCACCCAGTGCATTACCACATCATCATGAGTTGGCGGCTCTGTGGGCAGATGACTTTAGGTTCTTTGGGCCTGGGATTCCTGTTGTCACTGCCTTTGACCGTTCTGATCTGCCACCTTCCATTCTGTGGCCACAATGAAATCTTCTGCTTCTTCTGTGACATGCCTGCCGTCATGCGCCTGGCCTGTGTGGACACCCGCATGCACGAGGCAGCTCTGTATGCCATCAGTGTGGCCACAGTGGCTGTCCCCTTCCTCCTGATCTGCCTCTCCTATGGCTACATTGTGGCCACCATCCTGAGGATGAATTCAGCTGAGGGAAAGTGCCGGGCTTTCTCCACCTGTTCCTCCCACCTCATCGTGGTTCTCCTGCAGTTTGGATGTTGCACCCTTATCTACCTTCACCCCAGCTCCAGTTCCTCTCCAGAAGAGGGCTGGGAAGTGTCCGTTGTCTACACCCTTTTTGCACCAGTGCTAAACCCCTTGATCTATAGCATAAGGAGTCAAGAGGTGACTGATGCGGGAAGAAGACTTACGGTAAAAACGTGCTGGTTCAGGAAACCAGAAATATTCCTTCCTAGAAGAAATATTCCCCAAACCAATAGAGGCATGATCTGAAGGACAGGAAGCTCCAAAGCAAAGAGTAAGGTGTGGAGAGATGACTGTCTCCATGGCCCTCTCAGCTGGGGGATGCTCATCAGTGCACATTCTTCTCTTTTTAGGAGATTCTGGTGAGGAAGCCCTGGATCGGCCCTGACTACTTAGCCAGCCTCTTCTCTCATCATAGTGCTTAGAATAAGGACTGGACAGGAGTGTCAGTGAAGAAGAGGGTGAATAAATGGATGGACAGGGTGACAGTATGACTGGGGCTTCCCCAAACAACTATCACTCTTCCTTCCTTCCTACCTTCCTTCCTTCCTCCTTTCCTTTCCTCTTTCTTTCTTTCTTTCTTTCTTTCTTTCTTTCTTCTTCCTTTTCTTTCTTTCTTTCTTTCTTTCTTTCTTTCTTTCTTTCTTTCTTCTTCCTCCTTTCCTTTTCTTTCTTTCTGTCTTTCTTTCTTTCTTTCTTTCTTTCTTTCTTTCTTTCTTTCTTTCTTTCTTTCTTCTTCCTTTTCTTTCTTTCTTTCCCTCACACCTAATTAACTTAACCTGATGAAGATAATCTAGGAAAGCTCTTAAGGAAATACTTCTGTAAAAGACCAACACCATACCAGACAGAATGGTGGCTTGGCTGTGAATAAAATGAGTCTGTTGTGACAGAAGCCAGGCTGTGTGAAAGTGAAACTCACGAGCATATTGAAAATGCAACCTGTTCACTCATGGACGTTACTGGACACAAATCCTTTTATGTATATTTTAAGATATGATTATTATTCAGGTAAGTTTGACTTAGAAATTAAAAACCTTCAAGAAAGCATAGTAAAACCCAATGACTTGATTTGTAGTGAAATACAGAGCTCACCACTTCCAGTCTTTGCTCTTAGGAAAACGATCTTCGGGACCACACAGCATTTGCTGCAGCATCTCTCTGGTTTCTCTTTCTGGAGAGGTGAGATGTAGGTCAAGGTGAAGGTCAAGACCTCTTCTATCAACAGCAAAATTCACTGAGCCCCCTCATCTCATGGAAACATAGCACATTTGCCAACTGTGTCCAATGCGGTTTGCTGTTGCATGTGGGAGAACCAGATTGGATGTTGGGGTCAGCTGGATGCACTCAGTGACTCACTGGGGAATGTGAAGAGACCATCTGGAAAAAGGTGCATTGGTCATAGAAATCACTTCATGGCCTCCTTGGATGCAGTCGCTTTCTCTCCCAAACTCCCTGGAGTCTGATTCTAGAAGAAGGATCCAAAGATGACACCTGCCCACTTATCCTTCCTGAAACATGTTCCAGGTCAGTTAGGATTTCAAAAGGTTGGTGACTGCTTTTCAGGAACTGTTTTGCATTTTTCTTTCTAGATTGCTTTGACAACTTCCTGACAAGTTCTCTTTGTCACACAAATACACACCCCTGTAGTCTTCATTTTTTTTTAAGTTTATTTATTTATTTTGAGAGAGAGAGAGAGAGAGAGAGAGAGAGAGAGAATCCCAAGCAGTCTCCTAGCTGTCAGTGCAGAGCCCAACATGGGGCTCAAACTCAAACTCATGAACCATGAGATTATGACCTGAGCCAAAGTCGAGAGTTGGATGCTTAACGGACTGAACCACCCAGGAGCCCCGTAGGTCTTCACTTTTAGCAATGTTCACTGAATTTTCAGTTACTGATTCTTGAAATGAAAATTTTAGGTGACACATGAATGAAAATGAGAGATTACAAGATAGAACTGGCATAATACATGTTGATAGGTAACAAAAAGTGAGTGAGTTGAATTTAACTGAAGAAAAACATTGGGGCACCTGGGTGGCTCAGTCGGCTAAGTGTTTGACTTAGCTCAGGTCACAATCTCGAAGTTCGTGGGTTCGAGCCCCGCGTTGGGCTCTGTGCTGACAGCTCAGAGCCTGGAGCCTGCTTTAGATTTTGTGTCTCCCTCTCTCTCTGCCCCTCCCCACTCACACTCTGTCTCTCTCTGTCTCTCAAAAGTAAATAAATGTTAAAAAAAATAAAAAAACAATACAGAGAGATAAGTGCTATAATTGGGGGTGGGGACAAAGCCACCACAGAGCCTGGAGCAGGGAGTAAACTTTCCCTTTGTGGAGGAGGGTGGGGGAAGGTGTGCATATCGGAACATGGCTTCATTTAAGAGATGACACCTGGCTGAGTTCTGAAAGATTCCTGGAATTTGTTTAGGTGCACAAGATATTAATCTCTACCTGGATTAATTAGAATTGTGTATCTTTTACTAGTTATTTTTTTTTAACATTTATTTATTTTTGAGAGACAGAGAGGGACAGAGCATGAGCAGGGGAAGAATTGTGTATCTTTTAAACGCTCTCAAACTTGGAGAGTAAAAATTAAGCAATAATTAGAATATAGCTCAGTCTAGTAGCAGTTAAACCAGTTTGGAATATCACGTCTCCAAACAACTCCTATTTGTGTTCATTGACCTACAGGGGATGGTCAAGTGAAAACCCAAGTTAGCCGTTTGGGGCTTTATTGAACCGACACTGGCAGGGAAATCTCCAGAAAGAAGATGAGAAGAACTGAGAGCTGAGAGAGACAACCCAGAATTCTGTCTCTGCAAGGGCTAGAGTCCTATGCTTTTCCCTTGAGAAGAGGCAGCAGGGAAGGCTTAACAGCGTCTGGATGTGTGCTCCCCTCGGTGCTGGGTGGTTTTTCAGAGTCAGTCTCCACGGTTTCCAAGATTATTAAGAAGGAGATTCCACTGTGGCCTTCACTCAGCCTCAGGGAATGATGTGGTTGCCAGTCTCTCCAGGCAGAAGGTAAGGAGGGTAGATGCAAGACCAGGTTGATGAGTTGTTTGTTGTATGGTCTAGACCCTGGGAAATGGACCAATGAACCCTACTGACCTTGGGATTCCCTGATCCTGTGAGGGGCTTTCTGGGGTGAAGTTACAATTAGATGGGAACATTTGTACAATTTCCTGGAGTGAATGAAGTGACAGTGTTTATGCCAAATATTTTAACAACAAACAAGTCTTTGAACCAGTCCACCACTACCACTGAGAGTGAGAGAAGAGTCTGCCTCTCCCTTAAAATGTGACTGATTTCCTAGATTGCCTAAGAGTAGTGAGAAGTTATCCACCCTCCTTTGTAGGAGGAGTCCGTGCTTTGATGGGACACCCAGAAAATATTGTGTAATCTACTCAGTTTCCAGGTGACACAGTCAATGCCTGGTTGATAGTAGATGCTCAGTAAATCCTTGTTGATTGAGTGAATGCATGAATAGTCCTGTTAGTTACACTCTGTAAGGGAAGAAGGCAGAGGAGTATGCAAAGGTCTTTATGGAAGAGGAAAGGCTCTCTCTATGGATGTTTGCCAAGTCTTTGGAAGCAGTACTGTTGCCAAGAGACTCATCAAAGAAGATGCAACATTATTAAGAGTTTGTATTTCCTGGGTGAGAAGAGAGTTGGAATTCTCTGATCCAACCTTCAAGTAGCAAGGCATTAGGCAGCAGCAAAGGCAGAAGAAAGCAGACAATGAAAGAGAACATTTAACTATGACCAAGCCCACAGGATTGTCATCTTTGTACCACTGAGGGGACCCCAGAGGAGGAGCAAGTTTGGGAGTGAAGAGTGGAGAGATTTCTCATTCACTCGTCAACACCTTGGATGAAGACACAAAAGGCAAGAATAATTGTTTTGTTTGTATAATAGATGTATCACGCTTCGTAGGCTCCTAAAAATAGAGTGCCTTGCGATCAAACCCTAGTTACAGCAAGATCAAAATCAACTTGCACAGTACAGAAGACAAGAGAGAAATAGAGATGGAGTTACTAGAGTTGAGGAATGATAAGCAGTTGAATATAAAACTTAGTTTTGGGCTTCCTAGCAGCTAAGACGAAAAGGGAAGCATGAATTATGTATTTCAATTTAATAGTCAAGTAGGATGACATATATTTTATTAAGAGAGAAATGTGTGTGTCTGGCCAGGCGTCTGGGGAATGGGTTGTGAATTCAGGTGAGTCTAAGGAATGAAAATGAGAATTCCTTATCCAAGGAGTGTTGAACATCCCTTCTGTAATCAAGGTGATTGCGTATTGCAGTGGAATTCACTCTAGTTTTTAAGACATTCCACACAGAGAACCTTTTACTTTTAAACTTCTCTGAAAACCTATTGGTGTTCCGAAGAAAACTTTGAGGGATACTGGAGGTAGTATGCTTAAGAGATGTGGTCTCCAGGAGCTATGTCTATTGCCCAGTTAGTTATAGCTTTGTGAAAACATGTTCATTAAGTTTGTAGATGACAGTGGGAGCAAAATTGATTACTCACTGGAGTAAAGACTTGAAATTCTCCATAAGATCTTGGTGGACTAGAATGATGAGCTAAATCTAAGGGGTTGGCTTTAAGAAGAGATGAGGATAAAGGAAAAAAGAGAGGGGAAGGAAAGGAGGAAAAGAAAGGAAAAGAAAGGAGGAAAGGAAAAGAAAGAAGGGAGGAAGGAAAGAAGGAAGGGAGGGAGGTTCACAACAATAAACCCAGCCCGTATCTAGATGTTAATCCTGGTTCCAACAATGACTGTTTGTATAACTAGGGGTGTGCTAGGGAACTTCTGTTTCCTTGCCTCTCAAACGAGAATTCTAAAAATCAATGAAACTTTTGTAATTGGAAAAATAAACACACATTTTTGGAAGGAAATTTGAAAAGTGGAGAAAAGCATGAAGAAAACAGTAATCACCCATTTTTCTCAAAAACACTAAGAGTTTACTGTCCTCCTTTATATTGGTCGCATAATTTGTTCATGCGATGCATAGTCTTGCCTCTTTGTTTTCTTCATTTAATGTTATAAGCGTCTTCTCATCTTATTAAACCTCTTCATTATAACAATTTCAATGGCAATGTAATAATTCATCATATGAATATATGTCAAGGAACTCGAACATTACTTTTGTAAGTGTTGATTTATTTTTGAGAGAGAGAGAGAGAGAGCATGAGTGGGGGAGCGGCAGAAAGAGAGGCAGACAGGATCCGAAGCAGGCTCTGTGCTGACGGCAGTGAGCCTGATGTGGGGCTCAAACCCATGAACTGCTAGATCATGACCTGAGCTGAAGTCAGATGTTCAACCAACTGAACCACCCAGGTGCCCCAAAACATTACTTTTTGTTAAGCATTTGTTTTGTCTCCTTATAAAAAATTATTAAGGCACACTGCACACATCTTTGTGCGTTTGGCTCCATATTCCAGGCTATTTCCTTAGGGTAGATCCTTTAATGTTGAGAGTACTGATTCAGTGCATAGGACATCTTTTTTTTTTTTTTTTGATGTTTATTTATTTATTTTGAAAAAGAGTGTGCAAGCAACACTGGGGGTGGTACAGAGAGAGAGGGAGACAGAGAATCCCAAGCAGGCTCTGCACTGTCAGCACAGAGTCCGAAATGGGGCTCAATCCCATGAACCATGAGATCATGATCTGAACCGAAATCAAGAGTCAGACGCTCAACCGACTGAGCCACACAGGCACCTCCAATGCATGTGACATCTTAAATTACTTCTTGAAAACACTGATTATCTCTCCAGAAAGGATACACCTCTTTAGTATCAAAGTGCTAAAATGAAGATTCCTATTTCTACTTCAAAAGTACTAAGTATCAGTCACCAGCATTGATAGAGCCTCAGTAAATCTCCAGGGTTCATGTCAATACAGCATTACATAGTGCCTGACACTGTACTAGGTCCTGGGCATTAGTAAAAAAATGGGACCCAATTGTCCCTTGCCCCCTTGGGGCTTAGAGTCCAAGGAGGGGACGGAAATATACATGTGAACACAGAGGCAAACACATCATGCAGGGAATGGTGAGATCCCTGGTTGTAGATAGTAGTTCTTTTTCTTATAACTATTTGTCCCATTAGTGTTTAATTCACAGAGATCAAATATTTGGGGTAGAGGATGTGCTGTCCATTCTCACTCTGCATAGAGAGAAAGGCAGGCAAGCGTGTGCTCTTTTTTTTTTTAATGTTTTTTTTAAACATTTATTTTTGAGACAGAAAGAGAGCACGAGCGGGGGAGGGACAGAGATAGAGAGGGAGACACAGAACCTGAAGCAGGCTCCAGGGTCTGAGCTGTCAGCACAGAGCCCGACGCCAGGCTCTAACTCACAGACCACGAGATCAGGACCTGAGCCGAAGTCGGATGCTCCTCTGACTGAGCCACCCAGGTGCCCCAGGCATGTGCTCTTAATGTTGTTCCGGAAAAGGAATTAGCATTTTCAAGGAATAAAACTCTCAGAAAGTTCCAGATGAAAAATTTCCTACCATGATTCCAGCTATCTTCTAGCCCTCCTACTGGACATGAGGCTGTGCCAAACAGATGACCCATGCAGGGGCAGATGCATTTAGGAAAGGAAAACACTTTACTTCCAAAGCATGCAGGGAGTCAGACTTTAAAAAGACTGGCTTGTAAGACACAAAAACCCAACAAATACTCAAAGGGTAAAACTGTAAGTCAGCAAGAATATAAGGTTGTATTATTCTGTGTATGGTGGAAAACAACATTCTTACATGATTATTATATTTTCAAAGATCATGACACATCTTCAGACGTCAGCATAGCAAAAATAAACAAAAAATACATTCTTTTGGGCATCCATAAACCAGTCAGGCTGATCTGTTTTGGTTTAACTCGGGGTGCAAAGTGGTCCCCCTTCTTACTGTGGCATTGTGAGTTGCTTAATCATTGGAAGAAAGGCAAACTGTCAGTTTTATGTTTCTGCAGGAGATGTAATATGGGGTGTGTGTGTGTGTGTGTGTGTGTGTTGTTGGGGGAGGGGAAGATAAATACCCTACTGCTTTTTATGCTACTTTTCATTCTCCTGTCAGTAGCTTTCATCAGCCAAACCCAGCCAGAAACCACAGGGGGAGGGTGACTGACTAATGCAGTCCTTAGTGACTAGCCTCCCATGGGGCAGAGCAGGGTGGAGAGTCGATCTGGGGAGCAGACCTAGAATAGTCAGGAAAACCTTCCTTTTGCAAATCACTAAGAGGAAGAGTAATCTCTAAAATGATGGAAATGGAAAAGCAGAAAAGTGGAAAAAAGATGGAAAAGTGTCTAGAGAGGTAGGAAGGGAGTCTGGGCAGAATAGCATTACAGAAGCTATGGGTGGGGAATTTCAAGGAGTAGGGAGTAGCTGGCAGCTTCAAGTCCAAAGTAGTTGTTGGATTCAATGACTTGGAAGTCATTGGTGAACTTCATTAGAGTGGTTTTAGGGAGTAAGATGGAAATTGGGTTGCCTGGGCTAAAGAGTAGGAAATAGTCATGATGGCAAGGAGCTAGGGAACCATTAGAGGGTGATGTCAGATGGAGGGAATGTGTTATGGATGTGTTATAGATCCTATGTTATAGGTCCAGCACTAGTGACAATTGCTTCCAAGTAGCTTCTGTAATTTTTTTTCTGGGAGGCTGGGTTGTCCACTGCTAGTGAGGAAGGAGGTAGCAGAAGAGGAGACTTGAAGAGACCAGGGAAATTTGCACTAGTTTTGGAGGGGACCAGAAGTAGGAGCTCTTTAGAGGATGGGGGTCAGTACTGGGGTTGATAATGCCCCTTTGTTGTGGCCCCACTCAGCAGGATTTTGTAATCTTTAGTCGTGGTCAACCTGGAATAGGTATGTTGGATATTACAGAAGGTAACAACAGGGTTGGCAAAAGGTCAAGGAGCCATGGATGGGGATAATATTGGCAAAAACTAATGGAAGGTATGAACCATAGGTCTTGGTTGGGTGAGGAAGGGAGTAAAGCCCAAAGGAGGCTTATTTGGGGGAACTGGAGGCATCAAGGTGGTATTGAAGAGGGAGAAGAAGAGAAGTGTTCCTGATTATTGCTCACACTCATGGAGAGTTCACTAGGGGCCAGACACATTTACTTCTCACAACAATCCTAAGAGTTCTGTCCTATTGTCATCTTTATAGATATAGAAATTGAAGCAGAAAGTTTCATCAAGTTGCTCTAGGTCATACTCCTGGTCAATGGCAGATCAGGGATTAGAACCTAGATGGTCCAAACCCAGAGGCTGCACTGTTGATAACCAGGCAAGGGATGAGGGCACAGAGGAATTTGTGGTCTGAGTATGGTACTGTGTGATTTAAGATTTCAGTGCTGACTTGAACAGATACTTACACACCTATGTTTATGGCAGCATTGTTCACAATAGACAAAAGGTAGAAACAATCCAAGTGTCTGTGAACAGATGAATGGATGAGCAAAATGTGGTATTTACACACAATGGAATACTATTCAGCCGTAAAAAATAAAGGAAATTTGACATGTGCGACCACATGGCTGGACCTTGAAAGCATTATGCTGAGTGAAATAATCCAGACACAGAAGGACAAATACCATATGATTCCACTTGTATGAGGTTCCTAGAATGGACAAACTCACAGAGACAGAAATCAGGGTAGAAGTGACTGGAGTTTGGGAGGATGACATATGGGGAGTTATTGTTTAGTGGGTACAGAGTTTTTGTTGGGATGATTTAAAAAAGTTTGGTTATGGATAGAGGCAATGTTTACCCAACATGGTGGATGTATTTAATGCCCCTGAATCGTATACTTACACGAGGCGAAACTTAGAAATATTATGCATGTATATTTTACCACAATTAAAAAAAATATTTCTGTGGTGAACTACTTCTGGGTGATTACAACAAGAAGTCTGATTTAAAAGCAAGTTGATGAGTTTAGGCAGGAGGTGAAGACCGTTGGGGTTGAGGAGATCAAGGAAGGGAGAGGCCAAGGATTGAATGGGTCACCCCGCAGGAGCTCTGCGTCCTGCCTTCATTTTCTCCTCAGGGGGGCAGCACCGCGCCATCCGCAGGCCCAGCTTGTTGACTACATGGAGGGTACAAATCAGACTGGGATGATTCACTTCCACTTCCGCCCCTTCTCCAAACTCCCCGAGGTGCAGATGCTGATTTTCGTGGCCTTCCTCGTCATGTACCTGGTCAGCATCGGCGGCAACGGCTCCATTTCTCTCATCATCTGGAGCAACCATTCTTTGCACACCCCCATGTACTTCTTCCTGGCCAGCTTGGCAGCTCTGGAGATCTGCTACTCTTCCACCATTGCCCCTCTGACTCTGGCCAGCGTCCTGTCCGCAGAGAGAGCCCTCATCTCCCTGCCTGGCTGTGGTGCCCAGATGTTCTTCTTCATCTTCCTGGGCAGCGCCGACTGCATTCTACTAGCTGTCATGGCCTATGACAGGTTTGTGGCCATCTGCCACCCTTTGCGTTACACCCTCATGATGAGCTGGCGGTTGTGCGTCCAGCTGGCCCTGGGGTCTCTGGCGCTGGGGTTCATCTTGGCCACGCAGCTGACTGTGCTCATCTTCCGCCTCCCCTTCTGCCGCAGCCAAGAAATCAGCCTGTTCTACTGCGATGTCCTCCCTGTCATGAGACTGGCCTGTGCAGATACGTGGGTCCATGAGGCCACCCTGTTGGTGGTCAGCCTCACCGTCCTCACCATCCCCTTCCTGCTTATCGCCCTCTCCTACATTTTCATCATGGCCGCCATCCTGAAGATCCGCTCGGCAGAGGGGAGGCACAAGGCTTTCTCCACCTGCTCCTCCCACCTGACTGTGGTCCTGCTCCAGTACGGATGTGGAAGCCTCATCTACTTGTGCCCCAGCTCCAGGTACTCTCCAGAGAGAGGCCAGGTAGTGTCTGTGGTTTACACCTTCATCACCCCTGTGCTGAACCCCTTGATCTACAGCATGAGAAACAGAGAGCTTACGGATGCTTTGAAGAGAACAATGATGAGGTTCCTGTTGTCCTGAACACAGTGAATGCTCTGGATGTTCCTCTACAACGCTGCTGGGAAGACACAAATGAGTATGCCTTCTGAAAGACAAGGAGATGGGGGCCAAGAGGTCACCGGTTTTATGCTGTTCCTTCTTCCCGGTTATACTATTTTTGAAAAGTCATTTTTCTTTGATCGGCCTCAGATCCTTCATCTCTAAAATGGGGATTAAAATGTCCCACCCGACTTAAATTCTGGGGTGGTTTTGTATGTAATGAGATACATGACGTGAAACTACTTAGTGGCTTTTAAAGGGAGATACGGCAGGAATGTCGTTCTTACTTATCGTCACCATTACATGTAAAGTTGGTGTCCAGTTCTCGGGCTCTTTGCAGGCCCACAGGTTGCTCATGTGGGCGGGGTGGCGGGGTAGAGCCAAGAAAAGGATGCACATCCGCCTGGGAACATCGGAGCCACTTTCTCCTTATGCCAGCAGTGCAAATGCTCAGTTTGTGCCTTGTTGAATTCTCTTTCATCCTCAGTTCTCTTCCAGGGAAAGGTGACGGGGAAAGCGCTGGAGTTTAAAAGCTCTATTTTCTTACTTTTACACCCAGAGCGAATCTGTCTCCATCTCAGTCTCTGACTCTGTATTAGCTCTTAGTCTGCATCTAACTCACTCTCCCCATGCCCACGGGGGCTCCTCCCGCTGTGGGTTTCAGACAACACACATACACACACTCACACTCCCATATCGCACATTTCTATCTGTCCCTGGCTTCTATGGTCTGAATATTTGTGTTCCCTGCCCCCACACCCAGCCCCAACACCACCCACCTCATGAACAAGATTATACTTTTATAAAAGAAACCCCACAGAGCTCCCTGGCCTGTTCCACCATGTGAGGTTACAAGAAATCTGTGACCGGGAGGAGGTTCCTCACCCAACATTGACCTCAGGCTTCCAGCCTGCAGAACTCTGAGAAAGAAATTTCTGTTGTTTATAAAGCCACCCAGTCTGTGGTACTTCGTTAAGGATGGATGAAGGCAGTAAGTATACACAATATGCACGTGAGCAAGCGGGGGAGGGGCACAGAGAAAGACTCTTAAGCAGGTTTCATGCTCAGTGCAGAGCCCCGTTTGGGGCTCGATCCCATGACCCTGGGATCATGACCTGAGCCAAAATCAAGAGTTGGACCCTCACCTGACTGAGCCATCCCGGTGCCCCAGAAAGATTGCTTTTTTAATTGAGCCTCTCTGGGTAGCAGGGGGGTAATGGATTCAGGTAGAGCAAAGCTAGTTCTGTGAAGACAAACACTGGCGGGACACAATGAGGGGAAGGGCCCCTAAAGCGGCTGTGAACAGGAGGGTGATTGTTTCAGGACGATCCGCCTCAGGGTAATGGCGTCAGAACATAGATGGTTTACTGTCTTTTTATAGGGTGAGGGAAGCTCATTTATTCCTCTCCTTGTTGAATAGCGAGTGATTTATTGGGGTGCCTGGCTGGCTCAGTCGGTGGAGCGGTGCAACTCTTGATCTCTGGGTCATCAGTTCAAGCCCCCCGTTGGGTGTGGAGCCTGCCAAAAAAAAAAATAGTGAGTGATTTATTCATTCAACAACATTTAAGAAGGCAGTGAACAACTATTTATTGAACTCTACTGTGTACCTACCTGTGCAAAGTGGCTTTGAAGAGCACAAACCAGGGCCGCCTGGGTGGCTCAGTCAGTTAAGTCACCGACTCTTGGTTTCAGCTCAGGTCATGATCTCACGGTTTGTGGGACTGAACCCTGCATCGGACTCCAAGCTGACAGCATGGAGCCTGCTTGAGATTCTCTCACTGCCCTCCCACCCCGCCCTCAAAATAAATAAACTTAAGGAATCACCCCGCCCTCAAAATAAATAAACTTAAGGAAAAAAAAAAAAAAAGAACACAAACCATGATAGCCCAAGAGCAAGTGATACAATGCTATGAGCTTCCAGAGGAGGGACAGCGAAGGGAATCAAGACAAGTTTGACGAGGGAGGTGGCATTTGACCTGCACCATGCAGGTGTCCAGATCTGTGCAAAGAGGAGCAGGGAGGGCATTTCTGAAGGGGGGAATGGTAAGGACAGAAGAACAGAGAACGAACTCTTTGTGCCTCTGTTTCCTTATCTGGAAAGGCATAAACACTCTGCTACATTTTTTCTTTTTTTCCTGAAAATGTATCACAGGCTTAAAAGGCAGAAACCATGACCCCAAATTTATCTTACAAGGAACTGAAATGTTCCCGTCTTCCTTTGAAGACAAGAACCTGAAAGGACCTTGTTTGGTTCACTTACAGACACTCGCTGTCCCTCCTGCTGTGTTCTACCACAATATTCTACAAGGTCAGTGTTACTTGCAGGACACTAGTCTTGTTGAATCATAGGTGTTTGGGAGAAATAAACTTTATGTGGTCAAGGAAGCATGAAGACTACTGTACCAATCAAACCCCAACCCATTACTGCAGGTTCGCTCTGTGCCTATAATGTGCAAACGTGCCGCCATGATTCTAAGATGAGGATATGTTTCTCTATGTTTTCTGAGCTCTGTCACCACGAAAGTCTTCTGTTCCTTGGGGTATCTTATGAAACCTCTTATCCTGTTGAACCTACTTTGGAAGAAGCTGGCTTAGCTGTTGCTGACTCAGCACCAAGAGGGTTTTTTCACTAGCGACAGAAATACTCCAGGCACTTTTTTTTTTTTTTTTAACATTTATTTATTTTTGAGACAGAGAGAGACACAGCATGAACGGGGGAGGGGCAGAGAGAGAGGGAGACACAGAATCAGAAGCAGGCTCCAGGCTCCGAGCCATCAGCCCAGAGCCCGACGCGGGGCTCGAACTCGCGGACCGCGAGATCGTGACCTGAGCTGAAGTCGGACGCTTAACCGACTGAGCCACCCAGGCTCCCCGATCCAGGCACTTTTCAATTCCCCATGCTTCTTGAGGGAACAAGCGTAGTTGTCCTGGGTTAGTGGGCTTCTTTTCAAGTGATTGCAGAAGGGAATTAATGTTTACCATATATTAGCCCATATATCGTCACAAAACCCATGAGACTGGTGTTATTTTTATCTCTGCTTACAGATAAGGAAACTGACACATGGGGAATTTAAGTCACGTGTTCAAGGTCACACAGTCGGAACGGGCAGAATGTGGGATATGATGGGGATGGTGCTGCTATCTCAGCATGTTATCACTGTACTATGGGAGTTTGGGGGAGATCCCTTCATTTTTCTGTACTTAATTTCATAATAAACGAGGGGAATAATACCTACTCTACTACCCTGAATTATTGTGAGATCTTGGGGGTGGGGTGGAGAAAAACTCTAAAAGTACGATGAAAGATTCAGCATGGTTAGTCTAATATCCAAATGGAGGGGCACCTGGCTGGCTCAGTCGGTATAGCATGGAGCCTGCTTAAAAAAAAATAACATCCGAACGGAGAAACATGCTAGATGGCTTATTTATTTATTTTAGTTGTAAACATTTTACTTTATTATTTATTTATTTTAACGTTTATTTATTTTTGAGACAGAGAGAGAGAGAGAGAGAGACAGAGTGCGAGCAGGGGAGGGGCAGGGAGAAAGGGAGACACAGAATCCGAAGCGGGCTCCAGGCTCCAAGCCATCAGCACAGAGCCCAACATGGGGCTCAACGCGGGGCTCGAACTCACGAGCCGTGAGATCATGACCTGAGCCAGAGTCGGCTGCTTAACCGACTGAGCCACCCAGGGGCCCCCAAACGGGCCTTCTGCAGCTCAAAGTAACAGCAGTCCTCTGTGGAGGAGGCGTCTTTCACCAACCTCTTCTTAGTAGCACTTTGGGCTTTAGGGCTCCGGGGATTGAAGACTTCGTATAAACAGGAAAGCAAGTTTATAAGGTTCAGATAGTTTATATTGTCAAATTAGAGGCATAGGTGTATGGCACAGGGAGGTTGGTGCTAGGAAAACATCTGAACGATGTGCTAGACGACATCTTTGTGAAATAAAAAAACCATGTTATTTTAAACCCTCAATTCAGTGACACAGAACTCATTCTCCAGAACACATGGAATTGCGGTTGGACTTTTAAGAGGTAGGATTCAGGAAGCATCTTCCTTCTTCCTCAGAGAGAAGAGAGGGGGATCCCCAGGGAGCCTGTGTGTTAGTCGCCAACTATTCTTTGGTTTGTTCTCCAAATATTTGCATTCTACCTACTTCGTAGTAGCCCTGGGGGGTGAATAACATTGATTTGTTGCTCTTAAGCTCATGGGCTAGCCAGGGACACAGATGGATAAGCAGCTAGGTACAAGACAAGACAGGACGTGCTTTATTGCTTTATTTATTTAAGTTTATTTGAGAGAGAGTGTGCATGTGCGAGTGGGGGAAGGGCAGAGAGAGAGAGAGAGAGAGAGAGACGGGGGGGGGGGGGGGGGGGGGAGAATCACAAGCAGGCTCCAGACTGCCAGTGCAGAACCTGTTGTGGGGCTTGAACTCACAAACCACAAGATCATGACCTGAGCCGAAGTCGGACGCTTAACAACGGAGCCAGGGTGTGCTTTAAAAAGAGGTCTGAACAAGTTGTGCAGAGGCGGGCAGAGGGGCCAAGGGGCCACGTGAGGTTTGGGTTTTGAAGGAGGAGCACAGATCTGTTAGGCGTGAAAAGGATTAAGGGCCTATTAGGCAGAGGTAGGTGGGAAATCCTTGGTGCATCTGGCTCAGAGAGGAGGTGGGCATTGGGTGAGGCTAACGAGGGGCTGTGCGTGTCATGGAGGGCATGGGGCCCGGGGCCAGATTGGGCAAAGGCCTGAATACCATTCCAAGAAGAGTCTGTACTCCTTACTTGTTGTAATGAGAAGCTACTGATGAGTTTCCATCAGAAGAAAGACGTAATGGAGGCACATTATAAGAAGATTCGCTTACTAAATTTGGTAGACCTTAACCGAACGCCTGATACATTTGTGGCCCTGTGCCTGGGCCTGGGTCCACATCAGTGAAGACAAAAGACAAGGCTGCTGTCCTCAGAGCTTACAGAAGGCGTGCGAGGCAGACCAGTGGCCAGGTAATTCATAGCGTGGTAGGGGCTACGATAAAGCACAGGGCGTCACCAGAGGCATGTTTGAGGGACACCTAACTCCATCCTGGAGGGGGAAACTTTTACTCTGAGGCCTGGAGAATGTACCAGCGGTGTCCCGGACGAGCATGGGGGAGAAGAGAGCTCTGGAAAGTGACGCAGCCTAACTCTGGCATTGATTTGGGATTTGAACTATGTACTAGGCAGCCATTGAGAGGACTGCCAGTCTTCATTCTACCGTGTCATTCCCCTCACCGTGAGCGTGGGCTGCACCCAGTGAGTAACTTCCAATGAACAGATACAGCCTAAATGACGTCACAGCTGAGATTGGGTTCAAAAGTGCTTTGGCTTCCATCTCTCCCTCTGGCCTGCCTGTTCTGATGGAAACCAGCTGCCATGTCGTGAGCTGCCCTATGGAGAGGCGTCACCTGTCGTGCAGTGGGCTCTGGAGGTCCAGAAGGGGTAAGGCCCACTCCCTTCCTCCGATGGGAACGAAGTAGGCCCGGAGGGAGGAGAGAGAAGGAAGCGGAGTTGCCAAACGCCAGGAGCCTTTGGTTGGTCTGTAGAGGTGAAACTGAGTGTCGGCTGGTTTTACACATAGCCAAAATGCAAACACTTGAGTGGATTTGGGCTCTGTTTGTTTAACGGGGAAACAGCTACACCAAAACACAGCAGATGGGAAACGAAGTTCCACCGTGGGGCAGAAAAATAAAAATACATCAGTAGGGGCTCCGACTAAGCCTGAAACTTCAAGTCCCCGTCCACACCTACGTGGAGACCCTAGAGTCCACTTGGGCTCAACATCAAGAGTCTTTTTCACCAGCCCCTGGACTCCCCTTGCCCAGGTACCATATTCCAGTTACTTGACTTTTTCATTTCACTTTTTTAAAAAATTTTTTAACATTTATTGATTTTTGAGAGAGAGAGAGAGACAGAGCACAAGTTGGGGAAGGGAGAGAGAGAGGGAGACACAGAATCCGAAGCAGGCTCCGTGCTCTGAGCTGTCAGCACAGAGCCTGATGTGGGGCTCGAACTCACGGAGTGAGAGATCATGACCTGAGCCGAAGTCCAACAGTTAACAGACTGAGCCACCCAGGTGCCCCAACTTTTTCATTTCTTGTATACAACTAGCAGGTGGAATCCAAACTTCTGCCTGTCAGGGAAGAGCAAATATTAATATGCTACCAGAAAATAAACAAAATGGGGTTCATGCCTAACAAAAGTTTTAAAGAAAGCTTGATGCCTCTAAGTACCTTCCTGCAGTTGAGAGGGCTCTTTGCCCTATTTTCAATATTTTTAGAAAGTTTAAGGGAAATGATACAGTCATTTCTGTTATGGCTCCCTAGGCTAACCAAAAGGTTATTGTATTTTTTCTTGGAATCATCTCATAGGAAATCAAATTTCTTTTTGGTTTCCAAGTTTTATTGAGATATAACTAACACGTGACATGGTATTAGTTTAAGGTTACAGCATAATGACTTGAGATATATAGAGACAGCAAGAACGATCACCACAGTAAGTTTAGTTAACATCTATCACCTCACATAGTTACAATTTTTTTTTGTGATGAGAAGTTTTTTTTTTTTTTAATTTTTTTTTAACGTTTATTTATTTTTGAGAGAGAGAGAGAGCATGAACGGGGGAGGGTCAGAGAGGGGGAGACACAGAATCCAAAACAGGCTCCAGGCTCTGAGCTGTCAGCACAGAGCCCAACGCGGGGCTCAAACTCACGGACCGCGAGATCATGACCTGAGCCGAAGTCGGCCGCTTAACCGACTGAGCCACCCAGGCGCCCAGTGATGAGAAGTTTTAAGTCTATCATCTTAGTGACTTTCAAATGCACAGTACATTCTTGTTAACTCTAGTCACCATGTTCTACGTTACACCCCCAGGACTTATAACTGGAAGTGTGTATCTTTTGACCTCCTTCACCATGTTGCTCCCCACCCCCTACCCCCCCACCTCTGGCAACCACCATTCTGTTCTCTGTGTCTGAGTTTGAGGAATCCAAATTTCTGATTCCCCAGTAAATATATTTTGTGAAGGATATGAAATCTTTTAAAACAAGAGATCCATCAATGAAAACAAAGCCTATAGGATACTCTTGATCTTGGAAAGGTTGGGAACCACAAGTTTTGATCAACCTCCTTATTTCACAGATGAGAAAACAGGTTGTGTGATGTTAAGTGTTAAGTTTTGTGGCAGAAACTCTGGCTACAACTCAGGCCTCCCGGCTACATATATCAGCAATCATTCTCCAGCCCCACAGCAACTCTCCCTTCATGGAAAGCCCATCTTGTGAAGGACAGATTACACTTCTTAATGTTTGGGCAAAGGCAAGGAACAATAAACAGTGGTGGAAATTATAGGGAGGGAAATTTTTGTTTTGTAGAGAAAAAAAAAATTTTTTTTGAACAGTTGGAACTGTTCAATCGGGAAAGATGCTTTCTTGAGAGTGTCTGGAAAAATTGTGAAGCAGTTAAAATGGAAAAAAAAAGATTACTGGGTGTCAGATGGTATGGTAGGCCTTTTTGGATTATCTGCATTTATTTATGTATGTTTATTTATGTTAAGAGATAGAGCACAAGTGGGGGAAGGGCAGAGACAGAAGGGGAGAGGATCTGAAATGGGCTCTGTGCTGACAGCAGACAGCCCAATGCGGGGGGGGGGGGGGGGAATATGGAAGCTTCATGAATTTGTGTGTCATCCTTGTGCAGGGGCCATGCTAATCTTCTCTATATCGTATATCTATATTTTAGTATATGTGCTGCCCAAAGGAGCACTGGGTTATCTGTTTTTATTAATGGTCTGTGCCTCCTATGGTCCTGTAACTACAATTCTGTAGATGGTAGAAAACTGCTAGTAATGCAATTAGTTCTTTTCCACGGAGATGCAAACAAAATCTGATTGAGGTGCCATTGATCTCCTCCCACCCCCGGAAGTCGGTTTTGCATTTAACATATTCATTTCAGCATTCCTGATGGCCTGTGTGTCTGTTTTTTGGGTCCTTCTGTAAACAGGTTTTTCACACTTTACTCGTTCCCTCATTAATTAATGAGTCAAATAAAATCTTTGATGTGTGTTCACTTTATAGTTGTCTGAGAGTCATGATTTTTTCTTTTTGAAAACAATTCTCTTTAACCAGGAGGTCTTGGATGTTCCATCCCTGGATGTGTTCAGGCAGGTGGTGTGGCCATCCTTGATCCTTATACCAGACTCCTATGGCTCTTTCCAGACTTTAATGTAAAGAGTCGTTCACATCTCTGTTTCCCTCAGGAGACTCTCTTTTCCTGAGGAGGGGGACCCAGCTAATGTATGCGCACTAACAAAAATTTGTTAAGGGAAGGGGAGATACGGTGTGCGATTTACTCACCTTTTCCATTTAGGACCACCAGGGGGAGCAGAAGCCTTCCTTTACTAACTTCGGGAACCCACCTAGGGAGCGTCCGGGGTGGAAGGAAGTGTAGCCCAAAGGAGGATCAGGGACGAGAATGAGTTCATCCAGCCCGACCGCTTACGACCGTATCTTTATGGGAGGAGATGAAGTCAGCCTGGAGCACGCACTAAGATCGCAGAGGAGGGCAAAGTTCTGTTAGAATTACGAAAATATTTACAGCCTTTTAACCTGAATACACAGAGCACATTCTTGTCGTGACTTGAGAATTCAGTCTTCGGACTGCCACTCCCACTTACTGAGCGCCGCCCTCTGCTGGATAGGTCGGTGGTTCCCAAGGAGGAAGATGAACGGGGAAGAGGGAAGAAAGGGAGGGAAGGGGCGGCGCAAAGACCCCGCCCACCTTTTCGGTAGACCCATCCCACCTGGCAGTCCACACCTCGTAGGAACGAAGACGGCTTCAGCTTGACAAACAGTTCGTGACACTGACATCTCGATCTTACCACCCCGGTTCTGTGCGGTGCGAACCAGACCCCTCCGGAAACGGAGTCCCCTAGAGAAACCGCGACCCCCAAAGTTGTACAGATTATTAGCGGCAGGTGCTGCCTCCAACGTTGGACTGCTTCCATTTCTCGGAGGGGTCGCGATTGCGACCAGCGTCAAATCCAGAGTCTTCGCCGCCGCCCCGCCGCACCCCCGGTTATTTCCTCCAGGAAAGAACACGCGCCCCCAGCGGTATCCCGCAGTCCCCCGGACGGCCAGCTCCGTCCCTTGGGGCGCCCTTCCTCGGTTGCGGGGAGGGGGGGGGCGGGGAGGGACGCCTGGCTCTCCCTCCCACCTGCTAGGCGCACAGCGTTCTCGGTCCCCGGGACAGTGTGCGGCCGGGCCCGACACAGCCCGGTGCAGGCCGCGAGCGGCCGTCGGGGGAAAAGGAGGGGTTCTCCCTCGGGCCCGCCCTTTTCCCTGGACTCCCCCGCCCTCCCCCCCGCGCCGGAGCCGGAGCCGCCCGAGCGGAGGGCCCTTTAAGGAGGAGCGCGGGGCGCGGCGCAGGTGAGGGGCGGGCCCGCCGGGCGGATCTGCGCTGCGCGCCGGCGCCGGCCCGGGAGCCGGATTTGGAGAGCGCGGCGCCGGCGGGGCCGCAGGGGGCGGCGCGGCGGAGCCTCCCGTGGCCTCGGACGCTCCTCCTAGCCCGCGGCCGCCGCCCGCCTCCGCCTGCCCCTCCAGCTCCTTCGCCCCGACCCGGCCGGCCGGCCGCCCGCCACTTCCGGCCGCTCACCTGGGACGCGCTCACCTGGGACGCGCTCACCTGCCTCTGGGCGCCTGGGCAGCAGGATGAAGGACCGGCTGGAGCAGCTGAAAGCCGTGAGTCCCGCCGCACCCGGGAACTGTTGGGCCGGGGGCACAGCTGCGAGGGAGAGGGCCTTCCCTATGCTCCCCAAATCCGGGCTAGAGGGGGGTCCCCCCGCATCAGGCCTGCGCCCCCGGAGCTCCCGCCGCATCCGCGCCCCTTCCCCGCCCCTCCGCTTCGGGGTCATGTGCCAGTGATTCATCCCTAGGTTGTGATTTCCCTGGATGCCTCCCTCCTCTCCCCCAAGCTGGACAGTTTCAGTTCAGAGCTGGGGTCTGCGGGTGGGGGTTCTTTGAGTCCAGAGGAGTTCTCTGTGAGGTCACGGGTCACCTCTACCAACCTGCTACCTGGCAATATGCCCAGGATCAGCCTCCTCCTACCCTCCTTGTCTCCCTTGGGGGGCGGGGAGGGGGCGCCGAGTACGGCTGCCCCTCCCCCAGGACCTGCTCAGAGCCCCTGGGTGACCTCCTGAGCTGTGAGCTGGTCACGTGCCAGGATGGGCCCAGCACCTCGCCACCCTGAGGTCTATAATTATTAATTTCTCCCTCATCCTCCGGACAGCTGTGGTCAGGGCAAAGGATCTGAATGAAGGTAGACCGCCTCCAGTCCTACTGCACAAAAGCTGTAAAACCCCGAGCTACTTAGTCTTTTGAGCCTGTGTTTCCTTGTCTGTCAAACGGGGATGATCATCCCTTAGAGATTTGCTATGAGATCAAATGACATAATGGGACTTGATACAGAGGATGGTTAAAGCTTGGGTTTTTGAGTCATTGACTCACATAACAAATAATTACCAAGTACATTCTATGGGGCAGGCCTGGTGCTCAGCCCTGGGGATTGGGGGACACAGGCTCTGTCTATATGGAATTTTAAATGTAGCCTTTGATAGACACAAAGCAGTCCCTCTTCTTGGGAGCTTGTGAGAATTGCGAGGCTTCAGCCCCTGCCTGCACCCACAAAATCAGTCTGATTGCTCTCGAATCTCCCCAGGGGATGCAAGAACACATGAAAGTTTGGGAAGCTTGGGAATGGATAGAACTGGGGTTGCCTCCTGGCTACACCGATTACTGGCTGTCCCTCCACCTCTGAGCTTAAGTTTTCAGGTCTGTGAAGTGTGTGGTTGTAAGGACTAAAAGCAAGAGCACACAGAGCCCTTTGCATGATGCAGGGTACGTGTGGGATGAATAGGTGGTAAATATGCTGATAGCTGTAAAAGCTCCTCTGGCAAAAATACAGGCCTTGTTCAAGGCACTGCTGAGATGCTGTTACAGTCGCTTTTCTTTCTCTTCCCTTATCCTGGGTAAGACCTTTGCACTCCTTTCACCTGCTCTGGGTCATAATGCTGCAGAGGAGGTGAGGGTGATGGAGAAGTGAGAGAAGAAAAAGGGCAGCTACAGATGGGGGGGGGAGGGGGTTGGGGAAGGAGCCGGGGAGGGAGCCTCCCTGCCTCCTGCCCGCTCTTTGTCATTGAAGCTTCATAATATCGCCTTTACAGACAGGGCAGATTTTATTGCCGCTATTTTTTTTTTATTTTTTTTATTTATTTTATTATTTTTTTTATTTTTGGGACAGAGAGAGACAGAGCATGAACGGGGGAGGGGCAGAGAGAGAGGGAGACACAGAATCGGAAACAGGCTCCAGGCTCCGAGCCATCAGCCCAGAGCCCGACGCGGGGCTCGAACTCACGGACCGCGAGATCGTGACCTGGCTGAAGTCGGACGCTTAACCGACTGCGCCACCCAGGCGCCCCTGCCCCTATTTTTTATACAAGAGGCAAGTAGAGCTCAGCTTGGGTAGGAGGGGTGTCGCGGTTCCCAGGGCCGGTCAGGGCACAGCCCGGAGAGGAACCCAGGCTCCTGACGCTCTCCACCATACTCCTTCCCTGAGGCTCGCTGGAAAGGAAAGAGGAGTGTGGTTTTGAAGATCTTCCCTTATCAGCCACACACCCAGCAATCATAAAACAGTGCAGAACTGAACGGCAGGCCCAGGCGACTCCCTTCCTTGCGTTAGGAAACCCATTTCCAGAGGAAGATAGCCCACTGCCCCTTTCAAGCCCACGGTCAACAAATAGCAAAGAACTCTTGAGTTCTGAGCATCAATTCAGTTTGCCAGGAAAGCCAAGCAAGTCCCCTGGCTTCCCCAAGCCTCCGGGCGGGGCTTTACCTCTGGGGAAGGGAAAGGTCACACTGGAGACTGGGCACTTGTGGGGTGCTGTTCTGAAATAACAGGTTTTGGAGCAGGGGCATGGCTGGTGGTGCCCAGCAAAGAGGACCAGGCTGCAGGTTCAAAGGTTCTGATTGTTGCCTTGCCACTTAATAGCTGTGTTCCTTTGTACCCCTTCTGCTTCTCTGTTCCTCTTTTGTAAAACAAGAAGTTTGGTTCATCTCAGAACCCCCTCTTGGCAATACTGATGTTTTCCCCTGGATCATTGTTCACGTTTGTATGGGTTTTGGTTTCTAGTCCATCCCCCCCCCCCATCCCCCACCTCTGGGTGAGAGATGCCTTCACTGCAACAAGATAACCATCCCTCTGATTATTTTCATCAATAAAAAACATTGGTTACCCCGCATGAAACCAGTTTCACACTGAACAGCCTGTGTAATCTCCTCTGTGGCATCTTTCTAAACCTTTGGGGGAGGCGAGGTGATAACTGGGGGAGGGCGGTCATGTGCAGGAGATTAGCCTTCCTCTGTGTGGGTATCAGGAGTAGATGTGAAGTTGATGGGTCAAAATAAGGATTCTCTGTGTGAAAGCATTCTCAGTAGTCAGAGCTGCCCAGGGACGGACTGGGGTGGCCAGAGAGGTTGGGAACTCTTAAGCCTGGGGTGAGGCAGGAAGCTTGTGGGGAGTTTGAGCAGCTCTCTGAGGGTGGAGAGGCAAACCGATTTCAGGCCCTCATCCACCTTGCTGATACATGGTTCTCTAAAATGCTTTGTTGTGTGTGAACCTGTGTTAGGCACCATGAGGCTCTTGGGTTTCCAGGACCAAGGTCTCAGAGTTGCGCCTGTAAAGTGGGTCATCATACCTTCCCCATAGAGCCATTGTGGAGGTTGAATGAAATAATCCAAGATAATCACCCACCATTGTGCATGTGCGTTCCCCCAACTTGACCTGCCGGGAGCAGCATCCACACTGAAGGGGCACACCTTCCCGAGGCCATGGTCACAAGACCTGACTCATCTCTTGCATTGCTCCTCCTGGTAGGCCTCCTCAGCAGCCTGCTTCTTCAGGGAGTAGGACAGGCTTACCAGGAATGCACAGGGTCTACCCCCAGCCCGTCTCACAAGCTGATTTCTCACTAGCTGAACTTTGGATCTACTGAGTCCACACAATTCCCATCCAGGGACCTCTTGCCCGGCTCTCTTTTCATTCAGCAAACATTGACTGAGCACCTACTATGGCCCAAGCCCCGCCTTAGGTGCCGGGTTATAATGGTGATTACCACCTATTCCTGGACCTTAGAAGTTCACAGTCAGATAGGGAGACACACAAGAAACGGAAAATGATGATACCTTCCTTGTGTTAGAAGCTACTGTGGGAAGACCCTGTCGACTGGCCTCTGGGGACAAGACACTAGGGGGTGCAGGGTGTTTCCCAGAAGTGATGCTTGAGCTCAGGTCTCGTTAAGATCAAGTCCGATCTCTTCAAGGCACGTAGAGTCTCCTGAGAGGCAGGGATCCTGGATTTTCTCAGTCACTGTCTCATTGGCGAGTGCTCCACTATTTCACCACGATAAGTGCTTTGGGACTTTCCTGTGCTGGGTGTGCTGATCCTCCTTTCTGACCTCTTCCTGCTGGATAGCATGTTATGCAGAATTACTACACAAGGTTCTGGTCTTAAAGAGTAAATGGTCATGTATGAAACAACTCGCAAATTAAAGGTAGATAATGATAGCAGAGAAGCCAGTGATGTAGGGTAGGGAAAAGAGGGCAAGAACTTTGGACCCCCTGGAGTTGGTCTACGGAGGACTAGAAAGAACTTGGGGTACACCGGCCCCTCCAAGGCAAGTGCTAATAGGGATGCACGGATGAAATCAACCACCTGGGACTCTAAAAGACCGGAGTAACTTTTTATTCATTCTGTTCTGTCTTGTCTCTTGCTGCATCCTGAAGGGTTCCTTGGCCTCCTGCTGCTTTTGACAGTCTGGATCTCTGTGGGATCAGAGGTCCTGATGTTAAGGGTCAGAGTATAACCCCTCAGAATCATGGGGCTGTACTTCCCCTTAAAGCTCAATTCGTTTACTGCATAGATATTGGCCCCTGCTATGTGCCAGGTGCTTTGGATCCTAACCAAATCTTAACATCCTGACTTGAGAATCTCTTCACTGAGATTCAACTTAAGACCCTTTTCATTGAGATTCTGTACTTCAGTGATAAGATTTCTCACTGGTCTGTGATTTCTTCCTGGGAGGATTCACCCCCGGGAGAGCGATTTAGCTGGAGCAGACTGGGAGGCCAGGCCGAGATGAGTTAACAGGGGATTGAGCAGGGATTATGGACTCATCAGGCTGAGGCCAGAAGAGAAAACGCTTGGACGAGGGAAGGGGATTAGTTTTATTTTTGTTCCTGTGAGTGAGGGGGGAGACCAGGGCCTGGCAGAAGCCAGGGTGCTCTCTCTCCCTTCTCCTACTGTCAAAATTCCTAGCCATCTTCCAAAACGCATTCTTTCCACTTACCCTCCCTAACTGCAGCCTAGAGTATTCTCCCTCATTCCAGCTGCACATAAAGGGCTGTATATCGCTTTGCAGCAAATACCTTTCTGCTGTTAGGTTCATGGGGTTTTTGTCACCATGGAGTAGGCTTGAAACCACCTTCCTTTGTTTTTTCAAGAGTTGGACTCTTTGTCTCCTTAAGTACTATTGTAACTTGGGGGCACGTGGCTGGCTCTGTCTGTAGAGCTTGTGACTCTTTATCTTGGGGTTGTGAGTTCAAGCCTCACATTGGGTGTAGACATTACTTAAAAATAAAATCTTAAAAAAAAAAAGGAGTGATGGTTCTATTCCTTGTTGTCACTGTGTCATCAACTGCAGTAAAATTGATCATTTATTGAGCAGCTACATACTATTTGATGGGACCTGTGTTAGGTGCCTTGCATTCGTTGTCTCTAATCCCTTCAACCACGCAAGGCAAGGTGCTGTTTTACATTATTCCCATTTCACAGGTAAGGAAATCGAGGCTCAGATTTGATGGAGATCCCTAGCTGGGAAAAGTTGGGATCAAGATCGAACATGTCTGTCTTGCCTTTTTTTTTTTTTTTTTTAATCTCCCTGCACTTTATTTGATCATCTGCCCATCTACAATGCACACGGCCTGATGCAGTGGCAGAAAGGTATTCCTCTGGAGCCCCAGTGCCCCGAACTCTGCATGGTAGTTATCTAGTAAATGTTTATCCGACTGATTATTGACTAATCGACAGCTTGGCCCTCCCACATCCCTTGCCCATCGTTGGGACTTACTCTTCCCTCTCTATTCCCTGTGGGGTGGAGTTGAGCAGCATTTACTCCGAGAGCCTGTGAATTTGCTAATGATGCCAGAGGTCACTGGTTCCATCTTCAAGGACAAGGGTGGCTGAATTCCAAGGCTCCTAGCTATTCCTAAACCCTTAGCCCACTACATCATGGAGGATTGCCCCGTTCAGAAAGACGATGAAGGAGAAGATGTGGGTGCCATGGTGAAAATCTAGCCACCCCATTTTTCCTCTGGCAAAATCTAATAACATCTCTCTTTTTAAAAAAAATTTTTTAAAAGTTTGTTTATTTATGTATTTATTTTTGAGAGAAAGAAAGAGTGAGTGAGCAGGGGAGGGGCAGAGAGAGAGGGAGAGAGAGAATCCCAAGCAGGATCCATGCTGTCAGCACAGAGCCCGACACGGGGCTTGCACTCACAAACCATGAGATCATGACCTGAGCTGAGACCAAGAGCTGGACGCTTAACTGGGACACCCAGGTGCCCCAAATCTTAGGAGTCTCTCAACACTCAGTTCCAGTGTCACCACCACAGGGAAGCCCCCAGACCTTGAGCGGACAGCATTTACCACTCCACAAACTGTTTATCTTGGTTGATGTGTGACAGCAGCGGCCCAGGGTTTCAGAAGCCGCCTGCCCCGTCCTTGTCTGCTGTGTGAGGGAGCACAGATCACGCAGGCCTCGTTCCCCCTGCACTTCCACGGCCCGGCTCACGGTGGGGAAGGCTGCAAACCACACTGTCCAGTGAGCAAATGGGGACGTTCTGCAGATGAGCTTACTTGGAGATTCTGTAGTCCCTGAGGGACCTTATCTGCAGCTGCTTTAATACCCAGCCTCTTCAGCTCCCTGCCCTGACGGGTCTCCACGGTCAGGCCAGCCTGCTTTCTGGCATTGGGCCGTTTCCACGGCAACGTCCCCCTGCCGGACGGGAGGGCTGCTGTAAATGCAGTTCAACCTAAAGGAGATCAGTGGAACACATCCTTTTGATTTTGGACCAATTTTAGACTTACAGAAAAGCCACAAAGGCAGCACAGGGAGTTCCTGTCCACCCCCACCTGGTTTCCTCCCTTGTTGACACCTTCCATTTTGATGGTACGTTTGTCACAACCGAGGGATGCTTTAACGATCCTGATGTTGGCACGTTCCTATTCTCTGAACTCCAGACTTGATTTGGATTCCACTCATTTTCCCATGAACGGCCCTTTTCCTGATCTGGGGTCCCATCCAGGACACCACGTTGCAGTTAGGTGTCTTGCTTTCTTAGCCTGCCCTGGCCTGTGTCTGCTTCTCAGGTGTTCCTTGTTTCCGTGACCTTGTCCGTTTATTCAGCTCGTGTGTTTTCATGCTTTGGAAGTGTGTTTCCAGTGGCCGGTGCAGCTGCTGGCGTGCGGCTGCCGTTGGAGGCATCCCTCCGGGGTGGTAGACAGCAAGGGCTCAGCAGCCGGCTGCACGGGCTCTCCCAGCTCCAGCACGCACCGTCTGTCCCATCTTGAGCAGATTGCTTGACATCTTTATGCCTTAATTTTCTCAGCTGTAAGATGGGGAGGGTCCCCAGAAGATTGTAGAGATTAAATGGTACGTATAAAGTGCATGTCCCAGAAGAATCCTCAGCTCCTGTGGAGTGCTCAATAGATGTTACCTAATACATAGTGAAGTGTTTTCTAGAAGGATCATGATGGGAGGGGGCTTGGGCACAGGGGCTGAAAGGAAGTAGAGATGAGTAGAGAAGAAGAGGTTATTAGTCCCTCCATGCCTCGTCCCTGAGAACTGGAGGCTGTGGGGTATTGAGTGGTGGGGTTGAGACGGAGAGGAAGTCCGAAAAGAGCGCAGAAAGCTGGAGTAGGGGAGGAACAATGTTCCAGAAAGAAATCGTGGGCCAGTAAGAAGTCTTATCACTAAAGAACAGAAGCCCAATGAACTCTCCAGGAGGAAGCAGAAGATACTCTTCCAATGTCTTTGGCTCCTGGGATGAGAGAGAAAGCAGGAAAAAGGTGTGGTCTTCTTATTCCAGTGGCCTTCCTGGAGGTATCCTTTGGGTAAATTCACTCATCTTTCAAAATTTCCCCAAGGAGTCACCTTTGCACACATTATTGTATATGCTTCCATCCTCCCCAGGCTCTGCCTTGGATTCAGGGAGGTTGGGCACCTGGTCTTCTTGTCTTAAGTGCTGTCCTCACTCACCATGTGGGGTTGTAATGACCCGTGTGCCTCCCATCGGAGACAGTGAGGTCCTGGAGAGCAGGGGCTGCTGAGTTTGGTCTCTGCATCTCTAGTGGCAAATAAATGCTGGTTGTTCAGTAAATACTGTTGGGTGAATGAATGAGCGAATGGATTGGACCTTGTAGTGGGAAGGAGAATGTGTGGGTATGGCAGTTGGTTACGAGACCCCACCATGTCTCTAAGTGAATGCACTGCGAACTCGGTGGATTGGACCAGGTATGGTTCCATCCTGTCTTTGTTCCATATTAGCCATGTGATTCTGGGTGAGTTAATCTCCCTACCTCAGATTCCTCACCTGTGTAGACAACATCTACACAAAGGCTGTTTTTTTCCCTCCTGTTTTTCTTTTTTCTTTTTTTTTAAAGTTATTTATTTTGAGAGAGAAAGAGAGAGAGAGAGAGAGGGAAGGGGGAAGGAGATAGAGAGGGGGACAGAGAATCCCACAATCCTGGGGTCACGACCAGAGCTGAAATCAAAAGTCAGACACTTAACCGACTGAGCCACACAGGCACCCCTCCCTCCTCCTTTTCTTTAAGTAAACTTCCATCCCTTTTTGCTGTTCCTTATCAGACCTAGCTTAGGTCCTGAGAAGCAAAAACAGGTAGGAGTTAACATGGCACCTGGGGATGAAGTTTGATGATTTTTCTATGCAACGAACAGAATGCAAAGTGTCTTCAAACGCACGTGGAAGATTAAAAAATACTGACTGTGTATAATGATATGAAGAAGTGTCCAGTTGCACAGAATATTAAGTCCAGTAGGCTATGTTCCCTGACGATGGCATAATAAAATTAACAATACAGTAATAGCCCTCCTTACCTGCTTTGGAAATTGAAAATGCCTTTCTAACTAGCTCTTGAGTTAAAAAGAAGTCAGAATGGGGGCACCTGGGTGGCTCAGTCAGTTGAGTGTCCAACTCTGGATTTTGGCTCAGGTCATGATCCCAGACTCGTGAGAGATCAAGCTCTGTGCGGAGCATGGAGCCTGCTTGGGAAAAGGGAAGTGTCCCCTTGTTTCACAGGGAGAAAGGACAGTGTGGGAGGGAGACGGGGGTGGGGGGGTGGGGGGGGGGTCGGAGAAGGGTAGGCACACTCTTTAAGTGGGGAGCAGAGAACGCCGAGTACTTGTTGAGAGCTGCTTACTCAGAATCTGTGGCTCTTTTAATTGAAGAAGAGGGACTGGAAAAACCAGACGTTGGGCAGTGTGTCACGGGCCTGTGTGTGTGTGTGTGTGTGTGTGTGTGTGTGTGTGTGCGCGCGCGCTTGGAACCCTCGTAAGCCGTAGTGTTTGTTGTCCCTGGGAATCCGCAGACCCTCGCTGCAGAGGGAGGCAGGTGGGGGAGAGGGGAGCAGGAAGGAGGAAGTGCACACGGCGCTGTCTCTTTGAATTCATTGGGGGCAAGTCTGGGTTTATGAAGAGGCGCATGCGCCTCGAGCAGAGAGCTGTTCCCATGTGGAGGAGGGGCACAGACTCGTGCTCACCTGCTTGTGCCACGAGGGCGCCGCCTCCGCCAGCCACAATCCTTTAATACCCCCGCTGCCGGCCGTTAAGGACCAGATGTCCCTTCGCAGCCCAGACTGCTTGCTGGTGCCTTTCCCTCACCCCAGAACGTTCCCGAGAGATCCGGGGCCTTCCGTCTTGTCCCGGGACCCCCGAGGAGTAAATGGGCGTCATCGTCATCCGCGATGGCTCCCTTTTCCTTCCTTTGTCCCGTCCTTCTGTCTTGCTGCTCTGATTTGTAGGATCCTCGAGGAATTGCCGGTGATTTAAACTTAGACTGCAGCAGGTTGTTTGTCTTAAAATCTCTAACGGAAGTATAGTTGGCACACAATGTTAACACCAGTTTCAGGCGTAGGACACGGTGATTTGACAAGCCTGTGTTATGCAGCGCTCACCACGGTGTCACCACACGACGGAATTACTCTGGTGACTATATTCCCTATCATCTTCCCCTATCATCACCTTTCATACCCGTGACTAATTTTTATAAAATAAATAAAATGAAAATGAAAGTTTGTACCTGGAAAAGGAGCAGTGGGGTTTTTCTCTCTCTCTCTCTTTTTTTTAATGTTTGTTTGTTTTTGAGAGAGTGTAAGTGGGCGAGGCGCAGAGAGAGGGGGACAGAGGATCCAAAGCAGGTTCCCTGCTGACAGGCTGACAGCAGCGAGCCCGATGCGGGGCTCGAACTGACAACCGCGAGATCATGTCCTGAGCTGAAGTGGGACGCTCAACCGACTGAGCCCACCAGGCGCCCCCCTTCCCCTCTTCTTGAGAAGGCATCCATTTGTTTACAGCAGTGGTTTCTCGGTTAGCTAAGCTTGCTGGTTTGCTTGCTTGCTTGCTTACTTCCTTTTTTCTTCTTTTCTTTGCTCTGTTGACAACAGGACTTTCTTCAAATGAAGTGTTACATTCAGCCCCAGTGTATAAAGCAGACAGAAGGGAAGCTACACAGATTTAAGAGTGGGGAAGGGCCCACCTGCCTGCCTCCCCCCTCCCTGGCTTCCCTGGCCAGTTTCTGAGGCTCATCTGAAGTGTCCTGGGGTTCCACAAAGCTGCACTGGAAAGCTAAGCTCCTTACTTGGCGAGAAAGCCCAGGCTTAGTGCAGACAAGTGCCCAGCTTTCCGCAGGGCCGGGCTGCTGCTCTCCTTGGCTCCTGGTCACTCTCGGGATGGGCCGCTTTGGGAAGGTGCAGGGGGGTAACAAGGGCTTAGGACAGACAAGCGAAGTTCGAGCCCAGACTCTGCCAACCAGTGGCTGGGAGCCCTTGGATAACCTCTAGGGTGTTGTGGCCACCCAGCATCTGGTAAGGGCTCTATGGGTGGCAAATGCTTTTATTCAAGAAGCTAACGGAAGGGACCCACATCAGATAGATGGAGAATGATGGAGAAGGCAGTTGAGAGAAAGGCAGTGAATGCTGAGTAAGAGGAAGTACAGCAAAAGCCCCTTCATGCTGCGTGCCGGGCCCCTGAACCCTCCCCACTCTGCAGAGAGGAGGTCATGGTCCTGGCAGCCCTCACGGGACTGTGGGGCACATTTGAGAGGCAGGGATGGGTGCTAGATACACGGCTCTGTGTCAGTGCTGCCCTCTGGCCCATGTCCCATCTCCTGGTGGGAGAGGCATCATGGGGCTGGGGGTGGGGGAGAGGAAGTGAGCGGCTGAACTCGTGGTTCTCACTGTTCCTTCTGCGGCCGATGTAGCTACTGCAACGTTCCTATTACCACACGCCTTGATTCTCTGATAAAGATGCCCAAGTTCTTTTCTCAGCTGTGCTCAGTCATGTGGGCCCAAGATAAAGGACGCTGTGTGCTTTCCTTGGCCTTGGGACTCCTGAGGCCTCAGCCTGAGAGAGCCTGGCTGTGTCAGAAGGGACAGGGGGTTTCCCCGGGATCAGTTAGACCCCCTTTTGGAGAAGCTGGTTGGAAGTTCCAATGTCCCATGACTCCGGATCACCCATGATGGTGGCTTCTTCCTTGGACTCTCTCACTGGACTAAAGCTTGTGCTGTTGTAATTGATGTTGTGATGTTATATTTTTGGAAACAGCACAGCACAGTGGGAAAGACTCTGCATGGGAAGATGGGAATCAAGAAACCGGGGTTCTACTCCTGGCCAGCAGTAACTCATTGTTTGGCTGTGGGCCTTGATTTGCCCCTCTCTCAGTGACAAAATTTGATGGTAGAATCTGTAAGGTTGCATTTAACTCTAAAAGTCCTGTACCTTTTTTGTTTGTTTGTTTTTGTTTTTTTGTTTTTCTTCTTTTTTCCCCCCTTTCCTGTTTAAAGGTACTTATATCCAGGTTAAAGCTATAGAGAAGTCGGCTAGATCTTATGTACGGCCCCTTTTATTGAGTTGTAACTATGTGCTATTCATTGCATAAGGAACTTTAAAATATTCTGTCCTCACAAAAGCATTGGTAGACGCTATTCTGTCTATTTTGTGGATAGGGAAATTGAGGCTCAGAGATGTTAAACCAGTTGTGTAAGGCTTGGTGACCAGTATGTGATGGAGCAGTTTATGGAACCCAGATCATCGTCATGCTCTGTGGCTGACCTTACTGACGTAGCCTTTAGTGCGAGGACTTCCTCAGAAGAGAAGTCACTCTTTTAGCCGTCACGTCTTTACAGCAAGGTGATAGGGAGACTGACATTTGTGAGCCACTGGTATGTGCTCAGTATTGTGCTAGAAACCTTCCATATGTGATGTCTTCCAGTGCCCGTAAAAGTCGTAAGGTGACTGGTGTTATTACCATTCACAGATTAAAAAACTCAGAGCAATAAAAGACTTGATTGAGATTCTCACAGCCAGTAATTGGTAACCAAAGGTTTTAGACCGAGGTTGTGGGTTACCAGAGACTTCTCCTTTCCTAGTTCACACTTTTTCTCAACTGGAGGTGGATGAGGCTGCCCTGCCCAAAGCCAAAAGGTGATGTCTTGGATGTGGGGGATCCCTGTACAAATTCCGGGGGCCTCAGAAATTGACGTCATGACAGAGAGCTAGGTGCCTGCCTCCCAAGCTCCAGGACACAGTTGTTCCCAGCTTCCAGAAACTTCCCTCAGTCCATCCTAAGATGGCAGACTCATCCTACTTCCTTCCATCCCGTGTTGACACCCATGGGTGTGTACCCACACACACGTACCCACATGGTATCTCCCTTCAGTGTGGGTCTCTAGAAGACCTCTGGAGAGAGGAGTTGGGACAAATGCTTGTTAGCTCACCTTCCCAGAGGAGGGCTGGGTTCCTGTTTTCCGGTGAGGGTCACAGAGATCCTTGCTGGCAGATGGAGCTCTCTGGAGGCTACTAAGAGGCCCAAGTATTGACGATAGTGATAATAGGAGCATTTTATCTCAACTTTAGAAACTGCTGGCTGAATCCAGGCTGCAGTCCCTGTGGGGGCTGGGTTTTCATTCAGCTAAAATTGATTAAATTTCTCTTACATATCTAGCACATGGTGAGTGCTCAGTGTACATGTGGAATGCATGAATGAGTGAATGAATGAATGACACGTACAAGTAATTTTAAGTGCAAGTGAGAAAAGCCAATTCCAGTGAAACGAATTTTCTAAAAACATTAGAATAATACTGTTTGAGTTTGTTGGGAGAGTGCTGGGAACAGTTGTGGAACCTGTTGGGAAGGCTTAGGAAGAGTAGAAGTGAAGGTACTCTTTGAGAAACTGGCAGAGATCTCTGTTTGCTTTGCAATTCAAATTCCTCAGGGAGTTTGGCTCACGATTGACCCCCTTCACCTTCCCCACATGATTCTGGGAAGGTTATCTACACCAAGGAAGGCTTTCTGGGCAGGCACGTACGCTCAGAGTATCTGTTATAATAGATAAGGCAGCCCTGACCCTCCAGGGTTTATAGCCAGTAGGGAAAGACTGATAAATAAAGGGATAATTAACAGTAGGCTGTGTTGGATGCTATGGAAGGTCTGCACAAGATGCATCGGGAGCTTAGAAGTTTGGTTTTTTTTAAATTTTTTAAAGGTTTATTTTTGAGAGAGAGACAGAGCATGAGTGGGGGAGGGGCAGAAAGAGAGAGAGAGACAGAATCTGAAATAGGCTCCAGGCTCTGAGCTGTCAGCACAGAGCCCGACGTGGGGCTCAAACCCACCACCACAAGATCATGACCTGAGCCAAAGTGACGCCCAAACAACTGGGCAACCCAGGTGCCCTGCTTAGGAAGGTTTTAAATTTTACATGAGGAGTGTCAGGGAAGGCCGACAGAGAAGATGGTTTGAGATTGAATTTAATTATTTTTATTTTTATTTTTATTTTTTAGAGGTGGGAAGGGAGAGAGGGAGAGAGAGAGAGAAAGAGAGAAAGAGAGAATGAGATTCCTAGTGCAGAGCCCTACACGGAGCTTAATCCCACAACCCTGGGATCATGACCTGAGCCGAAATCAAGTCAGAGGCTCAACTGACTGAGCCACCCAGGCGCCCCCAAGATTGAATTTAAAGGCTAAGTAAAATTTTTCCGGCTGGGCAAATGCATTTCAGGAAGAAGTCCTTCATGAAAGATGGTCTGTCCAGGAAAAGTGGGGAGTTCCAAGTGCCTGGTCTAGAGAGTGTATCATGAGGAGAGGAACATGGGCAGGGCCAGACCTTAATGGTCCCTATGTGCTCTGTTGGGCATTGGGACTTTTAATCCCAGGAGAACAGAAGGAATGACTTTTTAGGAAGATGAGTTTGGGCACTGTGGCACTGCCATCAAGTTCAACTCCTTTGAAGGAGTTAAGCTCCTGACTGTTAAGCTTGGGTTGCCGAAGGTTCCAGACAAGCCAGAGAATGAGGTGATGGCGGAGCTAGTCAAAACAGACTCCGCAGATGTTTGGAGAGTCCCAGATTTCTTTTTCTTTCTTTCTTTCTTTCTTTCTTTCTTTCTTTCTTTCTTTCTTTCTTTCTTTCTTTCTTTCTTTTTATTTGTTTTTGAAAGAGAGAGACAGAGTGCAATCAGGAGAGGGGCAGAGAGAGAGGGAGACACAGAATCTGAAGCAGGCTTCAGGCTCTGAGCTGTCAGCACCCCTGACTCAGGGCTTGAACTCACGAGCCGTGAGATCATGACCTGAGCGTAAGTTGGACGCTTAACCGACGAGCCACCCTGGAGCGTCCCAGATTTCACTGGGAATTCCCAGTAATGCCATCATCTGTTGAAGGTTGGGGGGTTGGTAGCGGGTAAAGAGGAGAGGGCCCTGGTGGCTTTCATCGCCCGTGGGGTTATGAGTGTTTGAGAGGGCTGTTGTCTACCGCAGGTTGTGAAGAAGCAGGTGTAGCGGCTTTTCCCCTCCCCACCTCGACTGGCAAGAACCAGTTCTCCCTCTGAGCTTAGAAACGGTCAGCATGTGGCGCATTGATGGGGAGAGTGTAGACACAGCTCGGGCCCTGGATGCTGGGTGGGAATGGAAGCACTTCCTTTAGATAGCCGTTTTGTGATTCTGTAGAGGAAGTGGAATGAGATCAAGAAAGCTGGGGTCCCTAGGGGTTGCTGGGGGCCGAAGGGAGAGCTTCCTTTTCCTTATAAACATGAGCTCTGACAGGGGATGACACACAGTACTGTTTTTTTTTTTTTTTTTTTTTTTTGCAGTAGGTGGTTAATGAAAACAGGAAAACCTTTGTTCCTACCCTGAGGATGGGAAGGGAGTGCTTTGGCGGAATTGGGGCTAGAAACTGTTCTCTTTGTTTTGTTTTGTTTGAATGTTGATTTATTTTTGAGAGGGAGAGACAGAGTGCAAGTGGGGGAGGGGCAGAGAGAGAGGGAGACACAGAATCCGAAGCAGGCTCCAGGCTCTGAGCTGTCTGAGCACAGACCCTGGTGCGGGGCTTGAACCCACGAACCATGAGATCATGACCTGAGCCGAAGTCGGACGCTTGACAGACTGAGCCATCCAGGTGCCCCGAGGCTATAAACTATTCTGATAGAGATGTCTGGTAGGGTGGATCACACATTTGAACGTTGTGGAGAAGGGATTAGGAACATGGGGCCCAAATCCAAAAGAGGCTAGAATCTGCCTGTCTCTACATTTTTGCTGTGTGACTTTGGCCAAGTTGTTCAACCTCTCTGTTTTAGGTTCTCCAACAGGAATGAGTTATAATAATGTCACCAGTACCACTACGGACCCCCACCCCCACCTCTAGCAACAACAATAACAATAACACCTAGCATTTATTGAGTAATCGCAGTATGCCAGGCACCGTGCAAACGTGTTTTAACTTCCTCGTCTCATTTCTTTCACCACCCCCGAAGTACATAGTGCATGTCAGCATTTTACAGATAGAGAAACCTGGCACAGTGATGTTAGTAGCTTGCCCATCCCTCCCTCCCTTCCCCCACCCCCTGCTAGAAGTCAGTAAACGGTGCAGCTCGGGTTTAAATACAGTGTGATGGAGTCCGATATATTGCAGGGCTGTTCTGAGTTTTAAAGGAGATTATGTCTGTATAATGTTTAGTATAGATGTAGCTCCTGGTGAGCCTTCAAGTTCTGTTAGCTGTTTCTTGTGTTTTTAGCCTCACCCCGTTCCTTTTTGTCTCTCACAGAAGCAGCTGACACAGGATGATGATGCCGACGAGGTCGAGGTTGCCATTGACAACACGGCTTTCATGGATGAGTTCTTTTCTGAGGTAGGCGACCTTCCTGTGCTTTTTTCTGAATGTACATAAGGAAACACAGCTTCCTGTGTAAAGAATAAAACTCGGCTCTTTCAGGTGTAGCAGAGGAAAGTCGGTCTTTTCCTGGGGTGAGGCGGCCAGACCCAGAAGTTACTGGGAGATTTCTCTTCAATACGTAATTGGGAGGGTTTGGATTTTTAATCTTCTTGAGAAAGTCAGCAGAAGGTAAATGATATGTAATTAATGAGATGCTTTTAAAGCCTTATGCTGCATGACAGCATTTTAATGATCTTTCTTGCCTAAGTTACATAATTTCAATACTGAATCAACCATGGGGTCGCAGCCATGTGTGAAAAAAAAAATACATCTTTAAGCTTGTGATTCAGATTGATCAGATTTGTTGTTTCCCAAAATTCAGGCCCTTTGACTTAATTCTAGTGGAAACTGGGAAACTAAGAAACCACCAGTTTATTTTTTTCACGTTCAACAGGGACAAAGATGGGTTGCTCCTGTCTACAGATTCACATAATCTTTGATCTCGAAGGTCCTTCTTGGGAGAGACTATGGCAGATGGTGAGCGGTGGGATTCAAATCTCTGCTCTGCTTCTGACCAGCTGGTGATCTTGCCAATGTTCCTTCACATGCTTTGTTTCCTTATCTGCAAATTGGGAGTGATACTGTAATCCCTAGGGTTATTACGAGGATTAAATGGAATAATGTTTATAAAGCATTCAGTTATAGCATCTGACGTGTCTGTGCCTGGTGAGTGATTCTCCAGACCAGAACAAAAGCATGAAGAGTTCAGTCATGGAAGTTTCTGCCATCATACTGTGGTTTCTTTATTTAGGCTTTTTATTTTTTTTGGAAAGAAGACAAGAGGCACCATATTGTTTCTGCAGGAGGAATGGGGCACCTCCTGTCTCTAGATTGTGGATGTGGAAAGTCACACTCTAGCTTGCGGGGCCTGGCGGTTCATGGCAGCTCCTCTGGTGGAGTGGGTAGCCGGTGTAGGAGCGGACTGGCGTGTGGGCCTGATTGGGAATTTGGCTGTGAACACTCCACGGTTCCCCACGCTCTTCATGGGTGGATCCGTCCTTTTGGCCAAGAAGTCGTGGTGAGACCGAAGAGCGCGGGGTTTTGTGAGGCCAGAGCTTGTTCCAGGTGTGGATCATGGAAAGAGAATGTCTTCTCAGTGGTGGGGAGGACTTCAGGAGTTGTTGGATGCCACTGTCGCTTGCCCTCCGATCTTGCCTTGGATGACCAGATACGTTAAGGGACTTCTTCCCTAAGATAAGGCAGTTTCGCCAATTACGGTCTTCTGCCTCTTCTCCTAACCCAGCAGGAGGGTCTCTGAAGGGCAGTATCCCCTGCCAAGTGGGAAGGTGATGTGCCTCCAGGACATGCTCTCAATTCATCCTCATGCATTTAATAGCGGTTGACTTTGGTTAAGTCATTTACCCCACCTGGGCCTCTAATTCTTGCTCTGCAAACTGGGAATGTTAGTACTAACCTTTCAAGGTTGTTGTGAAGATAACACGAGGATCACACATCTGGAAAGCATTTTTTTTAAATTTATTTTGAGAGAGAGAGAGAGAGTGAGCGAGCATGAGTATGTGTGATGGGGAGGGTAGAGGGAGAGAGAATCCCAAGCAGGCTCTCTGCACCCATGCATGAGCTGTGAGATCATGACCTGAGCCAAAATCAAGAGTCGACACTTAACTGAGCCACCCAGGTGCCCCTGGAAAGCGTTTTTAAACAGAACAGTGCTGGCTGGATAGTTATTTTTGGAGCCTTAAGACCTCAAGGGCTATTTGTTTTTTTGTTTTTTGCTTTTCTTTGCTTCTTTGTCAGATGCTTTTCTGTCATTTAGGGGGAAAAAAATCCCAAACCCTATCATATTGGGGGTGGAGAAGAGGACTGCACGGTGGGGTGGAAAGAGCATCATCTTTGAAATGGAGCTCCTCGTCTGCCACTAGCTGTGATCTCGGGCACATTCCTTGACTCCCCTCGGTCTCCGTGAGCTTATTGTGATATGGGGAGTAGCATCTTCAGCTCACAGATGTGTTGGGGAGTAAAGGAGTCGACACTCAGAAAGTGCTCAGTGTCGGCTTAGGTAAATGTTACTGCCCTGCTTTCCATGTGACGGAGCCCCAGGAGGGTAATAATGTCTCAGAGAGGCAAGAGGCCGTGGACACAGAAAGAGGCCACCCAAGCTCTGGGCGCCCACGAGTTCTGGTCCTGATGTCAGGTCTGCCATTACCAGCAGTATAACTTTGGAAGAGCTGTTTCACTACTCTGAACCCCAGCTCCCTCTAAGACAGGAATAGCAGTGTTACCTGCTGGGTATTTATTATGAAGATAAATCGAGAAAGTACATGGATGTACCTGGCACAGTATGTCTCCAGTCAGTGTTAGCTGTCATCACTGTTCTGTTCCTGATGTGTTAGGGAATAGGGTCTGGAAATAGCCTTGAAAGTGGGATAGAGCACACGCCAGGGCCTGGGGGTTTGGGGAAGTGAGGGGGGCTCTCCCTTCATGCAGCTGGGGAACACACTGAGGGCATCCTGCAGAACACGACTAAATAGACTGCTTGGGAAGGCACTCTTGTGGCAAAACCTGCTGCTTGGCCTTGTTCCAGCAAGCAGGTCCCAGTGGCTGTTTGTTGAGGACTGATTGTGTGAATCACGAGCCGGTCAGAGAGGCGTGTGCAAGGGGCAGGTGAAGTCACGGGATCAGGATGATTTCAAAATGTGCACTGCGCTGTTTAAGACCCAGATGGCTTTTCCAGCTTCTCGGCTGTTATGGGAATGAATTGGCCCTTGGGTTTTCAGGCCTTGGAGGATTAAGCCAGGGGGTCTAGTAAATAATAAACCTCAGGTTATTGTCTAGTTTGTGGTCACCTGTATTTTCTTTGCGCTGTTTGGAAGAGAGGACAAATTTTCCGAGGCAGAAACATTAGGGGCTTATTGTTTATATTGATTCATGCATTCAGGAAAATACACAAGTGTTTACTGTCTTCCACACAGCATGTTCAGTGCTGGGACGAACAGCATTCTGTGGGGCGGAGTCCTTTGCCCTCTGGTGTCTCTTTATCTGGCGAGGATGACAGAAATGTGTAGAAAGTCATGATCATAGCAATGTCAATAAGGTCCTCTGGGAGCACAGAAGGGGAAGTGTTAAATTCTGCCTGGAGGAGCGGGGAGAGGTAAGGTGAGGGAAGGCCTCAGTGGCTCCTACCTAGACCTGCTTCTCAGAATCACCTGGGGAGCCTTTCACACGTCTGCATGCCCAGTGCAGAGGGCCTGCAGTGGCTTAGGCTTTGGATTTTGAGGAAGTCCGTTCAGATGATTCTTTTGCTTCTATGGTTATGAAATGCTGCTTATGAAATGCTGCAGGGTGATGGGGGGGGGGGTTTGAAGGTGCTAAGCAAGGAAATGCGGGGATCAGGGTGTATTGTAGGAAAATCATTCTGGTGGCAGTTCGTGGAGGGCAGGAAAGGCCAGAAATGGAAAGACGAGCCAGTTGGCTGGGGCTCTGGCAGCTGGCAGGGTGTATCATCCAGGGATGCTTTTGAGTGTCCGTGGCACAAGCGGTAAAGGTGTGTAATCATTTCACGTGTGAAGAAGTCGACAGCACAGAGTGGTGGGTCGGAGGTGGTGGGGCTCTAGGTCAGCAGCTCTGTGAGCCTCTTGGCTTTTCCCTTGGCATTGGGAGTGGAGTCTGTTCTGATGACCTACTGCTGTATGATGAATCACCCCAACCTTGAGGGCTGTAAGACCCCCATTGTGTAGTGAGGACAGATTCTGTGGGCTAGAAATTCAGGCACAGGGCACAGTGGAGGTGGGTGAGTTTTGCTCCGCAGTTTCTGGGGACTTAGCCGGGAAGACTTGAACAGCTGGATGCTGGAACCTTATAGAGAGTTCTTTATTGAAACGTCTGGTGACTCAGGGAAAAGCTCTGGAGAGACCCTCAGTTGGAGCGCCTATGTTGACTTGTTTCTGTGACTTGGGCGTCTTAGCATGGCCAGCCCAGGATCATCGGGGTGTCACGTGGAGGCACAAGGCCCCCACACGAGATTCCAGGTGTGGAAGGCATGTGGGACGTCACTTGTGTGCTCTGATGTCGAAACAGACACAAGCCTGCCAGGTTCAAGAGAGCGTTACATAGATACCCCCTCTCAGTGGGAGGGCCATTGAAGAATTTGTGCCAGGCTTTGAAAGGTCCAGAGCCACAGCCCCTGATGACACCACCATGTATGACACACGAAGTACGAAAGGGGGAAGCCAGAGACGTCCCCAAATCCTTTTATCAGGCAGAAAAACCACACAAATGCTCTAAGCTGACTTCCCCTTGTGGCCCATTGACCAACAACAGATCACATGGTCACGGCCACTCCTAGCTGGGAGGGACACCAGGAAAGTGAGCACTTAGCAAAGGACAGGGTTGCTAGGATTGGCGTAGAAGTGATCATGATTCATTGCCTGGGGCCGGCAACGTTGCTGCCCAAGCAAAATCAGAGTTCTGTTAACAAGAAAGGGTGGGGGCCGGGGCTGGCTATTAGGTGCATCAAAGCACTGTCCTCGATGGTATATGAGATGCCAGAAGGCTCCGGTGAGCAAATATAACTGAAAGATGCTTTATACTCTTTTCCACCCTTGGGGATTTAAAATGCACATTTACTTATTAAAGACTCTGAGAAGTCCTGCAATAAAGAAACTCGCTTACCTGGCTCTGCATTTATTTTTTCACAGAGCCCTTTCTGACTTGTAACTTCTATTAGCAAGGATGAATGGTTACATTTCAGAAAATGCTATTATAAAGTTTTTGAGGGTTTTTTTTTGGGTGGGGGGGAGGTGTTTAAAAAAACAAATCCGTGAGACTGGTTTGCCGTTGTAGATGAAGCATGCTTGTCTCCTGAAGTTACTTGTATTCATTTATTTACTCATTCAGCAACCTTGCAGTCAGTGGCGCCCCATGCGTGGCCAGGAAAGAGACGTGGTCCCAGCCCTCGAGGGCACTGAGTCAGGGCTGGGACAGGTGAGAGTGTGCACACAAGGTGTGGTGGTGCCTCGGGGGGCGGGGCAGTACCTGCTTAGATGAACTGGGAGGGGAGCAGCTGTGAAAGCAGAGACCCTTCTGCGTAGGCTTGATTTTTGTTAGAACAAAGACCCTGAAAGTGAACACCACATGGAAGGCGAGGCATCGAGTCAAATCTAACAGGTTAAGAACTCTCTCATTCCTTCTTCAGGTGGAGTCTTTGGTGGGTAGGTGGGCTGGTTGGTTCCGTGAGTCTGGGTTCCTTCCTTAGGCAGCACGAAGCTCTTGCCAGTCACGTGCTCCTCTGCTCTCAGGCCCGTCCCCCGCCCTTCCTGTGCTCTGCTCGGGACTGCAGGGAACTCATTCCTGATGTTCCCTTGCCAGCTGGCTTTGGTGTGTTTGATGTAGGGGACACGCTGGCGGAAGACTCTAGGAGGAGGGAGGAGGCCCTGGTTTTCCTCCCCAGACATGTCTTCTCTGTGGCCTCAACTTTTGCTGGGTAGACCCTGTCTCCATGAGGCCTGTTCTGCTGGGTAACTCCACTGTGGTCCGGCTCCGATCAGAGGGGCCCTGGCCTTGGGCCCTGGTGTCCCCACTCTTGGTCATTTCCAGAGTGCCTCACCATCCTCTGCTTGGCTTCCTGGCCCTCCTGTCCCCATGGAAAGAATTCCCTGTGTTCTCTTATTTTGGCTGACATAATGAGATGGATAGGTTGTTGTTTTCCTGACCAAGTTTTGAGTGATGCAAAGACCAAATGCACTTAATGCATTTGAGATTATTGTCTGAGAATACTGGTTTTCACTGGTCAGTATAACTCTGGGATTGTTCATTTCTTTTCATTTGTGAATGGGATGTTCCACTGCTTTGTCACTAGTCTCCGTAAAACCCCTGACGCACTTGACTTCTGTTGCTTGGACTGAGACATCTCTGCCCCTTCTTTCTTGCCGGAGTGTGTATTTATTTTCCAGAGCAAAGAAGCAAACAAATCAACAAGGACGTGGCTGAGAACTTGTAACACAGAGACTGTTCGGGATTCTATTAGTTTTAGGGAACAGTCAAGGTGTATGAATTGTGAAAAGGAGGAGTCATTTGACCCTTACAATCCCTTTACTTTGTCACCTTAACGGGGTGGCGCATAAATAAATATGCAGGAGTTAATTAATGCCTAACTAGAAGTACAAAGTATATGGGAGCTTAGGGGAGGCAGAGACTCATTCTTAAGTGGAATGGACAAAGCCTTCCCCCCTCCCCCTCGGTAATCTGCTACTTCTCTAAAGTAGGACTTTCTTTGCTTTCTGTGATCAAATTCGACTCTCCTGGGTACTTAGGTCCAGAAGGAAGAGGCCATTCATGCCTTGAAAATAACTCCCTCCTTTCAGTTAGACAGTGGTGAGTAGTATAATATAGTAATCATTGTTCGTTCCCCGAGGCAACACCCAAAAGAGTGGTTGACTGGCTGTCCTGCTTGATCTCCTTGGGTGGCTGCTGACAGCATCATGGGGCGTGTTGTTAACATTGGGGACTGCTGTGGGGCTTAAGTGAGACGTGCTTGTGAAGGCACAGCGGCACACCTGGCCCATAGTAAGCGGGCAGCATTTGCTGGCTTTCCCGGGATTCTCATTATCTGCGTACTTAGTGTGCACGTACTTTGTGTTAAGTGCTTGATGCGTATTATCTCATCTTATCCCCACAAAAATACTCTGTGCCTTTGTTTTTCTTTGGAAGCACTGGTCTTCCTCTAAGGTGACTTTCTGGGTGTTTCATGGTGGCAGCTACATGCAATTAGTTTTCTTTTGTGCATTTGCCAGATAACCAAAGAATCATGGGAGGAGGGGGAACTTAGTCTGAAATCTAGGTTTCTAACTCTAGGAAGTGGGACATACGATAATCCTCAGTTTCACAGATGCAAGAACCAGGGCTGGGGGCGTGTGGGGGGTGAGCGGATTGATTGTTCAAGGTCATAAAACTGCTGGGAGGTGGAGCTGAAACTTGACCCTGGCCTGTTTGATTCTAATATTTTCTTCCTTTGCTTTTTTCTTTTCTGTTCTCTTTCCTTTATTTTCTTTCTTTCTTTCTTTCTTTCTTTCTTTCTTTCTTTCTTTCTTCTTTTCTTTTCTTTTCTTTTCTCTTTCTTTCCTTCTTTCTTTTTCTTTTTCTTTCTTTCTTCCTTTATTTTCTGAGAGAGAGAGAGAGAGACAAGAGCATGAGGGGGGGGGCAGAGAGAGAGAGGGAGAGAGAATCCCAAGCAGACTCCACACTGTCAGCGCAGAGCCTGACGAGGGGCTCAATCCCATGAATGGAGAGATCATGACCTGAGCCGAAATCGAGAGTCAGACGATTAATTGACAGAGCCTCCCAGGCACCCTGATTATAACATTTTCTGAGCTATACTGCCTGGGTGGCCACATTACTGACAAATCATTGAAAAATACATTTTAAAATGTAACCTGCAATAAGTGGGCACTGACTGAGGAGGTAGTGGCCACAAATTGAGCATGGTGATTAAAAAACCACAACTTTCCGGTTGGTTCCCTCAGTCAGCAACGTTTCTTGGGTGCTCTTGGTGTATAACGCTCTCTTGTAGGGAGCCTTGGTTAGAGAACAAAGGAATACAGAATGTGATCCCAGGGAAAGGCAGTCTCACAAGACAGGGAGTGGACCGTGGGCATTAGCCCGACACAGGCTCAGCACGCAGGGACCGGGAGAGAAGATAGAGAGGAGCTTCCCATCGGTGGTCCTTGCGCCTTTATATCTGGTTCACGAGACAGGGTTTGGTGTCCAACAGATGCCTGGTTCTACCTCTTTATGAAGCACGTCCTTGAGGGAGTTCCTGTCCTATGAGCTGCGGTATTCTCAGGCACGAAAAGGAGCTAGTGGTTGGCAACCTCACAGAAGTGCTGTTGAAGGAACTTGTTTCTGACACGTGTATTTGTTAAATCAGTTCAGATCCTTGTGTAAGGCAATGTCAGGATATTTAAAACAACCCCAAAGAAACACGAACAGCCCTTGAGTTTTAGATTCATAAAAGATCTCATACTAGGTCCCTCCCTCCCCCCATGATTCTTCGGTTATCTGGCAAAGGCACTCGAGGAAATTAATTGCACGCAGCTGCCACCATGAAATACCCAGAAAGTCACCTTGGAGCAAGACCAGCGCTTCCAAGGAAAAACAAAGACCCGGAGTTCAGAAAAAGAAGAAAGCTTTGTGATTGGCCAGTTGCCCATCCTGGAGTCCTAGATGGGTGCTGTGATTATTTGGGGAATTGGCTAAGTTACTGGAGTACTAAATCAGAGTCCCTGAAATGCCTCCAGATGGTGGGGTTGGGGAGGATTGAGGAAGACGGCAGCCGGCTGCACTGGGTAGAGGAGGGAGGAGGTGGGAACAGGTGCCCGTGCTCCCGGGCTGGGAAGTCCCACAGGCAGGTTGGGGGTGGAGCAGCCAGGGCCTGGCTCTCTCATCCACAGGGTCGGATAGGCCACCTACCGCCCAGTCTTCAGACGTCTGGAGTGACTCTGAACTTGAGGCCTGGCAGCTGACAGCTTCCTATCTCGTCTTTCTATCATTGACCAGAATTCACGTCTGGATGCTCTTCCACTTTGTGAAATAATATTCCGGAATATATTTTCTAAGACAGCAAATTCAGTGAACATGCAAAATCCAAGGACTTACAGTCCGTTAAAATGTGTTAAACCCTTTTTATTTTATTTTTAAATGTTATTTATTTTTTCATTTTGAGAGACAGAGCACGAGTGGGGGAGCAGCAGAGACAGAGGGAGACATGATATCGGAAGCAGGCTCCAGGCTCCGAGCCGTCAGCACAGAGCCTGATGGGGGGCTCGAACCCACAAACCACGGATCATGACCTGCGCCACCCAGGCGCCCCTATTAAACCCTTTTTAAAGTGGTTTGTGCATTTTATCCTAGAGAGCCTTTTTTCTCATTCCTGTTTGATGTAGTGAAATTCCTTTGACAAGATAGTCACGAGATGGAAATAGGAATGTGGTTTGATGAACATGGTTTTGATGTGAGAGATGAAGGGAAGGGTAAGGTGGCAATTTCTGGGTTCACCCAAGGGCCTGATTCTGAGGTGGCTACACTTCTGGAGCCCGTCAGCATTCCCAAGTGGTAGCACGGGCCCCTTGTGGAGCTGGGTAGGTCTGGGATTCTGCTAGAAGTGGAACAGGACAGAAAGTCAAAAGATCAAGTCTTAGATGTAAAGCAGAGAGCATCCCAGTTGGAGTCTGGAGAGCTCCAGCATCCAAACATCTGTGTTTGAGCACCGACCCAACCATTACCTGTGACCTATGACCTCTTTAACCTTTACGTTCTTCGTGTGAATGATGGTCCCCGTGCACTACCATGGATGGTTTGCCAGCTGTTAAAGTGCTTCACAGAAGTGTGGGTAGCTACTTGGGTTTGGATTTATACCCTGATGATACAATTACATTGACATTTTATTCTACATCTTTTTTTTTTTTTTTTTTTTAATGTTTGTTTATTCTTGAGAGAGACAGAGTGTGAGCAGGGGTGGGGAAGAGAGAGAGAGGGAGACACAGAATCCGAAGCAGGCTCCAGGCTCCGAGCTGTGAGCACAGAGCCCGACGCGGGGCTCGAACCCACAAACAGCGAGATCATGACCTGAGCCGAAGTCGGACGCTTAACCGACTGAGCCACCCAGGCGCCCCTTAGTCTACATCTTTCAGCAAGTGATTCCACTCTCAAACTGCAGTTCATCAAGACCGGTGTATTTGTAGAGGGGCAGAGTCCACAGCTCTGTTGGCAAAAGCGCTGATTTGAGGGTTTGAGAAGTCCACTTTTGTTTTTCCCATTTTCTATTTAATCTGGAGATTAATGACCAGGATTTCAAAAACGAATGAATTATTTGCCGGAGGAAAAGCATACTGGACAGCACACGCCAAGTTGCATTTTATGGTATCGCTGATGTTAAGATCCTACCGGGTGGTATTTTACAAGGTTTCTTAACTGTCGTAGTGCCGACAGGCCCCACCCTTCTGGAAGCCTGGCGGCTAGACCTGGTGGGTGTGGACAGAGGAGGCCTCTCCGGTGCTCCCGCATCAGCAGGGGCCATGATGCCTTGCAGGAGCCGGGGTGGCACTTAGTGATGGGATCTTGTGAGCGTCTTGTGATCCTGCTCTCTCTGGGAATGAAGCGCCACAGGAAATATTTTGCGGTGCACCCCGTGCGTGATCGGGAACCTCAGCCGTGTGCAGAAATGGTCTGTGGCTGGTCACCTGAGGGAATCGGCTAGTAGGAGGCATTCCAGCAGAACACACACGCGGGGGGCTCCCGTGTCTCCCGAGGCGGCCGTGCTTAGTCTCTTTCTCCGTCTCCATCTCTTCTCCGCTCCACTCTCTACATCCGTTCTCTCCGTTCACTGCTTTTCTTTCCTTCTCCCCTTTCCCTCCCCCCCCATCCTCCCTCTCTGCTCTTCTGGTCCTGGGGGCGGCTGACGGGTCTGCCTGATGGGATGTGTGTTGGGCCTTGTCCTCCGGCTCATCGTCATGGGTTTTCCTGGCCCTTCTTGACTCCGGCCTGCAGCCTCCCATCCCAGGGGGGCCAGCGCGCTCCTCTCCGGGAGCAAGGCATGTGGGTCTTCAGTGACTGCTCTGGACGTTAGTTGATCTGGCCATGCCAGGGGCCCTCCCCGGGTGGCAGAAGACTTTCTAGTCCTCACATTGCCCCACGAGCCCCGAAGGTGGGTAGCTTTCCCCCGAGACCTCTGCTGAGCTTTCCTCTCAATCGTGGTTATGTTCTTCCTCTCCCAACAAAGGCTGTTGTCTTTTTGATTCCAGATCGAGGAGACTCGGCTCAACATAGACAAGATCTCAGAGCACGTGGAGGAGGCTAAGAAACTCTACAGTATCATCCTGTCCGCACCGATTCCTGAGCCAAGTGAGCGTTTACTCAGAGCTGAGTTGCCTGGCGATGGCCCTTGGCATTGGGGCTGAGCCAGCCCTGTTTTCCTCTCTCCTGGGAGGGGCGGGGAGTGTCTGGCCCACACTGCACACTGTGCGCACGTCGTGTCCTCTTTCCCTTCCCTCCCGGGAACTCTTCTCTTCGTGGCCGGGGCCACTGAATCCTTGTGGCCAAACGCTCCTCTCCCTCCCATCCAGTCCCTCTCGTGACCTGTGGTGAGGCTTCCTGCTTCTCGCGTTCCTCATCTCCGTCCCATGGCTGTGCCTTTGCGGGTACTGTTTCCCAGCCCCCTTCCATATCCTGCCAGTTCAAGGCCATCTTCTTTCCCTGAGCTGTTCCAGAATGGGTCAGGCTCGCTTCAGTCCCTCCCATCCCGAGAGTCCCGTCTGTTACCGCCAGCCCAGCAAACTTTTTCACGTTTTTCCAGTAGGGTTCCAGGCTGTATTTTAGGTTCCTTAAGGACAAGGAACGAGCCAGACGCTCTGTCATTTCACTTTGAACTGTTCAGTGACTCTCTGGTGCCTGAAGGTTAAAGCTGGAACGTTTCAGCAGAGCACATGGGACTTGTCTCGGTCATGGGCCTGCCCTTCTCTGCACCCTTTTCTCCCGCCACCCTCCCCCATGTCACCCACACTTTAGCCAGACTCAACTCCGGCTGTTCCCCACATGGTTCTTGTCTCTTCGCATCTTTTACATACGGTCCCTTCTCCCAGAGACTCCACTGTTCGTCTCCTTTTGTGCCTGTTTAACACTTCCTCCTTCGTCAAGACTCGGTCTTACTATCATCTGTCTTTAGAAACCTTTCCAGATCCCTCCAGACTGTGCTAGAGGCTCTTCACCAACACCCTGTGCACACCTTGGCCAGAACTCACACCTTACTCCAGACTGCACATTAGAATGGCTGATTTTATTTGTCCTTTGTCCCCCAGTAGACCCTGAACCTCTTGAAGGCAGAATCTATATCTTCTCTCTGATGTGTGGGTATCTAGCTCAGCTCTAAGCTTGTAGCAGGTGCCAAAGGATTTTTTTTTTTTCCAGTGTTTATTTTTGAGAGAGAAAGAGAAAGCAGAGAGCAGGGGAGGGACACAGAGACTCCCAAATAGGCTCCACACTGTCAGTGCAGAGCCCGACATGGGGCTCAGACTCACAAACCCTGAGATCATGACCTGAGCCAAAGTCGGATACTTAACTGACTGAGCCACCCAGGTGCCCCTAGGATGGTTCTTGAATGAGTAGTCATGGCTCATACTTACTTGGCTCCATTCATCCTAGAATAGCATCGTACACATAGTAGGTATGTCATCAATATGTGTCTGAACCTAAATCGATGAACCTTGGTTGAAATCCCTTTTCCTCAGAGGTCCCATGAAACCCTCTCCTACCTTTGAGCTGAAGCCATCATGATAAACCAGATGATTTCCTCAAAAAGGAAGCTCATAATTTTGTGTGCCAGAGAATTACTTGGGAAAGCCTGTGAAAAAGACAGATCGTAGGGCTCCAACCCTGGGTGTTTTTAGTCTATAGGTCCGGGACAGAGTGCCTGGCAAATGTCCCTTAAATAAGCCGTCTGTGACTCCAGTGACAGATGACTGGGGAACACCTCACAGTAAATAAAGCCTGCTCTGAGAAAGCTCCCACCTCCTCTGTTGCCTGGAATAGCCCACAAAGCCGGGAGTCTCGCTGACTGATTCTGTCGGTCTTTGTTTTACCCAGAAACCAAGGACGACCTAGAGCAGCTCACGACCGAGATCAAGAAAAGAGCCAACAACGTCCGGAACAAACTGAAGAGTAAGAAGGGAACAAGCCGGCCCCCGCTACTGCCCCCCGCTTGCCCGCGGGGCCTGGCTCTCCTGGACCGAAACGCGTCCTGATGATACACCCGTCCCCCCTCAGCCTGTGGCTTGGGCACTGCCCCAGAAATTCTGCCTGTCCCGGAACCAGGGCAGTAGGTGAAAGAGAGCAGCACCGGTGTATGCTTCCGGCGGCCGAGTCGCCGTGAGACTCCACGCTCCCACTTCGTCCCTTGACTTTACCGGTCCCGTTTCCCCAGCCCCTACGTACATGTGAACAGTAATGCCCGCGCTGTCTAGGTGCAGAACATCTTATTCTTCCAGCTACAGACATTTCTTGGAGGGCCAGGTGTATGGCCCTCCCACCCCCTCCCACCCCTTCAGTTTAGACCCTCATTCAGTGCGGCCGTCGTCATAGACGGAGTTCCCCTGGGGTCCCAAAGCATTTTCGCCCAGTTGGTTTGGGAATGCAGACTGTCGGTCAGACGGTGGAGGCAGCATTTATATTTCTTCCCCCCTAAACAAATCACACACCTGTCCTCGCGGGTGGAGGTGGGGGTCGCTAGGGGCGGCTTCCAGGAGTCGCCGGGGAGTGTGCGAAGCACGGTGCACGTTCTCGTTTGCTGCGCACGTGGGTGCCGTGAGGGAGGCACTGTCCTTGCTCCGTTCTACACACCAGGGAACAGGAACACTAAGAGAGGGGACGTGGCCTCCCCGGAGTCCCGCAGCTAGGGGGTGGCGGGGTGAGGATGTGAGCCCGAGTCTCCCGGTGACAGAGACTCTTGCTGAGAGGTGCTGTGCTGAGATACAGTCAGACGAGAGCCGGTACAGGCGAGGCCGTGGCCTGAAGGCCTGCGGCTCACACGTGAGCTGACGTCTCGAGATCACAGGTGTCTCTTGCACCCCTCGGTGCGCTGGGTGTGAGGGGGCACAGGGAGCCGGGCACCGAGCAGCGTGCTTCCTGGGGGCGAGGGCAACGTGCTGCTGGCATAGCCTTGCTCTGCCCTGCAGGTATGGAGAGACACATTGAGGAAGATGACGTGCGGTCGTCGGCAGACCTTCGGATTCGGAAATCCCAGGTAAGACTTTCCCTGGTCTGACGCTTGTCTTGTCCGGTCTTAATTTTTTTGTTCTTAGCTGTGGAGTCTTTTTTATTTTATTTTATTTTATTTTATTTTATTTTATTTTATTTTATTTTATTGTATTGTATTGTATTGTATTGTATTGTATTGTATTGTATTGTTTTGTTTCATTTTGTTTCGTTTTGTTTTGTTTTAGTTTTATTTTACTTTAGTTTGTTTCATTTTACTTTAGTTTGTTTTACTTTATTTTATTTTTTTAAATGTTTATTTTGAAGAGAGAGGGAGAGAGAGAGAATCCTAAGCAGGCTCTGAGCTGTCAGCACAGAGCCCGAGGCAGGGCTTGGACCCATGAACCGTGAGATCATGACCTGAGCTGAAGTCGGACACTTAACTGACTGAGCCACCCAGGTGCCCTAAAATACAATTCTTATTTGGACTCCTTTCGAAGAACTGGTGAAGGAGAGCTGACCGGGCTATAGTAGGGGAGGGGCCGGAGCCCCCCCCCCCCCCGACGTCTCTAAGGAGGCCCCCGAAGATCTTCCCAAGATCGCTCCCACAGGGCACAGCTTCAGATTTAGTGTACCTCCTGTTTTACAGGAGAGGAAACTGAGGTCTTCTCTATAATCTTTATTTTTGAGAGACAGAGACAGAGCACGAATGGGGGAAGGGCAGAGAAAGAGGGAGACACAGAACCCGAAGCAATCTCCAGGCTCTGAACTGTCAGCACAGAGCCCGACGCAGGGCTCGAACTCAAGAACCGCGAGATTGTGACCTGAGCCAAAGTCAGATGCTCAACCGACTGAGCCACCCAGGTGCCCCCTGAGGTCTTCTCTATAAAGATGGTCGGTCGTTAGTTGTCTAGTGTGGACTGAGGCTCTTTGGTGGTCATGAAGACACGATCCTTGTCCTTAAAGAACAGGCCTGATGTTCAGGTGGCCCAAGGAAGCTATCACCTAGGACCCAGCAGGAGGGCAGTGTGAGAACACAGTGAAATGGGTGGTGCCCTCAGCGTCCTCAGAGCTCGGGGAGAATTGGGGGCAGCCAGAGGAGCTGGGCCTCGGTTGGGCAAGAGTGGCGTGTGGACAGGCCCGGGGGGTGGGGGGAGTGAGGGGGTGTGTTAGTATCAGTAGGGGTGGTGACGGTGGTGGGGCGGGGAGGAGGGGCTGGCATGGAGAGAACAGCCCGTCTGGAGAGAAAAGCTGGTTGTGGGCGAGTGGCTGCGGGGTTTTGATAGAGGATGTGGCTCTGTGGTCCAGAGGCCTCTGAATACCTACCTGCCTAGGGAACCTGGATATGATCAGGTAGCCTGTGTGCATTTGCTTCAGCTTGCAGTCTCTTAGGAGATAGTCCGGGGACCTCCTGAAAGCTGGACCAGAGTGGGGATGGGGCGAGAGGCCGGTGGGTCTCTTGCTGGGCTTCTGCAGTGATTCTGGTCTGAATATGCGTGCCGGTAGTACGCATTTGCAAAGGGTACAAATACTGGTGACTTTGCACAGGAGAAGCCAGTAGGCCTTGATGTGGACAGTTGGGCAAGGAATAAAAGTAACGGTAAAGATTTGAACGCAGACACCCAGTGCTGTGGAGCGAATGCTTTGAGCAGGAAGTGGGAGACGTTAGGGAGGTCAGGTTGGGTAAGAACTCAAGGATTTGGGCAGGTGTTGGATGCAGGAAGGGAGTCTGGCAGCTTTAGGAAGCAAGCCCGGGTGGCGGCAAGTCGTGTGGATGCAGGGCTGTCCCGTGGCCCCACGATTACCATGCGAGGTCAGCAGGGCAGGTGAACTGGAAGGGTCGGCGGACCCTTCCGATGGTGTGAGTGAGGAAAGCGGAACGTTGAGCCTTATACCTGCCACTCTGATTCCAAGTCCGGTGCTGCCAAGACAGCCACACGGGGCTGGGCACGTGGGCTCTGCCGCCGTGGGGGCTCCCCGACCTTCAGCTCGTGGGGGCTTACCGCACTTGGCATGGTTCCCACAGCACTCCGTCCTGTCCCGGAAGTTTGTGGAGGTGATGACCAAATACAACGAGGCTCAGGTGGACTTCCGTGAACGCAGCAAAGGGCGAATCCAGCGGCAGCTCGAAATCAGTACGTGTTTGGTACATGTCCCTTCACCTTTCCCTGCCACCTGGCTGTCCATCCCAAGTCGGGAGACCCCAGGGAGCGAGCAGCAGCACCCCCGCCAGTGGCTGCCCCCCCCTCCCCCCGCCCCCGCCGCCCTGTATTTTGCACTCAAGCCCAGGAGAGGCGTTGGGGCACCGGCGTCCCTGGGGCAGCGTCGTGGGTGGCACGGTGCTTGTCAGGCTTGGTCCTCTGGCCCCTGTGGGCGCCAGCATTTATTTGTGGCGTCTCCTAGGGACTCATGGTATCTTTTTGTCGTCTCTGTCTCTCTTTCTTTTTTAATGTTTATTTTTGAGAGAGAGAGCATGCGAACACGAGTGGGGGAGGGGAAGGGAGAAAAGGAGAAAGAATCTGAAGCAGGCTCCATGCTGTCAGCGTAGAGCCTGATGTGGGGCTCGAACCCCCATACCGTTTGATCATGATCTGAGCCGAAATCAAGAGTCGGATGCTTAACGGACTGAGCCACCCAGGCGCCCCTCTTTTTGTCGTCTCTTTCACAGCAAAGAACATTTATGAGATCAGAGTGTGGTGCCGGGCCCTGCGAGGAATAGACTGATCCCGACAGCCGTGCCCGTTAAGGACTCAGGGCGTTGCAGGGTGCCACCGGCTCTAAGTGGAGGAAGGGTGTGGACCAGGAAGGGGTCCGAGAAAAGCACGTGTGTTTAGCGGGGTGGCAGGTTGTCCAGCCTGGGGAGAGGGAACCCTTGGGAGTAGCAGTGTGGGGTTAGGTGCAGGAGGGAGGGCTTGTGGCCAGGGACCGGCTCCTGGGCCTCTGAGGCACAGCGAACGGGCCGGTCAGCTTTCTGAGCTAGGAAGGGCTGTGGTCAGATACATGCTTTAGGAAGGTAACCGCCCATAATGCTAGCGCTGGACTGGATTAGGGGAGAAATCAGAAGCAAGACGATCAGGGGCTCCCGGGGGTGCGTTGTAAAGGCCACAGTCTTCAGAGTGAAGTCACCGCGTTCCTGGTTTTCAGGGAACTTTTGCAATGGTGTGCTTTGGTCTCACATTTGATGCTCTACCTCTTTTGTGCTAAAGCCGGCAAAAAGACCACAGATGAGGAGTTGGAGGAGATGTTGGAGAGTGGAAACCCCGCCATCTTCACTTCTGGGGTGAGCGTCCGGGAGCTGGGGTGCACGCCCCTCTCGAGGGAGGCTGCCGTGGGGCTCCGTGCGGTTGGCAAGGGCAGGGCTGCAGGTGCAGGGGGGCGGGGGCCTCTGGCCAGGGCGCGGGCTGACAGTCGGCCTTTGTGTGGCCCGTTGTAGATCATCGACTCTCAGATTTCGAAGCAAGCCCTCAGCGAGATCGAGGGGCGGCACAAGGACATCGTGAGGCTGGAGAGCAGCATCAAGGAGCTTCATGACATGTTCGTGGACATCGCCATGCTGGTGGAGAACCAGGTAACCGGGCAGCGGGCACCCCCGTGGGGTGAGGGAGGGAAGCTCAGGCACTCCTGAGAAGTGGGGAGACCAGAACACCGGCCGGGGTGCAGTGGGGGAGTCCTCGGGAATTCGCATGATGGAGGAACAGAATCCCAGCGTCCAGGCCAGGAACGCCCCCCCGAGTGCCCCGTCAGCCCCGTCACTCTTGCTGCTCCTTCGGCCTCACAGTCACTTAAACTTACTAGGGGCCTTGATGCGGTCCAGCCTGAGCACCCCCTGTTTTCTCTTCTAACTGGAGATGTGGGTTCTTGGTGAGGGTGCCTTAGAACAGCCTCCGGGTACAAACTGTTTCACTGGTGACACTGAAGACAGGGTCATTCTGCCACCTCACAGTGAAAAGTTAGCTTTGCCAGAGGGTTTAATTTTTGTCCATTTTTGTGTCTTCTTTTGTATGTCCCCCCCACCCCCCCATATTTTGGCACTTTTTGCAAGGAACAAGAGCAGATAAGGGAATGAACGAAGCAACAGGAGAATAATGTTCATAGGGAGACTTGGAACACTCATGGTCTGATGGCTTATTCTGTCCCTGGGTGTCTTTGCTCAGGCTGCCAGCCTGTGACACCTGCGTGTGGCTCTGGTTCCACGCATGGTCAGGTGCCTGCCGGTCCTGGCGACCACGGTGTCCAGATGCGCCGTGTTACCATGAACTTCAGCTGCCCTGCCACCTGGAAGGGATGGAGGCCCGCGTCCTTTGTGGGAGGGCTGCAAAACCTAACTGAAGCCCGGGCACTGCTTGGCCGGTTTTTGAAGGCCGGTCCCTGCTCGGGGCCCAGGTGCCTTTCTTTCCTCCGCCCGCTCTGGCCTTTGAGACCATTCCTTAAGTGCGTCGTCCATCCCCACTCTTCTTTTTTCTCCCCTCGCGGCCTTGCTGAGGAATTGGTTTGAGAGTCAAGTGATGGTGAGTGCCTTTCTGTGTTTACAGAGTGCCGTAAAGCAACGGGTTGGGTTGGGGAAGGTCTAGGTAGGTGAGGGGCGTTCCCATCCTAAGATGCCCAGAATTAATCCGAGTCACCGAACTTCCCTGTCGGGAAGTAACAGCTGAGAGATGGTTGGGAATCTCGCTCAGAGACCACTGTCCCTCCATAGCCACGTCGATGTAACATGTAACCAAATAGCTTAGGTAAACCCAATATCTGTCACTTAAGGGGCCCGGGAGTATCTCTTGGAGAAAGCAAACATTCCCACCTTGGATATTTACCGAGCAACTATTTTTGCCAGCACTGTTCTGCAGCAGTAGTCAGCAAACTTGCCTCAGGCCAAATGAACTTGGCTCAGGTCTACATGACCAGCAAGAGGCCAGCATCCCATTTATGCCCCAAAATACTCTCATTTTGGTTCCTCTCCTCACATGCTCAGTTAAAAACAAAATGGCGGGGGTGGGATCTGTGAGATCCATAGTTACCAGGCATCTAGATGGTGTACTACAGGTGTCCCGGGCAGCACCTGCTCCACAGGAGTCATTCAGAGTGTTGCTTGAATGAGTGACCACCACCAAGCACCGGAGACCCCTAGGTCTTCCCATGGGAAATGTGAATGTGTGCCCCACAGAAGGTTTCTGGATGCTTCCCTCCCCCACGTGAGCTAGGACTGTCCTGGGGTGGGTTTATGGGGCGTGACTCATGTCCATTCTTCTCAGGGAGAGATGCTAGATAACATAGAGCTGAATGTCATGCACACAGTGGACCATGTGGAGAAGGCACGGGAAGAAACTAAAAGAGCCGTGAAGTACCAGGGTCAGGCCCGGAAGGTGAGACTGTCCCACTGCCTTCAGAGAAGAAAGTCCATTCTGCTCGCGGTCTCTCGCTCTTTCTCTCTTCTCTGTCCCTGTCTCTGTTTCTGCTGCCACCACCTCTTGCATCCGGGGAAAGGGAGCCATGATTGACCGTATCGAGAACAACATGGACCAGTCTGTGGGCTTTGTGGAACGGGCCGTGGCAGACACCAAAAAGGCTGTCAAGTATCAGAGTGAAGCTCGGAGGGTGAGCGCCTCAGTCCCCACCGGTCTGGCTTGCTTCTCTTCTCTCTGGTCCTCCGCACCCGCACCCGTGTCCTTGAGCCTGTGCCTTCACTCCGTGTCCTGGCCTCCTCCCAACACCTACGTCAGCCTTTCCCTGAGAGTAGCTAGCTGCCCTTCTTCCCCCGGTGTTTCTTGCATGGATCTGGCTCACGTACTCTCTACCCAAGAACCCATACTTGGAGGCCGTTCTGTAGGGTGGACGCGTTGCCCCGGTGTGGCTGCTAGACTTCTCCTGTTCCTTTCAGATGTTACACTTGACTCCTCTGTTCTTCAGAAACCTGTTTGCCCTCTTCCACTCCATTAACCAAGCTCCACCCCCACCCCCTTCTCTCTGCCATGAACCCAGTGCTGTGCTGATCGCCATGTAACATTACCTCCTCTCTTACGGAGCACCTATTATTTCTACTTACACATGAAACAGCTGAGGGTCAGAGGTTAAATAGTTGGCTTCGGGCCACCTAGTAAGTACAGGAGTGGGATTCAAAGTCCGATTCCAGTCACGCTCTTCCCACCGTACCAGTGCATTTCTCCCTCTTCCAGTACCCCCGTTGCTTGAGGACTTCTCAGCTTCTCTGCCCGTTGTGGTAGCCATCTCTGGTGGCTTGTGCTTTGTAGGCTGTTCTTTTCTCTTTCTCCTGGGTTCTGACACTTTGGGTCTTCAGTTCTTTGATTTCCTTCCAACTTTACCTATTGCTTGTGCAAGGATTCAGGGAGCTGGGAAGTTATTTTATATGATGAATCCAGGCTGGCTCACAACAGGTCTGTAATCACGCTTTCTGATCCCCAGTCACTGGATCAGGTCTGATGGGCAGGCATGTGCTTTAGGGGAAAGACGGATGGAAGTTTGAAATTAGGTCTATTCAAAAACATACACTTCTTGAAAAGGAAAAACTGGTCACGTCATACCTTGGCCTATAGCTGCTTGGAGACAGTTGTTGTTGTCGTTTTTATCTGTGCACATGTCCAAGACTGCAGTGTGAGCTGAGAGCAGCTCCGTATTTCCATCTGCTGGCCTTGCCAACCAGGAAGTAATTTCAGAAATATAAAATATCCTAATAGAAGGTCTTTACGTAGAGATGTAGCCTTCTTATTTGGATTGATAAGATGCTTTCAACGGAGAGGTGAGATGGGTTGGGTTTTGGATGAATTACTGTTTTGGGTTGTTTGTAATAATGCTTTGTTTTGTTTCTCTTATCCTTCTCTCCAGAAATTGATAATTATCATTGTGCTAGTAGTTGTGTTGCTGGGCATTTTAGCGTTGATTATTGGACTTTCCGTTGGGCTGAAATAACGGTGGCCTGAGTGGCTGCTGCACTGAAATGTAAGTAAATGGAAGGTTCTTGGGGACTCTGGATTGGCTCCCTCTTGAGAAAGTAGCCTGGGATTTCACTTGGCACTGCTTGCCCCTTGTGACTGTCCTTGGACGCACTGAGCTCTCTCAAACTTCCGATTGCCTGTGCATTCTTTTGTCTCCTTAAAATTCTGTTCTGGTGTTCTGGTCCCTGGGAAAAGTTCTCTTCTGGGCTGGGCTCCTGTTGGTTTCCTCTCCTGCGGATTCTGTCCCAGCTCTTTGTCTTATCACCTGTCCTGGCACATTCGAGCACCACATTTTCGCTCCCTTCGCTCAGTAAGCATGCTCCTAATTGGGTGCCATCTGTGTCCTGGATCCAGGTTTTATCTTCTGAATTCTTGCTGACTCTCATGGATGTTGGGCTTTGCTCTCCATATGCTTTTCAGTGTAAACAGAGCCTTGGAATGGGGTTTGGGGCAGCGGGGTTTTGTCTGACTGACCAGTTGGATCTTGAATGATATAGCGGTTAACATTTCTGAGTGTTGAGTTGTGCCAGACCATGTATTGAACACCTTACACACACGTCCTTGAATCCACGTAACGTCCTCCTGACGTAGGTACTATCGTTACCCATATTTTACGGACGAAGACACTCAGACTTGAAGAGATATTAAGTGCCAGGGCCAGGTGTGAACACACAGCTGACGATGGGCCTGGGGGGAGGTTCTCTACGGCATCTTAGCTTCATTTGTAAAACCAGGTATCCATTCTTCGTCATCTTCAAAGTCCAGAGAGCCTTGGAGGATAGTGAATCTAAAGTCTAGGACATTAATTTCTTTAAAGTCTGGTAGAAAGAATAGAACTGACCACTGAATCAGGGCTTCATGTCCATAGTGGCGATATAACAACAATGATCTCGTTGTTGGGACTGTTAACACTTCTGTGACTTCTTAAATATTACTTTTCCGAATAAAATGTAGGATGTATTGTTAAAAACAAACAAACAAACCCTATAAAACAGAAAAGGTGAACAGAATGAACTTTTAGTGTTATTGCTCATAGCCTTCTGGCACGTCCACGTTCAGACGTGGTTTCACACGGCTTAGACCGTATTATCTCTGGTTTTAGATCCAGTTAAAAAATCGTATGTCTCATTCCGCATCACTGAGATCTCTCCGCAAATCTAATTTTCAACACAAGATTGTGAATACACTCTCAATTTGTTATTATTTTCCCAAAGTTGGAGATTTGTTATTACTATTTAGCGACAACTAACAGTATGACAAACCTCTATTTCTCTCATTTCTATTTTCTCTTTGATGAATTCAGAGAAGTTGGGTTGCTGAGGTACTAGATACCAATCTTTTAAATACCTGACACGTACCTCCATGTTGGCACCCAGAGCCGACCCTCTTCTTTATTTTGGCTTCAGTGGGTCTCAAAGGGTTCTCGAGACCCCTTGTGAGGTGTGACCACAGGATCTTGAAGAGAGATGGTTATAGCACTAAACATCAACTTCATCTTGAGAACGTAAATGAATCCTTTTTAAAGGGGGAGACTAGTTCGCGTATTGTGTTTAGTTGACTTATCTGCGTTGCTGAGCAGTGTCGGGTTGCTTATTGTAGTGTATTCCATAAAGTCAGGACTGGCTGCTTAGGTCTGGACACCCTCCCCCCATCCATGTGGCCTGAGGACAAGAGGTCTGAGGGCAGGAGGGAGGGAAGACAGCCTATGTTTATATTCCCCAACTGTGTGCCAGGTACTGTTCTAGGATAACAACATTATCCCCATTTTCAGATGGGAAACTCTGAAGCTCAGAGAAGTTAGGAAACTCACCCAAGCCTACCGAGCTCTTCAGATGGAACAGCCATGATGACCCCTGAATTTCTCTTTGTTCTTTTCACTGTGTAAGACAAGTGGGGAGTAGGGGAATAATGGAGAAGAAGATTCAAGTTCTGGAACTTGTATCTGAAAGGTGCTAATGAGGGCCCTGTAGATAGAACAGGTGTTTTCATGGAGTGACTTGGCCTCCCTCTGGCAAGTCCTTTGATGGGAATGTGACAGCCTGTGTGAAAGATTATAAAAGGCCCAGAGGTTTATTTTTCCCTTGCATAATACGGCTTTTTGATTCTTTTACAATAGGAGATTTAGTCCCAGGTCCCGTCTCAGGGGTTTGTCTACCGGATTTCTCAGGTTTCGCGTTGACTTCACCATTGCTCTCCTTTTTGCAGTTTTGTCTGATTTTTCGTCTCCACCTTCTAGGTTTGTGACCGAGTCTTAATGTTGCTCTCCACCATCATCCTGTGCACTGATCAGCTCCTCCTTCCCCTGCCTCTCTTAGAACCCGATTTCACTCCAGCCTGGTGTGGCCACCCTTGTCTTCAGACGGGAATGGAGTTTGAATGGCCTTCCTGAGAGAGTGGGACCTGTCCCCTTGTCTCCTTGTAACCGTCCTTGGACCTGACCCAGCAAACAGTTTAGCCCGGATGAAGCTAATCTACCTGATGCGACCCTGAGTTCTCCTCAAAACCTTCTCCTGCCCCAACTCTGAAGTGCCTTCTCTCCTGGACTGTGCAAACCACCCCAGCTTCTCTTTCTTTCCTCTGAATGTGTCAAATTATGCCTTGCACCTTGGAAAGCCTATTCAAAACCTTCTCAAGGTGCTGTATTTTCTACCTCATGGAGTATTCTCCCAGAAATTGCAGTGTATTTTTTTAGGGGGGCATCTTTAACAAAGCAAAGGGATTCTTCCAAGTGTGGCAACAATAAGACTTGACTTGAGCCTTTCACTTGGCAGGATCTCAGTCCTTACAATTTCTTGTCCCCACATCTTGAAAATATGAGGAACTGGCAGATGTCGTTTTGGTCTTAGAAGCTGACTTATTTGAAATTCAATCTTAAATTAAGCTCTTAGTATGTTCAGCTTGGTGACCAACTTCAATCTTTATGTCGTAATCTCTCATGTTTACTCTAGGGGGCACCATGATGATCCTAGATAATCCACGATGAGGTTACCATTTGTAAAGGTTAAGGGTATGGGATATTTGTTTCCCATATCGAACTCTTAGAAACTGGCTGTTCTCCATTGGAGTGATGCTTTGTGAAGCCATTGCCTTGAGGCCAGAAATAACCAGGCACTTAAAATTGGGCCAGGGACAGGTGCTTGAGTCTCAGGCTCTGGAAATGATCAAGACTGGTGCAAATATACAGTCACTCATTTCATGTATTCCAGATGTATTTTTATAACCATGTGTGTGAGATATATATATACATATATGCCCATGTCTCTCAGGAAGTAGGAAACTAGAAATGGAGGATATTATAACCTCAAAAAAAAAAAAAAAAAACCTTGAGCTAGGCTAAAAATTAGGTAAGAGACATTTGCTTATCTGCAAATGAATCAGAGTAGAAATATCTTCCCGTGTCATTTAGAAACCTTGTTTTATGGATGAGTACTGGGACGATCATGGATCTCTGGGGTAGGGACTAAGTTGACCCCGTTAAGTTATTCTGCTTAGCAGACAGAAGGTGTGACAAGTTTTGGTACCTCTTCCCACCAGTGCATTGATGAGGCTTGTCCTGAGAATATCCCATAGCAATCTGAGATCATTCATGTGGCCTTTGGATGATCCTGTTGTCAGGGCTGAGTCAGTTGGGGGAGATCAGGGACTACTGAGTAATTCGTCCACTACCAGTTTGACAAGCTTGACAGGTTCTTGGTCTCCCCCAGTTCTTGTCATGGAGGGAAGCAACAGCCAGGTAATTTTCTAGTGACGGTCCCCCTTAGATTCCCAGTCTCTGCCAGTCTCCCTGATTTATATTTCAGCCTTGACTTTCTAGGATAGGGAGAGCACCCTAATGCAGCCACAGCCCCTTGGCTTCCTCTGCAAAGGCTACTTACTCCGTCATTGCCCAGCACTCAGACAGAGCCAAGGGGATGATGCCCTCTTGCCCGTGGCTATGAAGTCGAACAGCAGACTGGCTCCAGCAAGGGCAGACAAGCTCTAATCACAGGCCTTTGTTGAGGCCTGGGGCTTAGTTTAATACAAGTGAAGGGGTTTTTTGTTGTTGTTGTATTTTTTTTTTAATGTAAAGTTGATTATTTTATTGATAATTTAAAAATAAATGACTTTATATTGATTGCAAAACAGTTCTGCCTCTCTTTCCCTGCAAAACAGTGGCCAGGTGCCACCACGTGGTGGTTTTTGTTTAGGTTTTGGAAAGGGGTTAAAATCTTTTTCAACCATGTGCTGGACCAGATGGACCAAAAGTTCCAGGTTTTGAAGATGGTCTACCTCTCAAAGAATGAAATGTAACTGTATTTGAGTTTCAGATTTAAGCTGCTCCCTGCCCGCCATAATTTGGTTCACTCGTCATGAGTATCTGGCTCCAGGAGACAGGAGAACTCTGGTGCGACGGGATGGGATCTAGAAGGCAGAGACATACCAAACATCCCTGGAGATTGCTGTTGATCTAATTTTGAATCTCTCCCCGAAAGCAATGCTTCTGTTAACACCCTGGGTTCTAGAAGCCAGATCCATCTTCCTTTCCCTTCTCATCCTCCACCGTGCCCGGATCCGCTTTTGTCTCCCTTCTTTGGTGGCTGTGTCTGCACGTGGATGCTGTTGCTCACATGCTTTTTCTTTCCTTGTGTGGACGAGCAGAAGAAGATCATGATCATGATCTGCTGTATCATCCTTGCGATCATCTTAGCTTCTACCATTGGGGGCATATTTGCCTGAACAAGGTGAGCCATCTGTGGGGAGGGTCAGACCTACTCTCACTTACTTGAAACTCTGGTGTCCTCGGGGTTTTGTCATTTGTCACCAGGTGCCCCAAATCTGGGTGGGATGAGGTGCTGAAGTAGATAAAGGCTGGAGAAAACTCAGAAAAGAAATGCTTTGTAAAGAGAAAAATGGGTGAATAATGGGTTGGCAGTAGATGGGGAGACAGAAGGTGGCAAGCTGTTCCAAACCGGGTCTGGTAGCAGAACGAACGCTCTGTTCAGGATGCTTCGTAGAAGGATGTTGCTTCCCTGCAGCGGTTTGGGCTGTGGTGTCTGGGAAAGGCTGGAGGAGAGTTAGTTCTTGCATTAAAAGCACCCCGAACTCTTTAGAAGAGAGCCAGCCAGTAAACCCCTAACTAACAAGTTAGTGCAGACTCGCTGAGGAAGGACTTGGTGATCCTGGCTTCTAGCATCCTGTTGTGTATAATCTGTGAATTTCTTCCCCCTCCGTTTCTGTTGTCTCCTTCAGTCCTCACCGATGGAGCCTCAGCTGGAGTTTCTAACCCTTCTTCCACCTCTGTGGTGCCATCACCTCTCCACTGCAGATTCCTCACAGCTACCCCTCTTTCCATGATGAGACCTATGACACAGGGCGTCATCCAACCACCCATTACACGTTAGCAAAGCTAGACTTCAGACAGTACGGAGCTGGGAGGGAGGGGCGGGCAGGGCTGGAGGAACAGGGAGCACAGTGGCGGACAGCTGGTTAGGCAAGGGCTGTGGGGCTGAGAACAGGTGCCTATTCGGGAAATAGAACAGCCAGTGCTGCACAGAGGCAGAAAATGGTGCACTCCCCGCTCATCAGGATCTCATTTTCTCTTTGCTCAACACCAGGCCCCTCAGGTTCTTCTAGGCCTCACCTTTGACCAACCTGCGTCTACTTCCTTCTTCAGGGTCTAATTGTCTAAAATGAAGGTTGTCTAACCATAGGCGCCATACAGGTCTTGCTCACGGCAGCGTCCCCAGTGCTTAGCACAGTGCCTGCCACTTACAGATGTTCAAGTATCAGTTGACTTAATTACCTGTAATTAAGCTCTGATTTCAGCTCATGGATGAGTCCTTGGGTCTTACTCTGAAACCTTTTAAGGCATCAGTGGTAAACGGGTTATGTATCAGATGCTGTGTGCACATGCCTGGAAATGGGCTGATCCACACTTCTGCACAACAGGCCTCCTATTTCGGTGACATATAAAGTCCTTTTATATGGGTGGTGATGGAGTTCCACGGACAGTCTCTTATTCTGGGAAGATCGGCTGGCCCCAGGATTGGGGTTCAGTAACTCAAGGTGGACCCCAAACAAAAAAAAGGTTTATACTATGAACTCCCGACAGTCAGCACCGTGTTCTGTGAATGGTAACAGAGATGACGTGTCAGGTCAGAAAGGTGACAGCAGCCTACCACTTGCATTATTTATGTGCTCTGTGTTGCTAGCTAAAACGGATTTAGTCGGCCAGCAATGTGTGTATAAAATTGTCCCAAACACCGGTCCCAGTTCAAGGTTTAGATGTGTTCTCTAATGCAGTTTCGTACCAGTAAAACCTTGGACTGCAAGAAACTTGTTCTGTGTTCCACAAGATGAGCAAACATTTCTAATAAATTTTAACTTGATAAACGAGCGACATCTTGTGATAGGAGTAGTACATGATGCCAAACATCACACGATCACAACTGAGCCAGTGGCTCTGGAAATTCGCTTTGATATAGCTTTGGCTTATAAGCATGTTTCTGGGATGAATTATGCTCGCAAACCAAGGTTTTACTGTAACTACAAGAGGGTCACTAAAAATACATTAAAAACCACAGTGTTCAACTCTTGAGAACCATGTAACTATTTAGATATATTTGTACCTTTGATAGTAAATTATTTTCTTTGCTGGAGATCTTAACGTTTTAAGAAGGTGGGATTAAAAACTGACAATTCAAGTCAGTGTGCTGTTTTCTACCCACTTTCCAAAGCACATGGTTTACCATTTATATCCATTTGTAGCTTTTAGTTTGAACAGGGGTTAGAAAACTGCTGGCTAGCTCTGAAAACTAGATGAATCTTGTTAAGGACAGACAGGGAGGTGGAAACATGGGGATGTAACACACGGGGCCCTTATTCATCCAGCATATTTGAGTGCTGTGTGGCACGTGCACTGTACTAGGACCTACAGGGACACAACACTGGCCCTCCTCAGAGAACTTCAGACCTAGAAAGGCCAACTTCAACTTCTATTAGTTCTTGTGTTAAAAGGCAAGGGTTACGTTCCTTATCTTCTTGTCCAACATCCCCCTTGGCCTTCCAGGATTGAGAGATGGGTAGCTGGGCATAAATAAATATCTGTTCAATCAAACAATGTGTGTCCCAGTTTCTTTCTTTGATTTTCCAAAAATGTTTCTAACTAGTAAATATCATAGCAACTTGCTCCTGAAGCGTGTACATGTAACAGGTAGTACAGAATTCCCCACTGTTTGAAAGTAGAGCGTTCCTAAACTGAAAAAATGTACAGCCAAGTAATTACCATTTTGTGAGAGTGGAAATCCTCTTTGGATTTCTTCCAGTTCGAGAAAAAAGTTACTAATGAAGGTCTTTGGTAAAAGTGAAGCGATATGAAGCAAACTTTCAGACGGCAGGGAAACCCATACAGATACTAAGTCCAACTTATACCGGAGGTGGGAGATGGAAGGATGTTTCAGCCCTGAAGACATTCATCTTACAGCTGGGGAGAACCAGACCCCCTAACAGGCCAGCCTCCTGACCATTTAAGGATTAGGAGTGACCAATGAGAAGTTATTTCCTGAGATGATCCTCAAACTTTATTTGGTGTAAATACAACGCACTTAAAAAAATCAGCAGATAGTGTACAATCTTTCAGAACTCATTTACTCATACACTGCTCCTCAGTTAGATATCAGAGCTACCCGAAGACTTGGAGGGTAGGCTGATGGGAATAAAAGTGTAGATTCTTTCAGCAGCCTTTGTACACTTAGTTCTCCCACTCTCACTACACACGTTCAGGCATATAGAACTTGCCCCAGTACCGTCCCTTCTGGGCCAAGTCATACGGGCTCAGGACTTTGCGTATCCCCAGCATGTTGGCAGTGGCTATGCGCTCAAAGGTCCAGGGGTTTTGGTTGTTCTGTTCTCTTTCCTCTTGATCTTTCCGCATCTTCTCTAGAGTCTCACGGCTCACGGCCTTTGCTGGGAACGGCAACTTGTGGGCCACCTGGTCGAGGAAACCTTGTACCTCTTTGAATTCACAACGCCCACCCATCTCTACTATGAGACGGCCAGCCTTCACGGGAGTCACGTAGTGATCAATGGCACCTTTGCCTCCCCCCATGCGCTGTCCCATACCCTTGCGGGTGATGGGCTTGAAAGGGGCTGGTACTCTCCATAAAGCAAACATGTTCTTGGGGTCCAGAGAGCGGTTGATTGTCAGGCGCATCATTTCAAAATGGCCCCAGTGGAGGTAACCACCACCCAGTGCCTAAAAGTAGATGAAACAATTAGAAACACGTGGGGACTTAGGTATCTTTTATGGGCTCTTTCATAATAACTGCGGCTTCAATGATATACATAAAGATAGAAATAGAAGTTCTAGTAAGAACCATGGAGGAAAAGCCTAGGGTACAGTAATAAATGAGAACAAGGGTGGACCCATTTCAGTGGATAACCAGGGAAGGCCTCTGAGGAGATGACACTTGAAGCTGAAGCCAGAATGGTAGGAAGTGGCCAAGGGAAAACAGACAATAGTTACAGGCAGAGGAATGGGGTATGTGAAGGGCCTGACACAGTAAGGGGCTTGGGGAGTTGGAGCAGAAGCCAGAGTGACTGGAACAGAGTAAGGGACAGGGCTTGGGCATGAGGTTCTGAGAGGTTGTGGGGCTGATCATGCAGGCTGTGGGAAGGACTGTAAAATACTGCTCTGGCTGCCTGATGGGAAATCAATCCTAGTTCACACCCATTTGTGCAGCTTCTGACATCAAGTCTTCATGGGAGCTACCTGAGTAAGGAAACAGTTGTCTCACATCCTAAGTCATGGGTAGTTTTATTTCTAGCAGAGGTCTGAGAAGATTTCACAGTATGATTATAGGGGCCAAATAGGTAGCCTCTTCCTTTTCCTGCTTTTACACTATCTGCACTCTACACGAAAAAAAAAAAAGAACTCAAATGTTTACTGGGTAGTGCACATCATTTTAAAGAGCAAATGGTGGGGGCGCCTGGGTGGCTCAGTCGGTTAAGCGTCCAACTTTGGCTTAGGTCATGATCTGATCTCGTGGTTTGTGAGTTCAAGCCCCGCGTTGGGCTCTGTACTGACAGAGCCTGGAGCCTGCTTCAGATTCTGTCTTTCTCTCTCTGCACCTCCCCCACTTGTGCTCTGTCTCTGTCTCTAAAATAAACATAAAATAAATAAAGAGCAAATGGTGGCAGTTCTAATAAAACCTGTGGAGGAAGACAACAACTCCAAGAGCATGAGATTCTGCTAATCCCTGACTTCCATCCTATAGGCACCTGACACTGAACTCACTTACCAAGATTGCGAAACTGCCTTCTGTGAACTCGGTGGCTTCGGTAGAAGGTCCCCGTATGTCACTCAAGTTCTTGGGTTCCCTTCTGACTTTTGGCACAAGTGGAACCCTCTCAACAAATCTAAGCTTGGGCTTTTCAGGAATGGAAACATCTAAAAAGAGCACAACCAAGAATAAATAAAACAACCCATTTCGAAGGATCCATTTTCTTCCTAGAAAGATTTATAACAATCAAGTGAAAGTCTTGAAGTTACCACTAAAAAGTAATTCCAGAAGTATACTGGGTTTTTCCTGCCAATGCTTTTTTTTCCAGTGTCAACTGGAATCTTTTGGTTATGACAAGAATTAACGGAGAGGCTTCTGAACCTTTGAAGACAGCGCAGTTTTAACCTTCAAACGAAATGCACTCTCTGCCCGAAACTAGAAGAGAGACCACTGGGAAGGTACAGAGATTAAGAATGTCACAGAGTTAAGACTGGCTAACTTTTTGTTTTTAATGTTTACAAGTGCTAGACACGGAGTAGAATGCTTTATGTGCACTATCTCATTTAATCTTTAAAGCGATTTTATAGCTTAGGAATTTCTTAGGGCTTCCCTTTTTAAAAATTTTGAACATTTTAAAGTCTAACACACATAATCAAAGGGCCAAATAAAAAGTGTACAGCTCAGTGAATTATCACAAAATGACTGCATAAACACACCCACATTAACACACCCAGATCACGGAACAGAACATTAGGCGGGTACTATTTTAAAGCTCCGTTTTACAAAAGGGGAATGTGAGGCCTAGAGACATTTTGTAATTTGTTCTAGGCCATCCAGTGAAAACAGCAAAGTCAGACCGTATGACTTTTTTTTTTTTTCTTCAAAATACTACATGGCCTCTCTGGATGTTAATAGGGGTAGTGGAAAGAATATTTACTACAATGATATGAAAATATCTACATTCTCCTGCTCTGCCACATTCTTTTTTTTTTTTTTTTGTAATTTTTTAAAAAGTTTATTTATTTTGAGAGAGACAGAGACAGTGTGAGCGGGGGAGGGGCAGAGAGAAGACTCCCAAGCAGGCTCCACGCTGTCAGCATAGAGCCCAATGTGCGGCTTGAACTCACGAAATCACGCTATCAAGACCTGAGCGGAAACCAAGAGTCGGACACTTAACCGACTAAGCCACCCAGGCGCCCCTCTGCCATGTTCTTGTTAAGAAACCTGCAACCCAGGAATCCTGTGATCTGTGCTCTCTTTCTACAGGGCTTTTCACGCTGACACCTGTATGCTGCGTACAATGGGCAACAGCTTGCGGCACTGAAGGCAGGTGGACTGAAATGCAGGCCAGACGTGCTGCGTCCTTCTTTCCTATCAAACGTGCTGACAAGTTGGGAGGAAAAAAATTAGAACTTTTAAGTCATTTAAAACAGGTCTATCGTAAAACAAGCATGGCTTTGCCATGGGGTCAAACACAAAACAGGGGCCTTCGAGGAAATACCAAATTATTAATGGGCTATTTAGGGTTACAGAAACTGCCCGTTCTCCTCCAGTTTCTACAAGCAGCTACAGAGGAATTTAGTGATGCTTTCTCTCACCTACAAGTCCATATGTACTTCTAGAGCACAGAGTCGTTTAACAATTACGTGCAGAAGCCAAAGCCCTCAGAGGTCAAGGATGCTTTTTTTTTTTTGAGATTTCCAATATATTAGCGATATGGTAAATTAGGGACACCTGGGTGGCTCAGTTGGTTAAGTATTGACTCGATTTCAGCTCAGGTCATGATCTCACTGTTTGTGAGTTCGAGCCTGCATCCGGCTCTGTGGTGACAGCGCGGAGCCTGCTTGGGATCCTCTCTCTGCCCCTCCCTGGTGCACGCTCTCTCTCAAAATACATAAATAAACTTTAAAAGAAAAATAAAAGATATGGTCAATTAGATTTACAATTGAGGTTTTTCTTAACGTTTGTATTTAAAAAACCAATGCTTTTCACGTATGTTGTTATATGACCACATATATGTAACATCCTTTAGAGAGAACACCAAGTTCAAATTCGATGCCAATCAGCCATGGCTGAGGGTGGACCATGCGCCCCAGTTGGTAGGCCATAGGGGACCCATCCCATTACACATCTGCTCCAGAAAAGCAGGGACCTTTGTGGGTCTCTCTCATTTTGTGATGTATCCCCAGTGTTCAGAACACTTGGCATACAGTAAGCCCTCGATACAAGTTTACTGCGCGAGTGAATGGAGACAGGAAGTACAAGAACCCTTCTACGTCTTCACCTACCCTCTTCTAGGGTCCATCAGAGAAAAACACAAAACTGACACAAGCTCTCACCCTCAAAAGCCGGCACCGGGAGCAGCGTCTTCAGGCCAGCACTGGCGGGCGGGGCGACCCAGGAATCTACAAAGACAAATCAAATTAAAAGATGAAAGCGACAAGAGCTGGGCCCGGCACAACCTGGACCGGTCACTCCTAACGGAGTGCCCTGATAGTGGGCCGCGGGTTCCACTACGTGGGCCCACAGGCTCAGGGCTCCCCAAAGAAGCCCGCTAGCAGGGGTCTCCGGGAGCCGACCCTCCCACCCCCGCCCCAGGTGGCCGCCGCTCTTCGCCACGAGTCCCCGCGGCGGGGGAGCGCGGCCCCTACCCAGCGCTTCGGTAACCGTCGGCAGAGCCTTCCCGGAGCTGGCGAGGTGCCGCACTGGCGCTGGGGAGGAAGGGGACGTCTTCTGAGTGACCGAGGGGCCTCCTGACCTGACAGCTGCGTTCGCAGGAGCGGCGTTCCCGCGCGAGCCAGCACCCGCCACATGGCCACACGCACCCGGCCGCGCCGGGCTCCCCGCGGCGATCTCGGCGACTCCCGGGACACGGCCGCCCCGGAAGTCGCCTTCGCATCTGTCCACTCTGCAGAGAGTCCCGGCGGAAGCGGAAGAAACCGGGCCGCGGGGTTTAGGTTCCGCGCGGGCGTCCGCTAGCCACGCCCCGAGCCCCCGGCGCCTTCTGGGAGTCTCCTTACAATCCGAGGTCTTTCGTGGGATGCGGGCGGCGGGGTCTGGCTTCCCGGGCCGAGTGTCGCGCTGAGAAAGCTTGGCTTCGCCCACCCGGTTGCGCCTCCCAGCTCACTGCATTAAGCCCCTTGTGTGTGTGTGTGTGTGTGTGGGGGGGGCGCTCAGAGGCATTAGGAAAACACCACTGATCATGCACCGTGGCCTGAGCTTTTAGTGGGCGCTTGCAGTGTGTCGCGTTCAGTACTTCATCACTGCGCGGAGTCCTCCCAACGAGTCCATGAGAGAAGGAAGGCGTGATACCCATTTGCAGATTCCATCCCGAGGGTCGTGGGGTTTAATTTGCCCCGGTCACACAGCAGGAAAACTACAATCAGAATTGGAGTCTGTGTGACTCCAGAGACCCCAGTGACGGGACAATATCAAAACTTGATTATCAAGTTAAAATAACGCGTAAGTATTCTGGGAGGATGTTGGGCAAAATCATTTTTATGGGTTTGAAGCTTTTTGATATTTAGAATGAGAAAGGATCTTTCCCCAAGCTTAGGGCACAAATAGGATTAGCAAATTGAGACTGATGTCTGTTGTATTTAAATCATGCTAAATCTGCGTATGGTCTTTCCCCAAGGATTATTTTCATAAATGGCAACAAAGAAAACCTGGAACGCTTCCACAGCTACTGGGAGAACTTTCTGTGTCCACCGTCTTAGGCACTTCTTGGTTATCTGCACACTGAAGCTGTCTCAAAAGAGTTAGTGGACTTTATTACAGCCAACCATTTCTGCTCCTTTAAGAGCAGCTCTAAAAGCTTTTTACTGACCCCCACTCCCAAGCCAGTATCAGATTCTAGGCATCTCTTGCCTGCTCCCCTCCACCAAAAGTGGGAGATCCGAATGTGCTCACGCGTTTAAAAATCTCAAGCTGGATCTTGTGTAATTTTGCTTTGGATGGAGAATAAAGTGTCAGTACAATCCCTCTTTGGTCTCGAAGTCTTTTGGTGGCCCCCCAACTTCCACCTCGTTACTGATTTTAAAAGAACTAAACAGTAGCCCCCGCCCCCGTGGCTCAGTTGGTTAAGCGTCCCACTTCCGCTCAGATCGTGGTCTCACGGTTTGTGGGTTCCAGCCCTGTGTTGGGCTCTGTGCTGACAGGTCAGAGCCTGGAGTCTGCTTCGGATTCTGTCTCCCTCTCTCTGCTCCTCCCCCACTCATGCTCTGTCTCTCTCTCAAAAATAAATAAACATTAAAAAAAATTAAAAAACTAAAAAGTAAGCTCAAAGTTTTACCTTTAAATAGTAACTATTATAAGTGATGTCTATTTTTCTCTGCAAGAGTTGTGCCAGGTACAATAGAGGATACAAAGAAAAACCAGTGATCCATTTCTTTAGGAATTTATATTTATGTAGGGACAATATGAGCATATAATAATGTTGAGGTATCACAAAAGAAGTATGAATAAAGCATTGTGGAAATGCGAGGAGGGATGTGAGGTCTTCTCTGGTCCCTAAAAAATTTTCTGTCCTGCCATTTCTCACAGCTCTTTATTTACACTGTTCTGATAATTCTATGGTATTTATTTGTAGGAAACTGATGTTCCAGGATGCAATGATTTGCCACACAGCTAGGATGACGCAAAGTAGTGGTAAAAACCTTGATGTTCTTTTACTGGAATGGGTTTGTTAAAATCTCCCCAAAGTTAGTCTTCAGACCAGCTGCATCAGATGTCCCTGAGACCTTTGTATAAATGTAAATATCTGGTCCCTACTTAACTAAGTTAGAAACTCTGAAGGTGGGGTTCAGGAATTCCTATTGTGAACTAAGTCCCCACGGGTGATTCTAATGCCTAAGCAAGTTGAGAATCGGTGCCCTGTGAGCACTTGGAAAATTTAAAAAGCAGAGTATAGCTACAAGCCACTGTTTTGGGATCATCCAGGTCTATATCCATTGGGATTTGTATTTTTTTCCATCTGTATGAAAATTACCTAGCATCTCAGTTTTTAATCTTTCTAACTTTTTTATTTATTTTACTTTTTTAAGATTCTATTTTTAAGTAATCTCTATACCCAACGTGGGGCTTGAATTTACAACCCCAAGATCAAGAGTCACATGCTCTACAGACTGAGCCAGCCAGGCTCCCCTAATCTTTATTTTAAAATCAAGAGATAACAGAAACCTGTAGCCTAGTCCCAGGTTTGGTTCTTTTTTTTTTCTTTTTCAATATATGAAATTTATTGTCAAATTGGTTTCCATACAACACCCAGTGCTCATCCCAAAAGGTGCCCTCCTCAATACCCATCACCCACCCTCCGCTCCCTCCCACCCCCCCATCAACCCTCAGTTTGTTCTCAGTTTTTAACAGTCTGTTATGCTTTGGCTCTCTCCCACTCTAACCTCTTTTTTTTTTTTTTCCTTCCCCTCCCCCATGGGTTTCTGTTAAGTTTCTCAGGATCCACATAAGAGTGAAACCATATGGTACCTGTCTTTCTCAGTATGGCTTATTTCACTTAGCATCACACTCTCCAGTCCCATCCACGTTGCTACAAAGGGCCAGATTTCATTCTTTCTCATTGCCACGTAGTACTCCATTGTGTATATAAACCACAATTTCTTTATCCATTCATCAGTTGATGGACATTTAGGCTCTTTCCATAATTTGGCTATTGTTGAGAGTGCTGCTATAAACATTGGGGTACAAGTGCCCCTATGCATCAGTGCTCCTGTATCCCTTGGGTAAATTCCTAGCAGTGCTACTGCTGGGTCATAGGGTAGGTATATTTTTAATTTTTTGAGGAACCTCCACACTGTTTTCCAGAGTGGCTGCACCAGTTTGCATTCCCACCAACAGTGCAAGAGGGTTCCCATTTTTCCACATCCTCTTCAGCATCTATAGTCTCCTGATTTGTTCGTTTTGGCCACTCTGGCTGGCGTGAGATGATATCTGAGTGTGGTTTTGATTTGTATTTCCCTGATGAGGAGCGATGTTGAGCATCTTTTCATGTGCCTGTTTGGCCATCCGGATGTCTTCTTTAGAGAAGTGTCTATTCATGTTTTCTGCCCATTTCTTCACTGGATTATGTTTTTCGGGTGTGGAGTTTGGTGAGCTCTTATAGATTTTGGATACTAGCCCTTTGTCCAATATGTCATTTGCAAATATCTTTTCCCATTCCGTTGGTTGCCTTTTAGTTTTGTTGATTGTTTCCTTTGCTGTGCAGAAGCTTTTTATCTTCATGAGGTCCCAGTAGTTCATTTTTGCTTTTAATTCCCTTGCCTTTGGGGATGTGTCGAGTAAGAGATTGCTACGGCTGAGGTCAGGTCTTTTCCTGCTTTCTCCTCTAGGGTTTTGATGGTTTCCTGTCTCACATTCAGGTCCTTTATCCATTTTGAGTTTATTTTTGTGAATGGTGTGAGAAAGTGGTCTAGTTTCAATCTTCTGCATGTTGCTGTCCAGTTCTCCCAGCACCATTTGTTAAAGAGACTGTCTTTTTTCCATTGGATGTTCTTTCCTGCTTTGTCAAAGATGAGTTGGCCATACGTTTGTGGGTCTAGTTGTGGGGTTTCTATTCTATTCCATTGGTCTATGTGTCTGTTTTTGTGCCAATACCATGCTGTCTTGATGATGACAGCTTTGTAGTAGAGGCTAAAGTCTGGGATTGTGATGCCTCCTGCTTTGGTCTTCTTCAAAATTACTTTGGCTATTCGGGGCCTTTTGTGGTTCCATATGAATTTTAGGATTGCTTGTTCTAGTTTCGAGAAGAATGCTGGTGCAATTTTGATTGGGATTGCATTGAATGTGTAGATAGCTTTGGGTAGTATTGACATTTTGACAATATTTATTCTTCCAATCCATGAGCAGGGAATGTCTTTCCATTTCTTTATATTTTCTTCAATTACCTTCATAAGCTTTCTATAGTTTTCAGCAAACAGATCTTTTACATCTTTGGTTAGATTTATCCCTAGGTATTTTATGCTTCTTGGTGCAATTGTGAATGCGATCAGTTTCTTTATTTGTCTTTCTGTTGCTTCATTACTAGTGTGTAAGAATGCAATGTAAGAATGATTTCTGTACATTGACTTTGTATCCTGCAACTTTGCTAAATTCATGTATCAGTTCTAGCAGACTTCTGGTGGAGTCTATTGGATTTTCCATGTATAATATCATGTCATCTGCAAAAAGTGAAAGCTTGACTTCATCTTTGCCAATTTTGATGCCTTTGATTTCCTTTTGTTTTCTGATTGCTGATGCTAGCACTTCCAACACTATGTTAAACAGCAGCGGGGAGAGTGGGCATCCCTGTCGTGTTCCTGATCTCAGGGAAAAAGCTCTCAGTTTTTCCCCATTGAGGATGATGTTAGCTGTGGGCTTTTCATAAATGGCTTTTATGATGTTTAAGTATGTTCCTTCTATCCCGACTTTCTCGAGGGTTTTTATTAAGAAAAGTTGCTGAATTTTGTCAAAGGCCTTTTCTGCATCGATTGACAGGTAAATATGGTTCTTATCTTTTCTTTTATTAATGTGATGTATCACGTTGATTGATTTGCGAATGTTGAACCAGCCCTGCATCCCAGGAATGAATCCCACTTGATCATGGTGAATAATTCTTTTTATATGCTGTTGAATTCGATTTGCTAGTGTCTTATTGAGAATTTTTGCATCCATATTCATCAGGGATATTGGCCTGTAGTTCTCTTTTTTTACTGGGTGTCTGGTTTAGGAATCAAAGTAATACTGGCTTCATAGAATGAGTCTGGAAGTTTTCCTTCCCTTTCTATTTTTTGGAATAGCTTGAGAAGGATAGGTATTATCTCTGCTTTAAACGTCTGGTAGAACTCCCCTGGGAAGCCATCTGGTCCTGGACTCTTATTTGTTGGGAGATTTTTGATAGCTGATTCAATTTCTTCGCTGGTTATGGGTCTGTTCAAGCTTTCTATTTCTTCCTGTTTGAGTTTTGGGGGTGTGTGGGTGTTTAGGAATTTGTCCATTTCTTCCAGGTTGTCCAGTTTGTTGGCATATAGTTTTTCATAGTATTCCCTGATAATTGCTTGTATGTCTGAGGGATTGGTTGTAATAATTCCATTCTCATTCATGATTGTATCTATTTGGGTCATCTCCCTTTTCTTTTTGAGAAGCCTGGCTAGAGGTTTATCAATTTTGTTTATTTTTCAAAAAACCAACTCTTGGTTTCATTGATCTGCTCTACAGTTTTTTTTAGATTCTATATTGTTTATTTCTGCTCTGATCTTTATTATTTCTCTTCTTCTGCTGGGCTTAGGCTGTCTTTGCTGTTCTGCTTCTATTTCCTTTAGGTGTGCTGTTAGATTTTGTATTTGGGATTTTTCTCGTTTCTTGAGATAGGCCTGGATTGCAACGTATTTTCCTCTTAGGACTGCCTTCGCTGCATCCCAAAGCGTTTGGATTGTTGCATTTTCATTTTCATTTGTTTCCATATATTTCTTAATTTCTCCTCTAATTGCCTGGTTGACCCATTCATTCTTTAGTAGGGTGTTCTTTAACCTCCATGCTTTTGGAGGTTTTCCAGACTTTTTCCTGTGGTTGATTTCAAGCTTCATTGCATTGTGGTCTGAAAGTATGCATGGTATGATCTCAATTCTTGTATACTTATGAAGGGCTGTTTTGTGACCCAGTATGTGATCTATCTTGGAGAATGTTCCATGTGTACTCAAGAAGAAACTACATTCTGTTGCTTTGGGATGCAGAGTTCTAAATATATCTGTCAAGTCCATCTGATCCAATGTATCATTCAGGGCCCTTGTTTCTTTATTGACCATGGGTCTAGATGATCTGTCCATTTCTGTAAGTGGAGTGTTAAAGTCCCCTGCAATTACCACATTCCTATCAATAATGTTGCTTATGTTTATGAGTATGAGTAATTGTTTTATATATTTGGGTGCTCCCATATTCAGCGCATAGACATTTATAATTGTTAGCTCTTCCTGATGGATAGACCCTGTAATGATTATATAATGCCCTTCTTCATCTCCCAGGTTTGGTTCTTGACGTAAATGGCACCCACATGCGTGTTGTCTGTATGTATGTGTACAGTACCTCATTTTAATAAAAGATTAGGTTTTTGCTTATCAGAGTGACTAATATCGTAATGTAATAAATCACCATGGAACATCCTCACCCCAGGAAGCCCACAGAACCTTCTCAAGGGGCTACTTAGTATTCACTTATTCATCAGTTTAGCTTCCATATGGTGTAGAGCATTTCTAAAAGAGCAATGGTACTGATGTGGTGTTTTGGGGTCTGGGAGCGAATGGTCAAGAAAGAATTCTTGAGACATTTTTGGTGCAAAAAAGTGGCTTTTATTAAAGCACAGGGACAGGACCTGTGGGCAGAAAGAACTGCACTGGGATTATGGAGTGATTGATTATATACTTTTAAGTTGGGAGGGAGTTAGGGGTAGTGTGAGTCTCTAAGGAATTTGGAAGTGAGGTTTTTAGGATCTTGAGGGGCTAGCTGCTGTTAAGAAAAAGTTATTTCCTACTATCCAGGAAAACATTAGTCATGAGACCCTTCAGATGTATATCAGTGGGCCATATATTTGGAGGATGATTGCCAACACGTATCTTGGGGAAGGGAGTAGAGAAAAAGGAAGTTTCCAAAGGGATTTTTATATGTTAAAGAAGACTTACAGGATCCTGGAGGTCAGGTCAATGTCAAGCTCAGGTTGCTTTTTGCTTCTAGCAAAGTAGTAACCTTGAGGCAGTTGATTTCTTGGAGAAAGGTCACCCTGCCTGTCTCAAGGACTTGTCAATGGGCTGTAGGTTGTAAGGAGATTTAAATTTTTTCTACATTTATTTTGCCTTTGTTCTCCCCATCAGTACCCTAGATTTTTCCACAACAAAAACCAATATATTCTAATACAATATTAATAATTAATATTATTATTATTTTTAACATTTATTCAATTTTGAAAGACAGAGAGAGACAGAGCATGGGCAGGGGAGGGGCAGAGAGAGAGGGAGACACAGAATCGGAAGCAGGCTCCAGGCTCTGAGCTGTCAGCACAGAGCCTGATGCGGGGCTCAAACCCGTAAACTACAAGATCATGACCTGAGCCAAAGTTGGCTGCTTAACCGACTGAGCCACCCAGGTGCCCCAGTAATTAATAATATTGACTTGCTGTTTACGAGAGGTTTTTATTGACACAAAGACTATCTTATTAGAATCCTGTTTCAAAGATGATATTGGTGGAAATGATGCACAGGAAAGCATTCATTCAACATGTCTCCATTGAGTGTCTACCTTACTGCCATGAGAAAAATGAGTATGTCTACACATATTCCAGGGCTTTAGAGCTAAATTAGATTGAATCCCAACTTGGCAAGCTACTGAAGTTTTACAGAAGAGCTATTTCCAGCATTTTTCATTGATTAAATCAACAGGCTCAAAGAAAGGACCCACTCCTCAATTGTTTGACCAAGAAGAGGGAACCATGGTAACTGTCTTGTTTTTGGTTTCACCTATGTCGTGAATGATTCCCTATTGTCGTTCAGTCGAGTTATTTACAAATCTTTTATTATAGGCCATGCTGCAATGAACTTTGTACACATCTTGTTGGTACTGTTTTGGTATTTCTTTCCGGCAAATTCCATAAACAGAAATGATGAGATCAAAGGGAATGTTCGTTTAAAATCGTTTTGCTCCATACAATTATGCAAAATTGACCTTCACCAACAATGTATCAAAGTGCCTGTTTATCCACACCCTTGCTGAGCTTTCTTGTACACCTTTCTTTTAGAGCTTTGCCAGTATGAAAGGTGAGAGATGATGTCTAATGGTTTATGTTTATGATAGGCTGTTAAAATGGGATTGTGTCTGACTCAGCTTTGCCTGAGGCCCCAGGCTGTGTGGTAATCCCCACATTCCCAAGTGAGGTGCTAGGCCTCTTGGGCAGGATTTACGAAGGACATGGTAGGATTTGGCTTCACTATTCTTAGCTCTCCACTTTCTTGCAGCCTGTTAAAAGCACTGAAAAAATCAAGAAAAGAAGTGTAGCCTGGAGATTACAGTAAAGATTTCTTTGGACAGTGTTGTTGGTATATTGTGAGTTCCACTCTCGCTCTCCCATGGCTAGGCATTGGGGTGCTCCATCAAGCTTAGTGAGAGACATTCCAAGACACTCAGCTTGATATGGCCCTCTGCTGTTTGAGGGGAAGTGGTGTTGGCCCCAGGTTTGAGAAAAGTCTATGTTTGGAGGTTTGATGCCAAGTAGAGGGCTGCGTTGGGAAGTAATTACATCTTCACTGGTGATGGGGCAAAGGCGTGCATATCTTGTTCGCCAGATGTGGACCCCAGTGCAGTGCGTCGGTTCAGGGTTTTCTTATATCCTGTCCAACAGGACCCCACTGAGGAGCAGAGAGAAAGAAGCTGGAAGAAGTGATGATGGATGTCCAGGGCCTGAGGGAAGCATCATATGCAACCGGCCAATCGTTCAGCAGAGATGACTTTGCATGCATCCGAATATCCTCAGCAGTTAGGGTAGGGTATTTGTGTGTGTGTGTTTCTCTGAAGAATCTGTAAAGCACCCCTGAGAGAAAGAGTATACTTTAAACTATACCTGGAGTGGAGTCAACCACTGTTGGGTGCTGGATGAGTTTGTTCGGCTGCTGTAACAAAGTACCCCAAACTGTGGGTCTTTAAACAACAGAAGTTTATTGCCTCCACAGCTCTGGAGGCCACAAGTCTGAAGTCCAGCTGTTAGCAGGGTCCGTTCCTTCTGAGCACTGTGAGGAAGGGTCTGTCCTGGGCCTGTGGATGGCCATCTTCTCTCTGTCTCTCTGCCCATCGTCTTCTCTTTCTGTGTGTCTTTGTGTCCAAATTTCCCCTTTTTATAAGACAATAGTTGTATTGGATTAGGGCCCACCTTATTGACCTCATTTTAACTTGATTATCTCTGTAAAGAAGGACACTTTCTCCTAATAAGGTCACATTCTGAGGTGGGGGATGGTGGTTGGGGCTCCAACACATCTTTTTGGTTGGGGAAGGGGAGGACGCCCTTCAACCCATAACAGGTGCTATGCCAGTCAACCATGTCAGAGGGGTCAGACACAAAGGTGAGAGACGAGGGGCAGAAAAGATCCTGCGTGATTGGTAAAAGTACAAAGTGAGGAAATTGAGAACCCCTTCCCCCGCCCCCCCCCCCCACCATGTTGTTTCTACTACAATCACTTGATCTGGAGCAGGACTGAACTAGGGGAGAGGAGCAGCTTTGCCTTTTGATGGAATTCAGGGTTGTGACTGATGAGGGAGCATAAGGCAAGCTGACACCCCACACCCCTCACCCCCCAGGTGGGACATGTGTGACATTCCTCAGGTACTCCTGGGTGCCCAAAAGGTGAGAAGGTTAACTGATACAGATCACAGCCATGCAGGACATGAGTCTCCATTAGTTTACAAATGTCTTAGTAAATTACAAGAAAAAGGCAATCTTATCAATAGCCTAATCTCCAGAAACCTATAGACTCAGTTTCCTGGAGCCCCAACATCGCCCTTCCCTCCATAGTGATGTGGGGGACAAAGGCAAGAAGGAAATGGCAGGTAAAATTAAATTTCTATAAGACCTGCAGCCCCTTGACAAATATTTGAGGCAAATACAAAGTATAACATTCTTCCAGGAACTCCCTCCTGTCTTTTTTCTTTTTTTAATTTTTTTTTTAACCTTTATTTATTTTTGAGACAGAGAGAGACAGAGCATGAACGGAGGAGGGTCAGAGAGAGGGAGACACAGAATCCGAAACAGGCTCCAGGCTCTGAGTTGTCAGCACAGAGCCCAACGCGGGGCTCGAACCCACAGACCGCCAGATCACGACCTGAGCTGAAGTCGGACAGAGCCACCCAGGAGCCCCAACTCCCTCCTGTCTTAATGTTAATGCCTTACTAAGGGAAAACAACCTTAGCTTGACAATAGCTAGGCCATTGGCGTCTTAAGAGTCCTCTTTAGCATATGAAAGCCCCTTTGGAGGCCTCCCTTTTGCCTTTACCTCTCCCATCTCCACAGTATATAATCGGTCTCTCTTCACAAGCCCAGTGCAGCTCTTTCTGCCCAGGGGTCCTGTCCCTGTGCTTTAATAAAATCACTCTTTTGCATCAAAGACACCTCAAGAATTCTTCTGGCTGTCAGCTCTGGACCCCCTACCACTCCAAAACCCCATCAGTGACTATTACACAGTATTGGACATTTTAGTTACTGAGATCAGAATGTTTTCTGTGACTAGAAGTGATAGTATGAGTTATTTTATTTTTATTCTTTTTTTTTTTTTTTTTTTAATCAGAGAGTAATATGAAAATTCAGAAAACCCCTAGCCTTACAGAGTTGGTTTGGAGTTTGGATAAGCAGGAGCAAGGTAAACTAAAGTTGACTTCTTTTTTTTTTTTTTTTTAAGTTTATTTATTTTCAGTAATCTTTCCACCCAGTGTGGGGCTCCAACTCATGACCCCCATGATCAAGAGACATAGGCTCTTCTGACTGAGCCAACCAGGCACCCCATCTGTTTTTTTTAAGACTTTATTATTATTTATTATTATTATTATTTTTATTTTAGAGAGAGAAGCTGGGAGATGGACAGAGAGAGAGAGAATCTTAAGCAGGTACTATGCTTATGGGCTGGATCGCACGACCCTGGGATCATGACCTGAGCCCAAATCAAGAGTCAGCCACTCAACCGACTGAGTCACCCAGTTGCCCCAAAGATTTTATTTTTAAGTAATCTCTACACCCAATGTGGGGCTTGAACTCATAACCCTGAGAGCAAGAGTCGCATGCTTCTGACTGAGCCAACCAAGCACTCCTAGGGTTGATTTCTGATCGCATTCTCTGAGTCCTACTTCATATAGCTTACACCTTGGTTATATACTAGTTTGCATTCTTTCAGTGACTAGTGATGTTGAACTTGTTCTCCTGTCTTTGGTCTTGTATATTTTTTGTCTACCGCTTTCCTGTACGTGTGATTTGCTTGCTTCTGTACTTTGTCTATATATCAATTATCAATTGTATTATTTATATTTTTTATCCATTCAAAAATTCTTACTATATATCAAGTATATTAACTCCTGTGTGTATATGATTCAATTTTTTAAAAATTTCAATATGTCCTTTAATTTTTTTTTTGAGGTAGGACCATTTATAATTTTTACACAGTAAAATCTGCCAGTTATTTTCTTAAGAGTTTTTGACTTTGATAATATGCTTATAAGGGCCAGAAATAGGGATATAATATAATTCTTTGGCCAAGTTGAAAATCATCATTTAATATGATGATTATATGATTTTATAATTCACTAAATTCCCACATAATTTTTTTAAACATTTTATCCCATTCCCATGTTCTCCCTGATCTGAAGCCAGAGCTACACTGTTTGAATTATTGTCCTTTTATTACATATTTTTATATGTTTGGTCAAATTCACTTTACTTTGCAAAAAAACATCATGGCTGTTTTGCATGTTTGGTGTCCAAGATAAAATTTGGAACCATTTTGTTCTATTCTGTCTCTGTTTCTATTTTTATTTTCTTGTCCACAGTTCTTTTTTCTTTCTCGCTGTTGTTGTTCTTCTTATAAATCTCAGAGCAGTTTGTACTTCCAACCAAGATTCTTTGTCATTTCAAAGTATTGTAGATCTGGGTAGGAAGGGGCTAGAGGATTTTCTATTTAGTTCCACGTCCTTATCAGAGTGTGGTCCTCAATCATGTACTTGCTATAGGTCATTCATACATCTAGTTAAAGGAAAATACAATTGCAATTGGAATTGCAACAAAAAGCAATCCTCCCTCCTCTCCCTAGCATCTTCACAAAAACCATCATGCTGAAAATTGACCACTTCCCTGAAGAAAGTTAGGCTTTACCAGCCACGGCCAGTAGAGGTCGCAAAAGCCGCTTGTTATAATCCCTGAAGCCATAACTGAACCCATGCTTGGGCACTACGCATTATGCAGTAATGACCCACAGACTACATTTTATTACAGCACTTCCTCAAAATGGAATTGCAGCTTGTCATAGGAGATCCACTGTCAACCTGCTCGCCTGTCCCCCACCCTTGCCAGTACAAATGAACGCACAGTTAATTGTAAAAGTTGGGGACAGTCCTCTCTCTCTCTCTCTCTCTCTCTCTCTCTCTCACACACACACACACACGCACACAACCCTTTCCCTTTGTTGCCCAATATATTGTTAAATAAAAACTCATCTTTGTTTAAAATAATTTTCCTCATCTTCCAGTTGCTTAATTATTATGTATTGAATGAAGAAAACGTAGACCACAGAGAAGCAAACCAACAAAATCAGTGACCATTAATTCTGTCACAGTTAATTACTATAATACTCTGGCATGGGTGGCATTATAATGCATTGTGAACGTCTCTCCATGTCTGCAAGTATTTATCTTCAATGTGAATTTTATGGACTTTTAAAAAAAATTAATTTTAAGGGACGCCTTGGTGGCTCAGTCGATTGACCATCCTACTTTGGCTCAGGTCATGATCTAGTGGTTCATGGGTTCAAGCCCTGCATCGGGCTCACTGTTGTCAGCGCAGAGCACACTTCGGATCCTCTGTCCCCCACCTTCTCTACCCCAACCCCCATTGTGCTGTCTCTCTGTCTCTGTCTCAAAAATAAAAATAAACATCAAAAAATTAATTTTAATAGTGCATCACATTTCTTTTTTAAAAAATTAATTCACTTTTGAAATTCAAGTATAATTAACATACAGTGTTATATTAGTGTCAGGTGTACAATATGGTGATTCAACATTTCCATACGATCCCCAGTGCTCATCATGACAAGTGCACTCCTTAATCCCCATCACCTATTTCACACATCCCCCCACCAGCCTCCCCTCTAGTAACCACCAGTTCTCTATAGTTAAGAGTCTCGGTTTTTTTGTTTGTTTCTTTTCTCTTTGTTCGTTTGTTTTGTTTCTTAAATTCCACAAATGAGCCAGTAATTCCACTACTGAGTATTTACCCAACAAAATGAAAACACTAATTCAAAACGATATATGCACCCCAATGTTTGTTGCAGCAATATTTACCATAGCCAAGATATGGAAGCAACTCATGTGTCCATCCACAGATGAACGGATAAAGAAGATATGGTCTCTATATATAATGGGATATTATTCGACCATTAAAAAAATAAGACCTTGCCATTTGCAATAACATGGATGATCTAGAGGCATAACGCTAAGTGAAACAAGTCAGTCAGAGAAAGATAGACACCGTATGACTTCATTCACATGTGGAACTTAAGAATCTCAGTGACTTTTAAGTATCCCATCATATGGCTCTACCAGGGTTTACCTGTCCATTGCTCTATTTTTGGACAGGTAGACTGTTGCCATGTTTTCCATATTATGAGTATCATGGCATGTTATGAGAGAGCACTTGTTCACACCCCCTGAGGGTGCCTTCCACCACGGTAACAGTCCTGGCTTTCTTCTGGAGTACAGTGACGTATGTAATAGGCATGTTTGGAATGAAGGCTTGGGCTGGTGGCTCACACCTTCTTCTCCCAGGAACCACTGTTACCAGAGGGCGGGCTCTTATTCTGAGACGCTGGGAGGGGAGACCTGTGACAGGGCAGGCGAGTCTGTCTGCCTCTGCCCGGGCTTCAGTATTAGGAAGTGTACTGAGGCTGCACATGTAAGTTTGCTGTCTAATTACCTCAGTGGATGTTTTGATTCTTGTATATGTGTGTCCTATTATGATTCTTTCCTTTGTATAATTTTCAGAATTGGGATTGGGGGGGTCAAACTTAAGAACATTTTAGGTCTTTTGATATGATTTTCTTTCTTCTTTTTTTAGAGAGGGAGTGAGAGCTCCAGAACACGAGTGGGGGCAGGGGTAGAGGGAGAGATAGATAGATAGGTAGATAGATAGATAGAATCTTAAGTAGCCTCTACGATCAGCTCAGAGCCCAAAGTGGGGTTTGATCTCACCCTGAGATAATGACCTGAGCCAAAATTGAGAGTTGAATGCTCAACTGGCTGAGTCACCCAGATGCCCCTTTTGATACAATTTTCATATCCTTCACTAGAAAGCTAGTCCCTGTGTTGACTCCTACCAGCAGAGATGAAAGTTATGATTGTCTTTGAAAGTTTACTTTTCCATTCAAATATGTATATAGGATGGGGTTATATGTCTATATGTCTATTTAATATGTAAAATATATAATATTTATGGGGTGGGATTTTAGATGTGTATTTATATTTAATATATAAAAGTTATGTTAAATTTTAATTACATACTAAATACAAATTATATTTATATATTAAATATGTATTTATATATATATTATATAAAAATATACATTTTAAACTTAATTTTGCCAAGAATCAGTATTAGAAATGGAAGGGGAGAAGTACAACATCATTTACCTAGTTGTATGGGAGTCTCATATGAAATAATTTTGGCCATTTCACTAAGTGATTTGAAAAGTAGTACTTGGTATAAGAAAAAAAAATAGGAGATTTAAAAAATATTTCATTTGTAGAAATAAAGGAATGTGTTGGTTAATTAATCAAGATCAGAATGAACTCTAAAAATATCAACTGGGCTCTCTCTTCTCCCCTTACCCTAGGTTTAAATTATGACTGGCAGTCAGTGCCTTGAGAAGCTGGACGTTTTTTCACGGGTCACAGATGTTGAGACTCTAGGGGGAAGTTTGAATCATTTATTCTACACAGTGTTTTCCATGTTTTTTTTACCAGGAATATGGGAGTAATGTAGATTTCCACTTTTTGGCGTAGATTTGAAATGAAATGAACAAAAATTCCATCATCCTTTGAAGGTGTTTGAGAGAACCTGAAGCCACTTCATCCTTAGTACCGTGTGAAATTGGCTGTGATGTGCTCATGGTTGAAGGGTATGTAGTCAGCAACGCCTAGAAACAATCAGAGAAGAACATGAGGTGACCGTGGGGCGTATAAACACACCCACCTCCCAGGGGATCAGCTCATTGTTGGAGGAGTAAAGTCATCACAGAGTGAAATGGGCAGCTCCGTTGGTATGGAAGAGTATGGAACTGAGGTTTAGGGAGTCCTTGTTTCCAGGCTCAGAGTTGCCATGTGGAGTATGTCTTCAGAGAAGCCCCTTAAATTGTGAGTCTCCTTTTCCTCTTGTATTAAATCGCATTCATAATATTTACCCTGAAGAAACATTTTCAGCACTAGGAATAATGACTGCCAGATGCCTAATACAGTACCTGACACGTAGTAAGTGTGCAGTAAATGGTGGTTACTATTAAACTTGCTTAGTTAAGCCAAATTTAGAGCATTCAAGGTAGAAAGATCTCATATTCATTTTTGAAGATTTTGCAGACAATAAGGAAGGGCAGTGTTTGAGAATTCTTGTGTTTCAGGGCAGGAAAGTTAGATGATGGCGGTATTGATGGCTTCCAAGTTGCCAGGCATTGGAAAGAATGACAATTCCAGGCCCAAATCTTTTTGGATCTCAGAGGCTTTCTGTTTATCATTCTTTCCTCAGAGAAGAAAAGCAATTGGCAGACATAAGAATAAGCCTGATTTAATTTTTTTGTTTATTTATTTTTGAGAGAGAGAGACAGAGAGACAGAGAGACAGAGAGAGACAGAGTGCAAGTGGGGGAGGGGCAGAGAGAGAGGGAGACACAGAATCCGAAGCAGGCTCTGGGCTCTGAGCTGTCAGCACAGAGCCTGATGTGGGGCTTGAACCCATGAACCGTGAGATCATGACCTAAGCCAAAGTCAGACGTCCAACCAACTGAGACACCCGAGTGCCCTAAAAAAGCTATTTTAGAAAGCCAGCCACCTGTTCTGTCATCTATCTATCCCATCATCTATCAATCATTCAATCAAATCACTATATATATATTCATAATATACGTGTATGAATATATATGCATAGTCACTGTATGTATGATTATCATATATATACATATGATCTCAATTATTTGCTGATTGAATGAATGAATTAAAGAAGAGAATGAAAGAAAGTAGCCTTCAGACTATGGAAGAGATTCCCAGATTCCTTTCCTTTCTCACCTTCATCCAAAGGTGTTTTGCCACTAAGGAATTGCCAGTAGGTCCTATGATGAACATTTTCAGCAATATTATTGATGGAGGAGACAACAAGGCCCCAAGATGTCATTGTGGTTTCAAATCTGTAAGAATAAAATCATGTATGTGATTAATATCTCATTTAGGAAAGGCAATAAGAGGTTAAGGTGAAGGGACAGAGACATTCTCTTTATTTTATTTTAGAGAGAGAGGGAGGGAGAGGGGAAGAGGGAATGAGAAACAGATAATCTTAAGCAGGCTTCATGCCCAGCATGGAGCCCAACACGGGGCTCGATCCCATGACACTGGGATTATGACCTGAGCCGAAATCAAGAGTTAGCCACTCAACAGACTGAGCTACCCAGGCACCCTGGGACAGAGACATTCTAAATGCTTTATACATCAGATAAAATCATGCTCAAAAGAGAAATTAAAAATGACTAATGAATATGAAATTACTTCACTTAAAATGAAATGAAATTAGCCTGAAGGGAGTTTTTTTTTTTAACCTGTCAATAAGCAAATTAAAGAAAATGTAAATGCCCAAATATGGGTGAATAATTACGTGAATCGTGGGATGAATATTCAAGACTGAATTTTTTTGCAGTTACAAAATTATATTTTTCAGTAATTTTAAGTGACATTACAAATGCTCCTCCAATAATGTTAAGTGAAAATGTGGGACATAAATTGTACACGAAATAGCTATCTCATCTATGTGATGGATCACAACTGTTTATAATATGCATGGGAAGAAACCACCTACAAAATGATAAAAACATGTCCACAGTGATTATGTTGTGCATGTAGTGTAGATGTTCTGTTTTCTTCTTTATGCATCACCCCCCACCTGTCTACTGTAAGTATTTATGACATTCACAGTCAGAAAAAGAAAAATCAGGCAAAATTAAAGCTAAGCTCAGAGAATTAGTAAGGTAGATTCAGAGGGTTGTTTGAAAGCTGAGTATTCTTGGAGTGCAACTTTGATCCCGACCTGGGTATAGAAGTCAGGGAAATTATGGAGCTGGGCCGTGGACAGCAGGCACGACTCCCCGAGCCCAATCCTGTGGGGTAGATTCCACATCCCACTCAGCTTCACTCCCTCAGACTTGGTCAGTCGTTCTCCTTGGCATGTCTCTGCAGGACTGGGGTCATGTCACCTTCCCTTTCAAAGACTCTCCTCTTTTCCTTTCCAGCACCTGGCATGTTCCCTCTGCTCCCTCTGCTATCTTAGTCTTCTCCATTTTTCTCTCCTGCTTCCTCTTTTTGCAAACTATAACCACCTCACAAGGCTTAATTTTCTCCTCTGGATTTATTTCTGTATTCTTCCCTTTATGACAGGGCAGTGGAAGAAATATGAGCTTCACGGTCAAGTCTAGGTTCCGATCTCAACTCTATTAGCTACATGTCATGTGATCTTAGGACTGTTACTTAGCCTCTTTGGGCTTAAGTGGTGCTATGCGTATAATGGGCATGTAGACCTGTCTCATGTTCTTTTTATTTAAAAAAAATTTTTTTAACGTTTATTTATTTTTGAGACAGAGAGAGACAGAGCATGAATGGGGGAGGGTCAGAGAGAGAGGGAGACCACAGAATCTGAAACAGGCTCCAGGCTGAACTGTCAGCACAGAGCCCGACTCAGGGCTCAAACTCACAGACCATGAGATCATGACCTGAGCCGAAGTCAGATGCTTAACCGACTGAACCACCCAGGCACCCCTTTTTATTTTTTTTAATAGGCTTTATGCCCAACATGGGGCTCCAACTCACGCCCCCAAGGAGCGTTGCATGCTTCTCCCTTCAAAAGCTCCCCAATGCTTCTGTTTTGAACACATACAATTAGACACGTCTAAAGGAATTAAGTCTTTTTCTCTGAAAGACATTCTTTCTTTCTGGTACTCCTATCAAAAGTTTGGAAGCTTCTCTCTCTCTTGCCCCTTGCATCCAGTTCTCACAGAGACCTGTGGAGTTCTCCTCGGTGTGAGTCTGTTTGTCCTACATGGAAACTTCATTACTTCATAGATTCATGACCATAGGCACACCCCAGATTTCCTCCTTGTCTCCCATTCTCAAACCAACTAACATTTTACAACATGACTTTTCTTACTTAAAAACTTGCAATGCTTCTCCATAATGTGGAGTCCAATCTCCTGAGCCTGGTTTTTCAGATTTTTTACATTACCCAGACTATCCTTCTGGATGTTACTTACTTAATTCAGTCCTGTATTCTCTTCTTTAGTCACGCTGGACTACTCGCTCCCGGAGTTCCTTGCTTCTTCCTGCCTCCGATGCTTCTTCTTCTTCTTTTTTATCTATCTATCTATCATCTATCTATCTATCTATCTATTTTGAGAGAGAAAGTGCAAGTGGGGAAAGAGCAGAGAGAGAGAGGTAGAGAGAGAGAATCCCAAGCAGGTTCTGCACACTCACCATGGAGGCGATGTGGGGCTCGAACCCACGAACTGTGGGTTCATGACCTGAGCCCAGGTTGGACGTTTAACTGAGGACATTTAGCCACCCAAACACCCCTTGAATGCTTCTTTCTAGCCATTCCCTCTTCCTAGAATACCATCTACCCATATCTGCCCTACAGTACTTATCCTTCGAATGTGGTCCAAAGCCCCAAGCCTTTCTGGACTATTCTAATCCACAACAGACTCTCCCCTTTGAATTCCTGTTTGTAAACCTCTATCATATGTTGACTTGGGTGATTTAATGTTTCCTGAGAGCCTTGCCTAGTTGGTAGTTTGCAGGCCTCTTGAGGGGTGATGGGATGAAGATCTGTTAAATTATCAGAAGGGAAAAAAGGTAAGAAAAGGCAGGAGAGAGAGAGAATGGGAATTCAGGCAAGGCCTGGGGGGAATGTGCGTGTCGCTTACAACACTCACTTGAACATGGAGCTTCTGCGCTGGGCTTCCTCTAGGACAACAAGTAGCACCGATCCAGCTTTCACACTGACATTGATGGTCTCATTGAAGTGCAGCTCCACCCCCCTCAGCTGGTTATTGATGGTGTATATGACGGTGATGTTGGATGCTGAGGTGGGAGCAGGGTTGGTTTGGTTGGGGAGGGTTGGTTGCCCTTCATGACCTGTGAAGAGCAAACAGGCCAAATTTGTTAAAGACTATGGGGTTTGTACTATTAGGTGCAAAATCTCTGTTGTTAGCGACTCATCCTAAAAGAAAAACAAACCAAAAAACAAACATTTCAAGGAATGGCAATAATATTGTGTCCTTGGTGGGTTGTTCTGAGGAACTGGTGTGGTCCATGGAGCTCTCATTTCCATTCTAGAGAGTTGTTTTTGGCTGAAGAGCTGACAGCTAGTTTTACAAGGAACATGAGTTTTGTTGAAGGAATTTCCACTGTGAATCTGGAGGCACTGGTAGTAAGTTTCAGGCCATTTAACAAAACACCTGGGCAACTGTAGTGTAGAATGGTAGGAAAGACTCCAAAGCCATCTTGTGAAGGTGGGGAGATCACTGGGAAGCAGTCTAAGGAGTTAGGTGAATGTGGCTGTGCTTGGGATCCGGCTGCTTGATCGCGGTCTCTATAGATTCTGTTCTGAGATAGACAAGGAGCTTAGTCATCTCTGCTTGTCTCGGGAAGTCCATGCAACATGAGATGAATAGTGCTTTATACTAGTGTTTGATAACAAAGAAGAGTTGGCAGTATGTCTACCAAGGACTAGTTACCTCTGGAGTGATAAAATTTTTATGCAGGACTCCCACTTTCCTTGTGTACATTTCTGCAGTGTTTGAATTTTAAGTATCCTTGTATTGTATTTTTAATTGTATAAAATAGAGATATTTCAAATCAGAGGGTAACATGCCAGGTTTCCACCCCCATTCCTTTGGTGTGCCAGGAGCACCAAGGCTTCGTATTTAGATCTCCATGTCTGGGCTGAAATGCCAACTCTGTTCTTCTCATAAGTCTCTCAGACCAGATCAGTGATTGGCCATACCTCCTTTGCTTTTGCACTGTATGTGGCTTCTATTTCTATTTAATGCTTATTTCATTCTTCCAAATGTTGTGGTTTTTGTCTATGTATCTATCTCATGACTTTGTAAAGAGGAGATATCTGAAGATACTGTGTAATGTTTGAGGCATTCATCCCATGAATGAGTGAAGTTATATATCATCTGATTGTTAAGACCATGGACCTTCCCCCTTCACCATCATTTCACTTCACTATCATCTTCAGCATCATCTTCACCACCTACTATAGTAGGTGCTCATTTAATGTGTACTGAGTGAAATGGACATGGGGGCTGAACTCTGAGGGCAGGCTGGCGCAGCTGTGTGTTAAGACATGACACTTGGGAATTGGAAATCGGATGTGTCTCTGCCTACATAACAAGCCTATATGCCACTTGAAATTGATCCACATATTATTATGGACATAAGTTTCCACTTTATACCACAAGGAAAGGCAGATGTTTAGAGTTCTTACCAGGGATACATGACACATGGGGCACATCTAGGTATGTCTTGCCTTTCAGGGAAGGGAGGATTTGGGCAATGGACATGGGATTGTGGAATTTCCCCAGCTCAATCTCCTTAAGTATTGTGTCCATGGTCTTCTTGCAGTTCCACTTCTTGGGAGGGTGCTTAGGTGTCACGGAGAGAGCCTGGGGCAGGAGAGAGAGGGAGAGAGAGAGAAGGAGAGGGAGAGATTGGTTGATTAGGCATAGCTGAGAGTTGGCCTTTATAAGCTTTATAAGGGAAACACTTGATCACTAATCTTGGGGATCATCCAGAGTCCAAAACTGAGCTGCCCAAGGTTCAGGACGATGTCTCTTTTGTTCACTCTGTGTCCCCACCTCTTAGCTCAGTGTCTATCACATAGCAGTCACACAACAAATATTTGTGCAACAAACAGATTTGGGGAACACTATTAGGGCTGCTGCATTTATAGTACGTTTTATATAAAATAGTTCTTAAACGTAGAACAAGGTGAGAGCCGGGCAAAGCAAGCTCCAGGGGCAGCTAGTCTGGAACAGCCTGGCCAGCGAAACATAGGAGAGCTCTTTTGTTTTGTGTTGTCCTGCACACCCTTTGGTGGACTCCTCCCACACTTTGTGTTCCCATCAGGACTGTCAGCCAGAGGCTCCACAACCCTGGCCACAGGGGTGGATTCATGGCCTGGGCTGGGCTTATCATAGCGTGCCATCCTTTTGGTGACAGTGATTGGTGGGCATACACACTAGACAGAGTCCTTCCCTGATATACAGACACTCAGAGAGAGAAGCATTTCTTTCTTTCCTGCTGGGGGTATTCAGCTGGGACCATGTAAGTAAGCAGTGGGCTGCTGGTGACCATCTTCCTCAGCCACTTTGAAGAAACCACGGAGTAGGAGACAATGAAGAAAACCAGGGCTGAGCGATGAAAAAAGAGTGGTCCCTGAAACCATGATTTGAGTCCTTTCTTCTGGCTGCTCCTGAAATTAATCCAGCTCTGGACCCTCTAGTCTATATGAAATAGGAAATGCCCATTTTTTTCTTAAGTTATTTGGGTTTCTGTTACTTACAAAAATGATTCTTGCTAAATACACCAAGCAGTTCATTCTACTTTGCTGCGTTTTAGATCTCATTGGGTCAAATAGAAATCATAATTTCTTCCTACCTTTGGAGGTTCATTTGAGGTTCAGATGCGATGATAAGCAAGAGCATTTTGTGATGTATGTTATATAAGCTGTCATTACCATCTCCCTCACTTTAGGGTTGTCTGACCATGACCATCAGAGTATGTCAATGGTCTGAGATTGCTGGTTGGCTGATTCACCTGAATCTTAAAATGGGAAATGAGCAAAGGGGGAGAAGAGTCAGAACTGGCTTTGTAAGCCAAAGGCAGTTGATGAACAACCAGACAGTTTGGATAGGCATGACTATCACTGTTAACTTTGGCAACCATGAGTTGTGGCTCTTGCAAGGGGCCACTTTACAGGGAAATTTGGTTTAAAGGGCATCAGGTAGGTAGGTACTCCTCAGCAGCCATATCTTGTTCACTTGCTGTATTCAATTCTCAAATCCCAAAAGTAAGATGTAGCTCTTTGGGATAAAACATTACCAATGCCAACACTCTAGAGAGAAAGGACACATTATGCTGTGAGAAGCCATTGATAACTTTGCATGAAGATGTTTATCAGGTCCCTTTCCAAGTTAAATCCCTATCAGAGGAATTTTGAAACCTTTGGAATAGTGATGGAAACAAGAGATGAAACTCTGGAAGAGAGGAAGTGCCACATGAATGCCTAGGGAAGCCGTGTGGGTGGCCCAGACCACTTGAAGGGCACTGGCGTCCTGGAAGGTGAAGAATGAAGGCTGAAAAGGGAGAGACCGTGAACAGTTATTGAGCACCGCCTTGTGCTTGTGATTTGTAAAAACTATGCTTGCATCCTTGTTCTGATTGGGAAAGTGAAATTCAGAGAAATTCAGTGTTTGCCCACAAGGGTGGCAGATCTGGGCTTCAAACTCAAGTTGTTACATGTCCAGAGCCCTCTGGTTTTTGACACCAGAACATTTTTAATTAGAAAAAAGTTACGCATTAGATATCTGGCGATTCTAGATTACAGGCTGCTTGAGTAAACTCTAGATGTGTGCCTTAACTCAAGTAGGGAGAGGATATGTCTCCTAACTGATTAGAAATCCATGTGGCCTGTGATATCTGGATAAGAATGAAGTTTTGTCTTTTCATAGGAAAAGCTTTAATTATCAGGCACAGCTTATATCAGAGTGTACCCTGCAGGTGATAAAAATCCCAAACACAATTCACAAGCCAAACTAACAAGAGCAAACCTTTCTCTAAGGTGAAGAAAGTTCATTTTAAGTGAGTCATAGATAAAACCCATCTTATATCCCTTCCAGACTGCCTGTGATACTCCACACAGCTTTCTAGACCTGAGCCCCAGAACTGGTCTCATATGATTCAGCCATGGTAACAAACAGTCTTTTGTTCCATGACAAAATTTCATTCACCATGACATGATATGGAAGCTGACTTTGTTCTCATCAATTGCTCCTAAACATGGCACATGGAGTGGGGACTTGGTGTTCACTCTTACGTTTAACATAAACTGATTTCTAGTCTGTTCATGCCCTTTGGTAATTTCTAATGTGTGGAATCAGGGCCAGTCTCCACTCCTCCCCATGTACGGATTTCTTCCTACCACTGTAGTGTATTAGGTTCAGGGCTGGCATTGTGATTCCGTGGTTCTCTGTTTCCTGGGCTTTCTGAATGGAGAAGGTCATGATGTTGTTTTCCAATTAATTACACTAGGCATTTTGAGACTTTGGAGCACAGACTTCTCAGTTGGGGCTAGAGGATTTGGCCACAGGTGACCCTTTAATTTATGATTCTAGTTGGTTATGTCTCCCCACTATCTTTAGTATGTCTTCCACAGGAGGACGATGCTCTGGTCAACCCTAATCAGTGGGAGGGGGTTGCATTTGGAGATGCATCAAGCAACGTCTCATAGAATCCAAGCCTGGGGATCTGGGTTCCCAGGGAAGCATAGGATTGGGTATGTACTTGGGTACCAGACACACTTGGCTCTGCCATTTAGAGCACTGTGTGAGGTTGAAATGAGATCGAGACTATAAAAGAGCTTGACAAAGATTAGACATCCAATCAGCTTTAGGTTATTTTCATTAGTCCCTTTGCATACAAGCCCACATTTTTTGGATCACGGTAAAGGGCTAAAAAAAAAAAAAAAGAACACTTGACTGGCAAGATGGAATCAGAAAATTCTATTTTTTTGCGGACTTGTTTTAATATCCTTATATTTTTTATACATCAAATTTTCATCAGTCTGTAAATATTATGAACAAACCGATCATTATCAGTAATAAACTGATATGTTTCTTGGATTGACTTGTATTTTTTTCCCCAAGAATGAGAAAAGAATTCACGTAGTTTTATTTTCACACTTTGCCCATGAAGTAGGGAAGAAATAAGACTCAACCTACATTTTACCAGTAGAGAGACTAAGACATAAGCACCACAAGGTATCTACCTCGGGTTAAACTAGCTGGTCTTTCCCAGAGATGTTAGAAGCCTGGTCTCTTGATCCTACAACCCAGCCTTACCGTATTGGCATGGACCCAACAGAGAGCATTGGTGATGTGTTTACCTGCATGGCAAGGCCAGTACTGTAGATGTCTCCAATGATGCCATTGTCTTTGATCCTCATGCTAATATTCTCCGCGACGTCCTCTAGTACCTGACCAAACAGACTTCTGTAACCTTCCTCTGAACCTACTGGGATCTTGTTGTACATACAAGTCAGAGCCAAGGTCACCATTGCTCCCGTGTCTGTGAATCACAGTGGGGATAAGGCAACCATCACCACAACAATATGAACAAGCAACATTTACTGTGTGCTTATTGTGTTCCAGCTACATGATCTCCTTTATTCTTCAGGACAACCTGTGAAGTAGGACCTATAATCGTCTCCATTTAAGGGATGAGGAAATGGAGGCTCAGAGAGGCCAAATAATGGCCCAAGGCCACACAGCTAGTAAGTAGCAGCGCCAGGATCTGAACCCAGATCTATGTGACTCCACAGCTCATGCTTTTAATTAATGTAGACTGGTGCTTGATTCAATCCCATTTCTCTTGTGCTAGTGTTTATCTTTAAAAATGTCACCAATGCTTGAAGGCTGAGCCATCGCCACCTCTCATTGAAGCCTTCCCTTGGGCAGCCCTATGCCACAGGTGCAGTCTCTTTCCTGACCTTTTTTATTTTTTAGCATGTGTTGTTTGGACCTGTTTTGCAATGTCAGCACTCGCTGCTCTGTTTTGTTGTTACCGTGCTCTGTGAGCTTCTGGGTGGCGGGAACTTTGCACCCCCCCATGGCACCCAGCACAGGGGCATTTCCATGATTTGCATGGGAAAATGTACATGGACTGAATGAGCAAGCGCTGGCAGGACAAGACCGGAACACATGCAAGACTTGCCAGATGACATCTTTTCTTTGACTGATCTTCCCCTCCCTACTGGGATCTCCACCTGAAATTTGCATAAACTCATTAAGAAAGACAGTGTTGTTGAAACCAGTGTTGGCAAAGAAGTCCAAATTTCCCAAACTGACAGAGACACCCCAGCAATGCATGAGGTCCCAGACGGAACACAGAGACCCGTCTGCTCTTGACCCCCAGGGACATACCAGAGCCTTTGTTTCTTGGTCTGAAAGCCTGAAATGAGAGCATTTGCTTGAGACAAGAGAAGTTGTTGAGGAAGCATGGGTAATGGGGTGTTAACCTGAGATACACTCTTGCTTGGAGAGTGGCAGAGGAGAAAATGTGACCATGAACGAGGGGCATACAGCAGTGTCCTCACAGACGGCATCATTCAGAGTCGGCACCATCATCTGCAGGAGGGGAGGGTGGACAGAGAAGGACCTGGTGCCATAGAGGGGAGAAGCTTCCATTCACAAGCAGCCATAAGGTTGCAGAAAGAAGGAATACGATGGTTCCAGTATATCCTTGAAGCGGAGGAGCATCAGTATCTGTTTATGTATTTTAAATGTTTTTTGTTTATTTATTTATTTTGAGAGAGACAGACAGACAGACAGAGAGGCAGAGAGAGATTGAACTCACACACTGTGAGATTGTGACCTGAGCTGAAAACAAGAGTTGGGTGCCTAACCGACTGAGCCACCCAGGTGCCCCCAGACAGCATCTGTTCAATAGAAAGAGAATATTTGAATGTTATAAGGAGAAACATTGAGAAGAACAGAGTGTGGAATCACCACTAAGAGAAGGTTCAGTGTACGGCTGAGTCTAGACATTGGTTTAATAATTCAAGAATTTGCCTGGAAATAACTCCTGACTTGGGTGAGTGACATGCTTATTGTTTCCAGTGAAGATTCTGTCATTGTCAAGACATTTCAAGTACCGTCCTGGTTTCTTTGTCTTACTATCTCCCTTTCATTTATTCCTTAATTCACATGTCCAACAAATATTTGTGAAGTACCTCCCATATGTAGACATTTTCATGATCCTGAGCTCTTCCTCCGTGGAGAACTCCCCCTCCCACTGTCCCCTCCGGCCTCCCATTCAGTGCCCGTGATGTTCCCTGCTCAGGGCAGTGCCTGGCAGTGGTGACCGACTCACCCATGTTGAAGGGGGAGGAATTGGCCAGCAGGATCTTGGCAAAGCGGACTGCTATGGGTAAGGTTGTCTCAGGGTTCTTCTGGCACAGTGCCAGGACTGCCAGACTGGGCCCGTAGAAGGTCGAAGACTGAGCATTGGGGCCTGGGAAGGGGACAGAGGGCCTCCATAAGATTAACATCCTCCAGAATGAGGACGTTCATGAAAAAGGGAAAAGCCAAACCTTTTAAATAGAAATGTTTAGAAAACCTGTCCAAAAAGAAAGGCTCCATATTAGCAAAAGGTAACTTCAACACTTCTCAGAATAAGAATGTCACCCGGCATGAGAAGAGAATAAAAGGGATGAGGCTGTCTTCAGGTGATGGCATAAGTCTGTGTCCCTGGGGACAGTGGTCTTCTCTAGTTCACTTGGAATCGAAGTGAATATCTCGCAGTGGGATGATCTCAGGGATCCTAAGCAAAGGCAGCTGTGTTTCTTCCCTCACTTTCCATTCCCCCATCTAGGCTTAAAATTCTCAGGAAAAATCATTTGCCTCACTCTCCCCTCCCTTCTGATGAGCTCTTACTTGAAGGAGCCCAGTTTTCCATTTGTCTGTGTAGAATCGAAACTTTATTCCCAGGGTCTCGGCAGGAGGAGGTGAGGGCCATGACAGTAAGGGCGAGCTGGCCAATGGTCAGGTCTGTGGAGGAGAGAACAAAAGGGTTACAAAGGTATTGTCAGGGAAGAGTGTGCCTGGCGCCAGGGCTGAACTCTCTGCCTTTTGTCCAGATCATTGAATTTTTAATAGTGTGATTAGATAGGGTTTTTTTTTTTTAAAGATTTTTTTATTTTTAAGTAATCTCTTTACCCAACATGGGTTACACACTCACAACCCTGAGATCTAAGAGTGCTTTTCTGACTGAGCCAGCCAGGCACCACCTAGATAATTTTTTGATCTCTCCTTTTTAAGGAAAGAAGTGTGGACAAATTCTCAAGGAATGTTTACTCTGGTGACCACTCCGTGACTTGACAACTTCATCGAGAATCTCTGGTGTCTGTTTAGAAAAGCAGCAAGAACACCCATACAAATTCATACCTGAAAATAACTTTAACTTTATTGTCTCACTTGATTGTCAGGGCTACTCCTGGGAGGTAGGCAGTACAGAGATCTGATTATTACTGTCATTCTTATTATGACTGTTAGTGTCCTTGTTATTAGAATCGTCTACATTTTGCAGATGCGTAAGTGAGGTTGGTCAGGATTCGTGACCTGTTCAAGGTCACTGAATTACTTTTATTTTTTAAAGTAGGCTCCATGCCCAGTGTGGAGCCTAAGGCAGGGTTGAACTCAGGACCCTGAGATCAAGACCCGAGATGAGATCAAGAGTTGGATGCCCAACTGACTGAGCCACCCAGGTGCCCCAAGGTCATGGAGTTAATACGTGGTATAGAGCCAAAACTGGAAGCCTGCTCTTTTTACATCTGATCTAGAGCTTTTTCATTGTTGCTGCCCTCTTCTGCGAATGCTCTGACTTCATATGCATTTCTTTCCAGGTTTGTAGGGAAAGGTATTTGGGTGATTCAGGTACAATCGCAGGTGGCACGGGAGTAAGGGGTGTGTGGAGTTAGGACCTGGGGCTGGAGAGTCAGGGAGAGTTCAGAGGGGCTCTGACTTCTCACCGGCTATGTCATTGGCCATGAGCTTGTAAGTCAGGAGCTTCTGGGCCTCCACATTGTAGGCTCCGGCTAGATTCATGGCGATCAGGATGCTGGGATTTGGGAAGGCTGAGCTGGTCACAGAGTTCTCCATGAGCACTTGTATGCCATTAACCAAGGGCTGCTGTGCTGGGGGGACAGCTGAAAAGAGAAGGGCATTAACTAACCCCCTACCCTCTCTCTCATCTCAGACACATGTTTCCTGTGAGTCAATCAGAAGACAGGATTAGCATTGGTACCTTCCAGGATGCCCCCATGTAGGGCTGATTATTAAAGAAAAAGGAGAAAACCTTGAGATTTTCCTCTGAGGCCAATTAAACCAAACATCTTCTCAACCCTTATCTTTAAGAAAGTGATTTCTCACTTAGTGACTTCAAGCAATATGATTCATGGGCAGTTCATATTATTTCCAGCACATCCCTCAAAATCATGTTTTCCTTGCATTTTTTTCCTCAGTCTGACATGAAAAATATGGAAGACTTGGGATATGACCAGTCCTCAGCGAGTACCCATATCCCCACTAGCAGTGGCACGAGGTCAGAACAGCTCTGAGCCTCTCTGTCTGTGCCACCAGCCATCATTCCTGCACCAGGATTTCAATCTCTCTTAATGTGAAATGCATAGCCTTCGGGGCACCTGGTTGGCTCAGTCGGTTAAGCATCTGATTCTTGATTTCAGCTCAGGTCATGATCTCACGGTTCATGAGATTGAGCCCCGAGACCTGCTCCATGCTGAGGGTGCAGCCAGCTGGGGATTCTCTCTCTCCTGCTCTTTCTGCCCCTTCCCCACTTGTTCTCTCTCTTTCTCTCTCTCTCAAAAATAAATAAATAAACTTAAAAAAAAATGCATAGACTTCCTTCTGGAAGAACTTACACTATGCAGCTAGGAAAGATGAACCAAGCACTCTCCCTGACTCACCACCCACTTGGAACTCCTACAGTGGTTGCTGTTTCCAATCACTTTCTCCTCAGCCGACCTCAGCGTGTGAGGTTTGCCCCTGTCCCTGGGGTCACGGCTTCCCTGACTTCTCTGGAGGAAACACTGTACTCACAACATGAGCCCTGGGTTTGGGTGCTGGTCCCAGCCACAGCCCAGAGAAGGTTCAGGAGGTAGAGGATGTACCAGGCCATCCCACTCTCTTCTTGTCCTGTCTATGGGTCCCGGGCCCAAATCCTAGTGTTTGAAAGTGGAGTGTTTCTCTCGTTTCTCTTATATATGCTTCTCTTTGTAAACCAGTCGGCCCTCCCCTCCCTCCCAGCCACTCCTAACCACTTTTGCTGACCTGTCTCTCCCTGAGGGAACTAATTTCCAAACGCTTATCTAACTAGTCTAGACCCTGCAAGGTGTGTGAAGGTGACTTCTAGCTGGCACCGCCAGTATGAGACGCTTGGGGCTGGGGGTGCAGTGAAGGCAGTGATGTCCAAGTGCCCTTTCCCACGATCCTGGGCCATTAGATCAGGAGCTTGGCTGGTGAGTGAGCGAGTATAAACGGGCCTTCCTCCTGGGACTTCAGACACCTGCTCAGACCACCTCCTGGCTGGCTTTTTTTTTTTTTTTTTAATGTTTATTTTAGAGAGAGAGAGAAAAAGAGCCAGCAGGGGAGGGGCAGAGGGAGAGGGGGACAGAGGATCTGATGCAGGCTCCACACCGACACAGCGAGTCCAATGCAGGGTTTGAACTCATGAACTATGAAATCATGACCTGAGCCGAAGTGGGCTCAACCCACTGAGCCACCCAGGCACCCCTGTGGCTGTTCATCAGCAACCACTTCCCCGAGGGCCAGGCAGTTCCTAAGGCACTGCCTTACTTATGGTTCAAGGGGCATGCTTTACAACATACCCTTTCATGCAGTCGGGGGAGGGTCTGCTAGGTGGAGGCGGGTTTTGTGCGGTTAATAAGTCACTGTGACCTGGGTCCCAGCCTTGGCTCTTGGAGGCTGTTTGACTTCAGGCAAGCAATGGACCTGAGTTTCCCAGAAATTGTTTTATTTGATTTCTTTTTCCTTATCTGGGGACAAAGCAGTTTCAAACACCCAAGGCTTTCAGGTATTATCTTTTAAAGTAAGAATTAGAAAGTTGGCGGGGTTGGGGGGGGGGGCGCCTGGGTGGCTTAGTCAGTTAAGCGTCTAACTTTTGATTTCAGCTCAGGTCATGATATCATGGTTCGTGAGTTCGAGCCCCACATCGGGCTCAGTGCTGACGTTGCGGGGCCTGCTTGGGATTGTCTCTCTCTCCCTCTCTCTCTGCTCCTCCCCCGCTCATGCTTGTGCTCTCTCTCTTTCAAAAATAAATAAATAAACTTAAAAAAATACTTAGACAATGTGGGATCAATGAGGTACAAATATGAATTATTAGTGTACTATAAGTATTAGTAATGCTATAAGTATTAGTATATATATATATTAGTATATATATAATTAGTATATATATTATTCTGATATATAAGTATCAGAAATACAGCTATATTAAAGCAATACCTCCCTATAACATACAACAGAAATAATATCTTGAGATTACAAAGGAGGGGGATAATTTTTTTTGTAACTACTAGATGTTAGGTGGCTTTTTTTTAGGGGGACGTTCCTCAGTGGCTCCCATCTTGGAATAAAATTCAAAATCCTCTTAAGGACCTACAAGGCCCTGTAAGATCTGGCTCCTGGTTGCCTGTTGGGCCTCACCTCCAACTGCTTTCTTCCCTTGCTCCCTCTGCTCCAGCCGCACTGAACCCCTTGTTCCCTGAATCCATCACCCACCTTGGCACTTGCTGTCTCCGTTGTCAAGGACGCTCCTCCTCCAAATATTCTCATGGTGGCTCCCACACGTCCTTCACGTCTTTGCTCAAAGGCCAGCTTTCACCCAGACCTTCTGTCTCATGTATGAGACAGCCTCACCCCCAAAGACACCCACTGTGCCCCTGACTCCTCACCCTCCGTCACACTATGCACGTGGTTCGTTTCCTGTCTCCTTTTCCACTAGATGTTTGCTCTCAGGCAAAAGGGTCTTTGTCTCCTTTTCACTGTTCTATCTCCAGCCCTTGGGTTCCTACCTGGTTCACAGTAGGAACAGAATAAAGACTTCCTGGATGAGCAAATTCATGAACAGATATAAGACCTGGGTTGCAAAGCATTGGTTTTCATTCTTGGCTAGTGTTGGTGGTTTTGTGATGAGAGCACAGGACACATATCGGGGTGCATTAGACAGCTTCTAACATGGTCCCATGTTCCCACCTCCTGGTTCACGCCCTTGTGATATCCCCTTCTCCAGAGTGTGGGCTGGCCTCACCTCAAATGAATATAATACAGCAAAAGTTATAAGATGAGGTGGCAAAGACTGTCTTCCCTCTTGCTTTTGCCGTCTCTCTCTGGCTCTTCTTGCTCCTTGCTCTGAGAAAACCGGCTGCCATGTTACGAGCTGTCTGATTGGGAAGCCCTTATGGCAAAGAACTGGGAGCAGCCTCCAGTCAACAGCCAGGGCGGGCAGAATCCTGTCAACAACCGTGTGAATAAACTTGAAAGCAGATCCTTCCCCAGTTGAGCTTGCAGACAATGCCTCAGCCAACATTTGGATTGTGGCCTTGTTGAGAGACCTTGACCTGTGGGAACCGTGAAAGAATAAATCTTGTTTTAAGCCATTAAGTTTTAGGGTGATTTGTATTATTAACTAATACATGGTGTGTGGTGGGAGATGAGGCCAGAAAGACAGTTTGAGTCTGCACAGTGGAAGCCTTTGCATGCCATGTGAAGGAATGGTAGGCACAATAATGCCCGCCACCCCCTAAGATGTCTGCATGCTAATCCCTGGGACCTTCAGTATGTTAGGTCACGTGGCAAGGGGGAGTTTAGGTTGCTCATGAGCTGACTTTAACATGGAAGATTATTTTGGATTACTGGGGGGCCCCCACTGTAATCAGAGGTCCTTACAAGTGGAAGAGGATGGCGGGAGGGGGTGAAAGTCAGAGAAGGGGATGTGGTGATGGAAACAGAGGTCAGAGTGATACAGTTGCTGGCTTTGAAGGTGGAGGAACGCTGCCTCCTCCAGAAGCTGGAAAAGGTGAGGAAATGGATTCTCCCCTAGAACCTCTAGAAGGAACTCAGCCCTTTCAACACCTTGATTTTATCCCAGTGAGATCCATTTCTGACTTCTGACCTCCAGGGCTATACGGTGATGTATTTGTTGTCAGCTAAATTAGTGGTTATTTGTTAACAACAGCAAGAAGAATCTAATACAGGATTAGAGACCCAGAATGGCACTGATCTTGGGTTCCAGAGGCTGCTCATGACCATCCTGAGATGAGCCACACCCTGTGGTATGCGTCTTTAAACATATACTTCCTTATAAATTGCCAACCATGGCTGCTGCAAGACTGATTATGATACAATTGTCTCACTTAGCAAATAACTTCCAGCACAGGAACCACACAGGCCATACATTTCTTAACTCATATATTTTGACAGTCCTTGGGTAACCATTGACTGAACTTCTTTATTCATTTATTTGCCTGTTTTATCCTGTGTCTGGTTTTCTGGTATCCAAGTACCCAGACTCTCTCTGGACATACGAAAGGTTTATTTGTATTGATTATTCTGTGGCAGCAGATGGAAGTCTTTACCCTCAGACTCAGTCTCAGTTCTGTCATAGTCCCAAGCCTTGGAAGCTTCTCATAAAGCATGTGTGGCCAGAGCTAGGATTCTCCGGGAAATGTCAGTAGAACGCCAAGGGAATATTACTCCATTAACTTCCATGTCTGTTCCTGAGACTAAAGGCATTCCTATCAGATAGCAATGTTACTGTATTCTGCTATGGGACCACTGAGTAGCAGAAACTCAGCTCTGTCTGTTAATAACGGAGGCCGCAGCACTACAGGGAAGTGTTAGAAACACAGTGACATAAAATGCAATTTCGTATTTGATCCAATGAGAGGAATGAACTGAGAATTGCAAAAGAAATGCCTTTTCGTGCTGTGATTGGATGTTATTTCATTTCATGTCAGCGTGCCTATTAGAATAGCCTTATTATCCATTTGGGTGAATGAGTCTAATACAAATTGTGTGCTTTACTGGTGTTGACTGGTTATTATTGAAAGTGAGCCATATTTCACATGGCTTGGAGAGTCTACAAACAGGTCTGACAGCTGCCTCCCTGTGCAAACAGCACCACGGAGGCCCTCTGTCTCTGACTTAGCTCCAGGATGAGATGCAGACCCAAGGGGGATAGAGTCCATTGCTGTCTAGTTATGAGGGCATCTGTCACATCCAGTTAATGAAGAACAGGGTGGCGTTGACCCTGAGGATCAAGGATCAGTACCAGAAAGCAATGGCCAAACCCTAACTATAAAGCAGGGTTGCTGGTGGAGAAGAGGAAGCTAAGGGTATCATGAAGAAAACATTCAATTCATCTGAGGGAGACATGGATAGAAATAACTTAACTAACTCTACCTGAAGGCATCTTCCTTTTGGGGGTTGCTTTCAATTTTTTTTTAAATTTTATATTTATTTATTTATTTAGAGAGAAAGAGAATGCAAGCAGGGGAGGGGCAGAGGGGGAGAGAGAGAGAGAGATTGAGAGAGAGAGAAAATGAATCCCAATCAGGCTCCATGACCAGCACAGAGCCTGACAGGGGGGCTCAGTCTAACAACCATGAGAACATGACCTGAGCCAAAATCAAGAGTCAGACGTTCAACCAACTGAGCCACCCAGGCACCCTTTGGGGTTGCTTTATTGTTGTTGTTGTTATTATTATTATTATTATTAAATTTTTTTATTTTTATTTAATTTATTTTTAAAATTTACATCCAAGTTAGTTAGCATATAGTGCAACAATGATTTCAGGAGTAGATTCCTTAATGCCCCTTACCCCTTTAGCCCATCCCCCCTCCCACAACCCCTCCAACAACCCTGTTTGTTTTCCATATTTAAGAGTCTCTTATGTTTTTGTCCCCCTCCCTGTTTTTATATTATTTTTACTTCCCTCCCTTATGTTCATCTGTTTTGTCTCTTAAAGTCCTCATATGAGTGAAGTCATAGGATATTTGTCTTTCTCTGCCTGACTGATTTCTCTTAGCGTAGTACCCTCTAGTTCCATCCACTAGTAGCAAATGGCAAGACTTCATTCTTTTTGATTGCTGAGTAATACTCCACTGTGTGTGTGTGTGTGTGTGTGTGTGTGTGTGTGTGTGTGTGTATATATATATATATATATATATATATGTATGTAAGTATATATATTGGGGTTGCTTTAAATGGGTTATTTTATGCTTTATCTGAAGAACTATTTGCCCTTTGGCATCTTAAAGGCTTGTCTTGCTCCTGACTGTATGTGCATGTAGCTCAAGCACTCAGTTATAAAGTACAACTCAGTTCATGCTTCTGAGATGTGATTTAATATATATTTTTCAAATGTGCATTCTGCTGAAATGGACACCAAAGGTGATTTTTTCTGCACATGTATTTTGATGATATGAATATCAGGATGCTTTTTATGGGGAAGTAAAAGATAAATAAATGTGGGAGAAGAACAAATGGGATCCAAGGGACACAGCTGGGTGAGGGGATGATATTATTCCTCGGGCTTTATGGACTGACGTTTTATCTCTAAGACTCACGTTTCTATTTTTCTCCAGAGCAATATTTTTCTCCCTACCCACTGCCTCTGTGAGGTCAATGTCCACTTGGTTCATCCCTTACTTCTGGGTCTACTTGATCTCATCTGCTGCTGCTTCAACATTGGATCTAGAACCTTATCTCCATTCCTACCTGTTGCCCAACGTCACCCACACAGTTAGCAGTAGAACCTTGAGTAGAGCTCAGCTTAGACACTGGTCTAGTCTCTTTTCCCTTCCTTCTTCTTGCAGTGGTCTTCCGTCCATCAATAATGCCCTTTTAAAATGAAATGGTTAGAGCATGCTCTTTTTGTGTAGCTGTTGACCTTTTATTGAACACGCAGAGAAGGGGGGGTTATTGGGTCTCCTACTGAAGTTGAGAGAAAGGAAAAGGAAGGTATGAAGCCACTTTCCACCTGCCATTCCATTGCAAAGGGATGAGATCCAGCTGAGGAAGGTTTGAATTTATTAATATGTGCTCCAACGAACCTCCAAATTATCTCCCTCATGCACAATGTAACTACCAACTCCTGAAAAGGAAGAATGAGAAGTGGGTTAAGTGATTTAACCACAAAATCACCAAATAATGGATCTCGCTTTCCCAGTGCCTCAGCACACTCACCACAAAAGGTTGCACCCTCACATCTGAATGCTTTGGGCATGGTCACTCACATCTGTCCCTCTCTTACCTTGATCCAGCGGTTGGCCGTTATTCAGGAGCTCCCAGAAGGTTCTGTTGTTATTGTTGGCTGTTAAGCCCTGAACAGAGGTGATGTAGGGGCCCCATGATCTCTCCTCCACTGTGAAACTGTGGGGACAGTAAATGGGTTATGGGAACTTAGAATTTTTGAAGGCAACCTTCCATGGGCATTTCTCAAACTTCAGTGTACCCAAGAATTACTTGAAGCTATTATCCAAAAAGGCAGATTTCCTGTCCCTGTCCTCAGATACTTTGATTCTGTAGGTCTGGGTGGGGACTAGAAATCTGCATGTTTCATAAACACTATAGATGATTCTGCTGCAGGGACTCCATAATCTATGCTAAATCATACAGGAATGATGCCCTGTTTCTGCCCCTGCATCATTTCATAGGAGACACTGCAGTCAACAACTACTAGTCTTCTGACCCAAGATAGTAACAGTTGAAGATACTAAAGTGCAGAAGAAAATGTTCACCTTATGTCCTAGAGGCACCATAAGCTAGTGGGCTTTCTTTTAGGGAAGAAGAACAGGAAAGAATAATTTAATATTTCATGTTGTATTTATTATAAAGTGACATGACCAGTGTCTGTTTCACATTCCCTGGTCACACTTCTCTGCCTTTCTGCGAGCCCTTGAAAGCAACCTTTATAGAATTTATTTACATTACATATTACATATATATGTGTATATATGTACACACATATGTGTACATGTGGTGTATATGTGTATATATATGTATACATATATGCATATATAATTTTCTCTTACATTTTGGCATCTTACATCTTGTTACTAGACCCAGTAAATACTTGTCAATTAGATTTAGGGAGTCAGAGGAACCATATCTTTCAGAGGCAAAATCAATATTGTAATTTTAATATTTGACCTCTGTGAGCCATAGAACCCTAATCTAGGGGTCCATGAATCTGAAAGTGGGGGAGCATGGAGAGGCTTCAGGGCATTTGTGAAACCTCTGATTTAAAGGACACGTTTTGTGTGTGTGTTCACGTGTCTGGTATGAGCATCCATTGCAATCATCTGCTTTTCTTTTGCTTTTTAAGCTTATTTATTTATTTTGAGAGAGAGAGAGAGAGAGAGAGAGAGAGAGAGAGAGCAAGCATGTGCACCTGCGTGGGGGAGGGGCAGAGAGAGAGGTTGAGAGAATCCCAAGAAGGCTCTGTGCTCTCAGTGCAGAGCCAGTTACAGGGCTCAACCTCCCGAACCATGAGCCAAAATCAAGAGTTGAACCCTTAACTGACTGAGCCACCCAGGTGCCCCTTATCTGATTTTCAAAGAGGTCAGTGATTCAAAAATAATGAACCATGTTCTAAAACAAAGTGACTAACAAAGTTCTACTTATTGAAAGAATTTTTCTGAAAGAAGAGAGATCCCTGGGACTTACCCATTAGGTGAACATTAATTTAATACCTACTGGGTGATAGAAGATGAAAAGTCTTACCTTTTTTAAATTCTTGCCATGAGATGTAGATGGACAGCAAAGTTACTGGTGAAGAAGAGTTTGAAACATACTTTGTATTCAGGTGCTTATATATTCTTACTGTGCCTTAAAATCACCAAATACCATCACCTTAGGTTACATACAGACATACCTAAATAGAGTTGCATTTTTTTCCTGAGCTGCTTCCATCACATCTAGGAAGACAGAGCCATTTGCTACAGAGACCGTGGTGGAATGTGTTTCCTTGATTATTACCACAGAATAATTCACTTGGATTTGTGAGGGTGACAGAGGAGGTGTCACTGTTATAGGCTCCACAGTGGAGATGTTGAAGTCACCTGGCAGAGACAGAAAAGCAGAGAAGAATTACTATTCAGAATAATAAAAATGATGTTAGCGTTCACATGCCCATCCGACCTGAGTCCCAGTCTCCTTCCTTTTATGCAGAGTAGGATTTGCTACAAGGAGCCAGAATCAGCAAAGGGCAGATCTCTCGGTGACTAAACAAGATAGTCACCAGCTTGTAAATACGTGTGTTCAGCTCCATTCCCGGCAATTTGAGCAATTCACTTGCTTCTGTTTCTCACAGAGGCTCCTGATTTTGTTTTTGCTTTGGTACAGAATACAATAATGCTTCCTTTTTGGGGGTGCCTTTTTATTTCTTAACATTTATTGAAAACCTATTAAGTGCCAGGCACTGTACTAACCATCATACATGGATTATCTCATTCAGTCCTTAGACAAAAACCCACATTAGATACTATTATCATTTGTATTTTTTTTATATTAGTACACTGAAGTTAGAGATTAAACATTTTGTCTGAGGTCCCTAAACCTATTAAGTGGCTGAACCAGGAATGAACAGAGATAAAAGAAAAGATACAGAGATAACAGAGACAAAAGCAAAGTCTTCTTTCATACCTTGTTGAAAAATCAGTCGTTTGAATAAATGACTGTAATTTCCTTATAAGATTGCCATCTTCCTCCCACAGAATGTAGGAGTTCCCTGAAGTATCACTCCTTGTACATAATGGAGAGTCAGACTCACCATAATTGGTTTAGAATGGGAATAACGCTCAGAACATCTCTCTATCCACCCATCAGAAAACATCCCTTTGGAGGCAGACATCACTTAACCAAGTCTGCCTTGTTTATCAATGTTTGAACCAAGAACAACACCTGGTACCGCATTAAGAACAAGTCCTCAGGTGGTTATAATCACTGGTGACATATAGAGGACTGAGTTCTATGTGGGAACTGTTAGGCTTTAAAGATTTATCTGGTCACACTTGGTCCCTAAGAACACCTTAGACTCACATCTTAGGGTATCATGCTCTTTAGTGCTCTACCTGGGCCATAGACACAAGGAGAGTCTTTGTTAACATTCAAGTAGGTCTTTCCCATCAGGGCGGGTAAGATTTGAGCTGCAGCAGTTGGCATACGGAACGCTCCTTTATGAATTTCCATGATCACTGTGTCCAGAGTTTGTTGGCAATCCCATTTACTTTCATTGTAATAGTCTGATGAGACAAAGAGAGCCTAATGCATGAGAGAAGATGAGGGGGAATAAGAATGAGTGAGAGAAACATCAAATAAGGGGAAAGCTTACATCTAACCAATGCGGTAAATATTTATTGGACATTGACCATATAGGAAGCACCTTGGATAACTAGGATACCTTTACTGCCACCAAAACATTTATTTATTTATTTTTTGAGAGAGAGAGAGAGAGAGAGAGAGAGAGAGAGAGAGAGAGAGATATGGGGGAAAATCTTAAGCAGGATCCATACACAGTGTGGACCCTGATGTGGGGCTCCATACTATGACCATGAGATCATGACCTGAGCCGAAATCAAGAGTTGGATGCTTAACTGTCTGAGCAACCTAGGTGCCCCATTCACCAAGAAGTTTATAAAGAGTTTGGGGGTGGGTGAGAGGTGGGGAATTGATTAATAATACAACTGGTAAGAGCATCCATGAGAACAGACTTTCTCTACCCTATTCACTCTTGTAGCCCCAGCACTGGAACAATACCAGCCACATAGGAGGCAATTGATAAACGTTGTTAACAGACAGATAATCATAAAGGAGCCCCTAAGATGAATGCCTTAGGAGAAGCATCCAACGCCATGGCCTTTCAGAAGAGGAAGAGCACATAAACATTTAGTGACACTTTGTAAAGGCTTGGTGCAGAAGGTGGTCCTTGAGGTAGGTCTTGACAGTATGACAACATTTCATTAGGTGCCGTAAACAGGGGAGCACTATTCCCAGAGGGTCAGCATTATCAAGGATGCTAAAGTAGGTGCAGCCAGCGTTTGGCCTGCCTGTGATGAGACTCTCTACATTTTGGCAAAATCCCCAGAGGATTCCTCTTGGCCTGGGAGGGCACTGGGGAGACTCAGGGTGATAGTGGAAGAACAGGCTGGAGAAGGAGGTTGGGCCATATTGGTAGACCCTTGAGTTTCTGGGTGAGGTGTCTGATATTCTTTGCTTGGCAGTGGGGAGTCTGATAGGTCCTTGAATAGAAACTATCCAAGTGGCAGATGTGAACTGGGTTGAGGGGACAGAATGATGGGGTAGGAAAAGTTAGGAGGGTATCCGAGGAGTAAGACAAGGGCTTACTTGGGCTGGACCTACAGATGTGGCTCTGTAGTTTCTCAGGGAAACTTTAACCAAGAAGTCAAGGAGCCTTTGTGGAATATTTTTAAAAAGGGATCATATTTCATTTCCTCTTAAAAACTTATAGGCAAGTAGCTCTCAATTCTGCTGTGAGTGAACATCACCTGGAGGGTTTGAAAACAAGACCAAGGCCCATGCTCCACCTCTAAGTTTCTATATTAACTGGCTGGTGTGGACCCTACACATTAATGTTTTCTCAAACCTCCTTCGGGTGATTCAAATTTGCAGCCAGGATGGGAAACCACTGTTTTATTAGGTCCAAACTCAGCAAGGCAAGCAACAGCATCAACAGCAACAATAGTCAAAACAACCTGTGTGATTGGATCCCTATTATGTCCCTAGCTTCATCTTGTAATTTTTCCTGAGGACCTTGCACTGGTCACGTTGAACACCTTGATCTTCCTCAAATATGTTATGTTCTTTCATGCCTGAGGTCTGTGCCCTTGCTGTCCTCTGTCCCTTGGAAAGCCTTCTCCTCCTGGAGTGGCCTGGAAGACTCCGATTCAGAGTAAAGACTTGGTGAATTTTTTTTCTGTAAATCTTTTTTTTCTCTCTTCTTGTATCTACCCCTTAGAGTTGAGGAAATCAGTAAGTGATGCAGGAATAAAGCCCCAGACTTCAAGGAACATATACGGGACAGTGTAGGTGCTGAGTGTGAATTTTGAAACCAACAGTTTCCATCCCCGTCTGAATCACTTTTTGGCTTTGTAATGTTAGGCAAGTTAGTGATACTCCATGACTCATGGTCATATTCTAGGAAATGGAGGTGATAATTCTTTCCTCCGTGGATTGTTGTGTTCATTAATGACTGTGTCAACAAATACTAGCTGCCATTACTACCACTGCCTTTTATTACTTGGAAAACAATGGTCTAATTTGGGAGGTAAGATGCAAATGCAAAACAATGGTTTATGGAAAAGTGTGAAATTACATTTGCCAGAACAACATGACAGGTTGTAGTAGACTCTAGAATTTCTTAAAAAAAATTGTTGTCAGGAAAAGCTTCATGGAAACATTGGAGTGTGAAAGGTAAGGATTGAAGGTGAGGAGAATACATTTCCATCAGGGGAGAGGAATCACTTAAAATCAGTTAGTATAGGAAAGAGAATGGGTAATATCTTAGGCTGATAAGAAAGTATACAGCTATTCTTTCTTTCATGACTCCCTTCTCTGTCTCCTGTTTTATCCTCTGACTTACCTGCATAGCTTCTCCTGTACTATATATGTTTCCAAGGAGACCATTTTCTTTTTTCTGAGAAAGAATCTTCTCTATCAGTGACTTTATATGATTATTGATATTATTTAAGTTCTCCATATCTGTTTTTTTCTTCCCATTTGTTATATTCTTCACACAGGTCAGAGCCAGGACGGCCATTGCACCAGTATCTGCCAGGAAACAACACATTGGTGATAGGGTGACCAACCATCCCAGTTTGCCTTGGACTGAGGGATCTCCTGATATGTAGGATTTTCATTGCTAAAAGAAGGACAGATCTGGGGAAACTGGGAAGATGGGTCACACTAGTTGATGATAGGAGAGAAGGATTTCGGGATATGGCAATCATCTCTCCAGTACTAACCACTCAAATATTTCAAGATCCCTTGTACCTTGTACTCAATAGCTCACCTGTTGGTCAGAGAAACACATATGGATTTGCAGATGCATCCACATGAACAGTCTTCCACTTCTACATCTTGGCTGTTCTCATTTTTTTCATCTCTCAGCCATATTGGCAAAGGAATAGAGAGAATTCAGGATGATACACCAAGTAAAATATATCTTTGCAATTTTCCAGTGTTTCCATTGGGTTGATTAAGAAATAGCACTTAAGAGAATTGTTTTCCAATAAACCTTCTTAACGGGGAGGATGAGACAAGAGATTGGAAGAAGGGAGGATAAGGTCTTTTTCTGTCTTATTACTTAGTTCTCCTTGCATTCTTTAGATGTGGTACCTTCTCTCTCCCATAGAAATGGTATGAGAAATCTCATATTCTCCTTATTATCCAAAGATACTGAGTTGTGATTTTCTTAGGGCCCATTGGAGAAAGATATATGTGTGTATCTGGATCCATAGGGGCTGGGCAACAATACTAGCTGTCTGTAGGGGGCTTTGTTTTGGATGTGTAAGCTGACCCAGGAGATTTCTGGTCCTTATCCTTTGGGGATACAGACTTTATTGATCAAAGTATTGGGCCTTGTCACTGGAGAGGTCGTGTTGTCCAAGTAAGCCCACACATCCAAATGGTCCCAATAAATTAGAGAAAGAGGCAAAGTTAAGATAACTGACTTCCACTGTTTCTTTTCTCTAACACTTATACTTCCTAAAATGTCTTATATGAGGATTCTTGCAATCTATCCTTATTATACAGATGGGAAAATTCAAGTCAAGAGTTAACATCCATTGGTCATATAACTCAAAGAAGAGGTAGGGTAAGAACCAGATCTTTCTACTGGATTGCTACACATCTAGAAAGATGCTTAAATGCTCCCCAATATCCATTCTTCTCAAAAAGAAAATTCTTTTCCCTGGACACTAGCATAAAGAGGATTTTTTTAAAAAGTCCAAGTACTTACTGGTACAAAAACTCAAAGGGAAAGACTTACTGGTGTCCGATATGCCAAAGGAATTGGGTTTAATGACTCACCTACTGAGAACTGTCCCTTAAAATAGAAATTTTTATTTTCAGGTTCGAAGATTTTAGCAACTTTCGTGATTGAAAATTTTCCCCTGAACAGACATAAGGCCAAAACATCCAGGCTGAGCTGATAGTAGTTAGTCAGTGGATTACCATTGTGTTTCCCTGTCAGAGAGGAAAGAAATACCTTACTCGTGGAAATAATACTGGAGTCATAAGTTTTACAGCCATTCCTACTTGCTTCATTAGAATTTCTTTACATTTAAGGAGAAGTGAGTAATAGAAGGGGGAAATCACTGGTAAAATCAACAAACCTGAGAAATGTAAAGCCTGCTAAGAGCTACCAAATTCAACTCAACTCTTTTCATTTCAAAACTGAGGAGACTCAGTGCTAACATGATAAAGGTACTATCCTGCCATTCAGGTGTTTACAGAGCTAGGACTGGAACACAAATTTCCCGCCACTAAGCCTCTTGCACTTTCAATGGTATGTGTTCAAACTACAAGAAGAAATAGAGACCATCTCAAAAGAAGATGGGATCAGAGAGGCCTAATGAAAAATAGGATAAATATTGGGTGGGTGTTGAAATAAAAACAACGCACCTCACTAACAGCTGTCATGGTCAGCCTACTTTTCCAGGTGATAAAGTGCTTGTGGCCATCCTTTAGCTCTTGTACTAGTATTGTATGCTTTGGTGCTTATGACAGTCATTAGTGTCTTGTGTTGCTCAGCTATTTCTGGTGTGTTTCATTATTTGTCTAAAGACAAGCTTCTCGAGAACAAGAGAACAGTGTCCTATAATTTGTGTGTGTGTTTGTGTAGGCGTGTGTTCATCATCATATGTAAGGTTGATGTAGAGTCAATGCTCAGTTGCATCTATTTGAAAAGAAAATTCAAGATGCCTGTTGGAAGAGAGAAGAAGGGAAAGTGATCTGCAAAGATATGTGGATGAATAGAATGAAGAGAAGGAAAGACTGAAGGGAAACTTCCTTCAGTTCTGAACCAGTAGAAGAGAAGACAAGGTTGTCCAGGGCCTCTGAACATTTGATTCTCACCCATATTTTTAATTTCTGCTTTGAATTTATTTCTAAGTTTTTTGACCAGTTTAGGATAACGTATAGATGTTTCATCAGGCATTTTGCATGCTCCCAAAGCCAGTATAGCCAAGGCAAGCTGTCCCGAGGTTAAAGTTGAATCTGAAAAGAGAAGTATTCAAGTTGAACAAGGTACATGCTTGTGATTTTTTCTGGCCTCCTGTCTTTCTTGTAATTTACATTGCCTGTCAGTTCTTTCATTTTCCCCACACTATACCAATATTTGACTGTTCTCTTCTTTATTCCCAAAGCAGAGCCTTTTCCAGCAGTGCTGTATAAATGCAAGCTAGATTCTCGTCTTTCCCATGAAATCATGGGAGGTTTTGGGAATCATACAATCCTTGTAAAATTTAAAAGAAAAAAATAGATAATGAAACCTTGGGGTTTACTCTCTTTGTGGGTGCCATCTTTCCAGGATAGTAATAATTGACTTGGATGTTCTGCTTCATAGAGTATGAAAATTCTCAGGCTTCTCGTAATTCTTATAATAATATTGTGAGGTGTGTAGGGGGAGATAGGAGTATATAATTTAACAGATAGGAGTATATAATTTCTTTTGCTTTTCCTTGTGGCCTTTTGAAAGAAAATATTTTTCAGGACCCAAAGAAGTAAGGTCTAGCTATAGAGAAAGTGGCAGAGGATTGATGTTTTGAGGTACTTTTATGTCCCCTCAAATTTTCTACAGCTGGAATATATGTAGCAAGTATACTTTGGACACACAATATTTTCCAGATATCTCTTGCTAGAGATAACCTTTATGGGTAAGTTAGTGTTCTAAATCTTCTGGAGACTATAGGCACTCACCTTTATAATACACAGTGAGTTTGACTTGTTGGATCAGCTGTTGTTCTTGGCATTGGTTCAGGATCCCACCAAGTCTGAGGGACAACAGGACATTGGCAGCTTGGATTCCTTTGGTATATTTTGAATTGATCATTGTGTTTATCAGAGGGTTTAGATCAGCATAGTTGTTTTTGCTTACCTCTGTGGCAGGGGAGGGAAGAAATAGGAAATACACATTAAGAAAACATTAAGGAACAAGAGCCCTAGGATCAGGGTTGGCATTAAAATATTTAGTAACAGATATGGCACAGAGGGAACTGTCCAGTGGTCACTAGCTATGTGACTGGGACAGGTACAAAGGTGAGTCTGGAGCCTCTGCTACATCAGGTTATACTCCTTTACCAACCATCATGGAAGTGTTTCAATGTTTTAACAACTGTTTCAGCCTTACTGTTGTGTGCTGGGAGAATATCAGTCCTTCCTGGGAGATCTAGTATCATTCCCTGATTTTGAAGATGAGGTCTAGCCAACGTGTCCTTAAAGAAACATTGGTAATTGAAGGCTTAATCGAGACTAGAATATGCATCTTCTGACTCCCAGTCTGTAGTCCTTTCTACTTGCTTGATTCAGTTCTTTCCCTTTTCCATCTTTCCAAGTGACTTATGTAACTTTCCTGACCTTCAGTTTCCTTGTTTTAAAATTGTGGATATTAACATCTGTTTTATAGATATTGGACAACAAATCATGTAAAAACTGCAAAATACCATACATACTATAACTTTTAGCTCAACTGGAGCTGCTATCATTATGTTTAGAGAATCAAGGAAACGTGAGTTCTCTATGCCTAACGTGAGGCTCAGAATCATGACCTGGAGATCAAGAGTCCCATGCTTTTCTGACTGAGCCAGCCAGGCACCCCTTCACCATTTTTCTCTTTAAAAGAGAGTTGTGGAGATCTGAATCACTGGTTACAGAAAGGTCATGGTTTGTTACAAGAACAATTGGACAATTGTTGAATCGTGTTTGAGATATTGTGGAAGCATCTAGGTCAGCAGATTTTCTGGCACTGAAATGGACTTTTCAGTTCCTGGTCAACAACTCATCAGTTTCCTTGACACTAAAGACAGAGTCAATCATTTTGTACAATGAATTGAACTTCAAAGCCTCCACAGAGACCCCCAATTCTTAGGATACAGCAGAGGAAATGACAGGCTAGGAAGAAAACTTAGAAGTGGCAGATTTTGTGCTTTAGCTTGTGTGAACACAAGGCTCTGCTGTGGTGATGTTCTCTTCTTGTAGGCTACAGAACACCGGGAAGATGTACCCACAGACAGCACCACCTACTCATCTTTGGACTAGGTTTAAGCTCCATTCCAGGGAAAAGACTTACAAAAAAGAAATCATGCCCCTGAGAGCTATACCAGACTTCGTGACATCACTTCCTGCAACACCTTCCCCCAGTTATCCTCAATTTATGGATAAAGCTAAAAAAAAATGTCAGAAACATTGGATCATTCAGCTAGTAAGTGGTCAGACTACACCTGACCAGTTTTTCTTTCTCTTACTTAGTATTTTTTAATAGGATCACACAATCTCCAGATCCTATACCCAGAGGAGAGATGATGGGCTTGTACTCATCTCCTGGGAGGAAGAGTTGGAGGGGAGAAGATGTGTAGCTTGGAAAATCTGAACTCAATAGTGACAAGAGGGAAGTCTTCATTATTTGAAAGGGATTATTAACATTATTTTTTTTTTCTGTGTAGTTGCAAAGGGTTAACCCTAAACCCATAAGTTGAACTTCCAAAAAAAATAAAAAAAGATTGTGCCTCAAATTCAAAAGATACTTTATATGATCTTGAAAAGTTTCTGGGATCGGGAATATTATATCATTGAAAATGAAGAAGAATACATAGTTACTTAGTAGGGTTGCTGTGGTGGAGAAAATCTGAATCTAGGAAGAATAGTTAGGCAAGTTAGCACTGAATCTACAACCTCTCTTAAAACAACATACATTGTGGAACTTTCCTCACCATGTCTTGCCACATTTTATATTACTCATAAAATCCAACCCCATATAGAACTGGAATAGGTCACTCTACACAAGTGCCCTGCCACTAGTCTTTAGAAGACTATCACACGAGGAGTAATTTTAGCTCAAAGCATACTCACCACAGATCTCACATAGTTGTCTTGGAATAAGAGAAAACAATAGGAGCCCCAGTAGGGGCAGCTGGTGGGATTGTCTCATCTCTCCAACAGTGTTCTGGAATGGCGAGGGCTTGTCTGACTATTTATTGGGTGATGGGCAGAGGGTAATCAGAGCTCCTCCTTTAGCTTGCCTCAGCCTCTTTCATTAAGCAAACATTGAGCAATGTTGAGCAATGTCAGGGGGTGTGGTCAAGTGTGTTTGTCCAAGAATTGTGATAAACCAGGAAGAAGTCTTGAAAGGTATGTTCAGGGAGGACGAGGAAATAATTTTCTTTGTATCCTATCCTAAACTTTGGGATTCACATTCCTTGCTTGTCTTCAGCCCAATGAAAATAAATTAAGTGAGGGGAACCTGGGTGGCTCAGTCAGTTAAGCATCTGACTTTGGATCAGGTCATGGTCTCATGGTTTGTGAGTTTGAGCCCCTCGTTGGACTCTGTGCTGACAGCTCAAAGCCTGGAGCCTGCTTTGGATTCTGTGTCTCCTTCTCTCTCTGCCCCCCTCTCTCTCATTCTCTCAAAAATAAATACACACACACACCACACACACACACACACACACACACAAAGAATAAATTAAGCGAGTATTTTCCTCTTTTCCATTCCAAGTTGGTGGTGTTTTGTTTATATCTCTTGAGACAGTAGATTTGATGGGGCAAGAGCTTGAAATGTGTAAAAATGAGAGAAGTTGTAACTCTGAAATTGGATCAGACAAGATGGTGGAGCCTTGTACCCGAGGATCTTTGGGATAGTAGTTTTTGATGTACAGTTTTCTTCTAAGTAGGTGCTCTGAGAGTTTCATAGCCCAGGAGGAAAACCACAGAGATATACATCAAATGTGGATTTTTGCTATGCCAGGAAAGATGCTACAAGTTACATGTAAGAAGTGTTGTCTATGAGTTCTTCCAAGAACTATCAGAGAATACAATCAGTTTGTCCTTAAAATGTTTGCTCTGGGTCAGCAAGATGGCAGAATAAGAGGCCCCCTACTCATATCCCCCCACAGCAGCAATTTTAATAGCCATCTGTGGACAAAAGTTTTTTTTATGTGGGAGCTTTGGGTTCCAAGCAAGAGGTTGTGAAACCTCAGTGGAGCCACTGAGGAGAGCTTATTGAAAAGGCACAACAAAGAAGAAAGACTGTATCCACACAAGCTAAAGCACAGACTTTGCCAACTCTCATTTTTCTTTCTGGCCTTTTTCCCTGTTGCACCCTGAGAAGCCATGCTCACTGTCCATGGTCCTGGATACGGGCCAGAAAACAGCCTTGTCCCCTTGCGGACTTGTCTACAGCCCTGTTTGGCATTGGTCCTGCAAATAGTACCATCAGCCAAGGGACCCAGGAGGAGTCATGCCCATCTGAGCCTTCGGTGATAGGCCTGCTGACTTTGTTTAGGGCTATGGACCCTGAAGTAGCTGTGACCTGGCTCCAACATCAGTTATGATCTGGGAGCAGTCTTGCCCACCCAGGGACCTAGCAGGAGACCCATCTATCAGTGCCTAGGAGATAGGCTGTCTGACTTTGATCCAACTATGGATCCTGAAGTGACCCTGTGACCTGGCTCCATCTACTCTCAGCTGTGGTTCAGAGACAGTCCTGCCTATGCAGGGACCTGTACTATGACCCAGCAGGAGCCAGGACCGTCATGCATCTGATAACAGGCTTGCTGTTTGCAGACCCAGCTGGGGACCCAGCAGCAGCCAGATGATCCAGTTCCAACCCTGCATGACTATGATCCCAGAGGTAATCCCATCAGTCCAGGCGGCTGACAGGAGAAGGTCTTTACCTGTCAAAAACAGTTTATAAAGATGGAGAGGTGTTTGCTCCTTCAAACACACAGACACAAACGTAAGGCCATACAGACCACAAGAAGCAGATAAACATGAAATCACTGAAGAAAACTAATAAATAGACCTAACAGACCTATGGAAGGAAAACTTAGCAAAGAAGCTCCTTGACATTGGTCTTGGCAAGGATTTTTTTGGATAGGACACCAAAAGCACAAACAACAAAATCAAAAATAAACAAGTGAGGCTACTTAAAACTGGAAAGCTTTTGCATAGCAAAGAAACAGTAAACTGAATGAAGAAGCAACCTATAAAATGGAAGAAAAATATTTATCAGATGCCACATATCAAACAAGGTATTCATATCTAAAATATATAAGGAAATCCTACAACTCAATAGCAAAAAACCCAAATAAGCCCATTGGAAAATAGGCAAAGGACGTGAATAGACGTTTTTCCGTGGAAGACACACCAATCACCAACAGGCCCATAGAAAGGTGGTTAGCACCACCAGGGAAATGCATATCAAAACCACAGTGAGATATCACCTCACACCTGTTAGAATGGTTGTTATGAAAAAGTGATAATGAGTGTTGGCACTGGTGTGGAGAAAAGGGAACCATTACACGATGTTGGTGGGAATGTAAATTGGTGCAGTCATTATGGAACACGGTATGGAAGTGCCTCAAAAATTAAAAATGGAACTACCATATGACCCAGTCATCCCACTCTTGGGTATCTATCCGAAGGAGTGAAATCAGTATCTCAGATAGCTACACTCTCATATTCTTTGCAACGTTATTCATGATAGCCAAGATATGGAATCAATCTAAGTGTTTTGTCAGCAGGTGAATGGGCGGAGAAAATGTGGTATGTATGTACAGTGCGAGATTGATAGTCTATCTAGCTAAATCTGACACATTTGCTGACCCATAGATTTGTGCGAAAATGTGTTAAGCTGCTAAGTTTTGTAGTGGTTCATTTTGCAGCAGTAGACAACATAAGTGATATTGAGAATTTTTTTCCAGTTACATATTATGAGCAATACTTTAGTAAGCTGGTCACCTATTTTGTGCCTAGGTACCTCATGATTCATTTAGCTGATGCCAGAGATCTCTGTGGGCTAAAATTATTCAGCCACGAGAAAGAAGGAAATCCTGTTATTTGCAACAACATGGATGGACCTTGAGGATTTTACGCTAAATGAAATAAATCAGAGACAGACAAATACCATATGATATCACCTATACGTGGCATCTTAAAAAAGTCAAACTCATAGATGCAGATGTTGGAATAGTGGTTGCCAGGGGCTACAGGCTGGAGAAGCTGGGGAAATGTTGGTCAAAGGGTACAAATTTTAGCTCTAAGATGAGTAAATTCTGGGGATCTAATGAACAGCATCATAGTTATGTTTTATTTATGTCTCCTGAGAGATTAGATTTGATGGGGCAAAGGCTTAAAACATAAAAATGGAAGTAGAAGTTGTAAGCCTGAAACTGAACCCCTCCACTAAAACTGATCTTATCAGGATCATTAGTCACTTGCACACTGCTGCTTTCAATGTTGCTTTAAAATTCTCATTTATCTTGCCTGACATTCACAACTCTTTTCTACTTACTTACTTACTTTACTTGGCTGGAACACCATCCTCCCATGAAAGTTTTTTTGTTATTTTTTATTTCTTTTTCCTTTTTTCTACTGTCCTACCGATCCTTTTCGGTGTTCTCTCTTGCTGGTTCCTCCTAATGCATCTAAGTTTTCTAAAAGTTGTAATATTTGAAGATTCAATCTCTAAAACTCTTCTTTCTCCTTTAGTAATCGCATTGTTTCAAGACTTAATTAAAAAAAATTTTTTTTAATGTTTATTTATTTTTGAGAGCCGAGAGAGAAAGAGAGAGACAGAGTGTGCATGGGGGAGGAGCAAAGAGAGGGAGACACAGAATCCAAAGCAGGCTCTAGGCTCTGAACTGTCAGCACAGAGCCCGATGCAGGGCTTGAACCCATGAGCCATGAGATCATGACCTGAGCCAAAGTCAGATGCTCAACTGACTGAGCCACCTAGGTGCCCCACATCTCAAGACTTTAAATGATACCTACATGCTAGTGTTTTTTTAAATTTATATCTCCATACAGGACATATCTTTAATTTTAGTCTGGAATTTGGCCTTGGTCATGTGATTTACTTGGGTCAATAGGAAGTTAGCAAATATGATGTAAGAGGAAGTTTGAAAATTGCTTTTGCATTGAATTCTGTGGTTTGAATCCTGAGACCCATCGCGTGTATGAACCTGAGCTAGCCTTCTGGAAATGCCACACAGAGAACACAAGCATTCTAGTTGTCATCCTGATGTTGTGTGAGGAGATTTTAGATCGTTTAGCATTGGTTGAACCCCAGGTGAATAAAATAATGTGAATGACCCTGGCCAAGATTGTTAGACTATCTAGTTAAATCTAGCCCAAATTGCCCACCCATAGATTTGTGAGAAAATGTGTTAAGCTGCTAGGTTTGGAGTGGTTAGTTTTGCAGCAGTAGATAACTGATATGTGATACTTAGAATTTTTTCCAGTTATATAGTATAAGCAATACTTTAGTAAGCTGATCACCTATTTCGTGCTTAGGTACCTCATGATTCATTTAGCTGATGTCAGAGACCTCTGTGGGCTAAAATATTCCTATTGTTATGCTGATTCTGTTGTCAATTACAGTCATTGCTCCAAGCTTGTCTTGGATGATTAAGTACTGTTATCTAATCTGGCTAATTTAGGGTGACATTTATACTGACTGAGATCATTGTAATGACCAAATCTCTATTATTCCCAACCATTTTCTCTCACTCATTGTTTTCCTAATTTCATCGTGGAGAAAGTATTCTCTGGACCTTCATGTAGGTCACTTTTGAGTCCAGGTTTCATATGATCAACCAAGAAAAATGTTGGAGCCACTTGCTGTTGTTCAAGTTAGCACATTTCATAGTCTCTGGTAACAGCATCTATATTGACAAGTTTGGCATCATCCAACATTATATTCTGTTTTCTTTGGTCTAATATACTAAGAATCCAATCCCACACATGTTTTTTTAAGTTTATGCAAATGTACATTAGGAAGGTCTTGTAATTATTTTTGTGTTTAAGCTATCCTCTGTTGGGTCTAACTTTGCCCTTGTCTTCTTGGGTCACACTGGGATCTGATAATAGTGATGGTTCTTGAGGCAATGAGTGATCACAGGCCCAGGCTTTAAAGAGAACAGGGATGTCCTTGCAAGAAAACTGCATCAAATTAGATTAATACAGGATCTTCAAGCAAAGGAAGATCAGTCAGGATAGGAAATGCTAATTCTACCAAAAAACAAAAACAAAAACAAAAACAAAAACAGCTTCAAAGTGATTGGTCCAAGATTCTCAGATTCTTTGAAGTATATTCAAAACGCTCATCTTGATTCTCAGAATCCCACTCCTTGCTAGTCAATGACCACATCTTTACAACAGGGATTTTGGTGGGTGATATGCTAAACTTTCATTGTGATTCTGCAAGCTGTACAATTACATTTTAGCTTTAGTTCTCCAATTCCCCTGGCCTGTGGGCATAAGGAATATTTACATCTAGTCAGGCTTGTATAGAAGCTGTCTGGTTTTCTGACCATTAGTTGAACAGAGAGGTGAAGATATTGGATTTATAATTTTATCCCTGTAAGCTGACCCATGATGATAGAAACAGCCATCTTAGCACATATTCCCTTTAATCATAATTACTGCAACCACAGCCAACTGCAGAAGCTGACTGATCTCCAGAAATCTTGCCTTCGATGGGCCCATCACCCTAAGAAACAATAGATGACAGGGAAACCAATGTAATGCCACCATATGCCACCGATTATTAATGTGTCATTTTCTACTAACGAGGCGGTACTGCAGTCCTACCAAAATAAATGAGCATTCAATTCCAAAATTCTAACTTAAGGCTTTATTTTGTAAGACCACTCCTGCTTTGAATTGTGTCAGTCAGGGTCCAGTTAGGAAAGCAGAAAACACACCAGGTAGTTCAATAGACTGATTTAATACGGGGAGTTAGTTTCTAAGGTTTATGGGAGCCGAAAGAGGAGATAGGAGAAGATGGGGCAAGTCAGAGTTTAGCAACTGCAGAGAGACACCATTCCAGCTGTGGAGGGGCCAATAGAGGCGATGGACCCATGGAAAGGAGGGCTGCCTGTCAGGAGGTAGACCCACTGGAGATATCTCAGGAGAAGAGATTCAGGGGGAGAAACACCCTACATCCTCCTCCTCTCCCAGCCTCCAGTCTCCTGTCAGTGCCTCAGCAATGTCTCCTCTGTTCTTCCAGCAACAGAGAGGTTGAATGTAAATTGACAATCAAACTCGTGAGGCACAACAGACTTCAACCAGGATCAAGTTTCCTTAGCCATAAGAAAGGATTCAGGGCGTGCACAGTATCAACACAGAGATGTTATGACTCCCAGGCACAGCTTCTGATGTTCCCATCATTCTGCACTTGAGAGTGCTGGGTCTCGTCACCTTTTACACCTACCTAGTTAGTTACACAGCCCCTCAGGTATATGTGAAAAGTCCTCCTCCTCTGGGACAGCAGCAACAAAACAGTGCCTAGTCTTTCTCTAGATTTTCATTTATTTTGCATCTGCTGTAGGTAAATTCATAACAATTCCGAGTTAATGTTAGAATTGACCGAGGGGTCAAATCCCCAGGCATCCCTGAAAGCTAGATTACAGACCATGGAACCAGCTGTAAATCCCCACCATCCAGCCTTATTTCCATTACTCTTCCATAGGAGCCAGTTAACAGAGGGGTCTGGGGACGAAGTTTACAGGGATCAGTCCTCTGAATCAGAGCGGAAGAGAGAAAGGGTGGGGAATAGCTCTTACACTAGTCAAATGGCTGGCAGACTTTTCTAAACTTCTGTAGTTGTCTTCTGCCTTCCACCGTTGTATCAAACTCCTCATGTGACATTGCCAACCAGCTGTTTCCAAATGTAATGGACAGCTCCTGGTTTTCACCTTCACTTTTGAAGAACCAGCTTTGGTGAGATATAATTCACATTCTATACGATTTAGCTGGATAACGTGGTTTCAGTGGGTTTTGGTTCAATGGATTTTTGTGTGTCCACAGATAAGAGCATTCACAGATACGTGCAACCATTGCTGCAATTAGTTAGGGCACATTTTCATCACTCCAAAAAGATCTTTTGCCCATCTTTAAATTGGGTCATTTCTCTTTTATTTCTCTTCTATTATTTATTATTTATTTCTCTTCTATTGCTGAGTTATAAGAGTTCTTTATATATTCTAGAGCCAAGTCTCTCATTGGATACGTGATTGGCAAATATCTTCTCCCACTCTGTGGGTTGTCTTTTCTAGCAGAACTCTGAAGAGCACTCAGTGTAGTTAATTCTCCAATTTGAGACACACTTTCCCCTTCTGTGACAGTATCAACAACCTTCACCCCGATAGTTTCCCCAGCTTTTTTGACTCCTCCTTTGTCCTCACTACCAATATACATATATTTTAACTTTAGATGTTGTATGTCTTCAGGACTTTGTATTAAACTATTATTGTTTCTCATGCTACACAGTCTAGGTGTTCTCCAATCCAGTTTGAAGCCTACAAATATACGAACATTTCCCACATTTTTACTACTAGCATAGATTTCCTTCTGAGTCCCAGTGTATAGCCAATGGCTTCCTCTATATTCCTACTTGGATGTCTCATAGGAATCTCAAAATTAGCATATGCCAAATTTAAAGCTCTTCCTTCCATTGCTAACTTGCTTCTTCATTGATGATTCTTTGCTATTTAATAGCTGTGTGACCTTAGGGAAGTCACTCCACCTGAGTCCCAGTTTATTAGTAAAATGTACATACAAATAATTCTTAACTCCTAAGTTTCTGTGAGAGTTTGATGAGTTACCACAAGATTGTTTAGAGTAGGAACTGGTCCATAATAGGCAGTTCATAATTTTTAACTTGTAGTATCTCACTAATAACCATCATTTCAGTTGTATCTACCTGAAGTCTGGTTGTCAGTCCTGATACCTCTGTCTCCCTCCATCACTGATCTAAGTAATCACCAGTGTCAAGCATTCTACCTTCTGGAACCAGTCTGCTTTTTTTTCTGCATTTACTGCTACTACTCTGGTCTACATTACCAGGAGTTCTGCACCCCCATCATAACTTCCAAGTCTTTGTCTTGGCCCCTTGGACCCCTTCCAAAGCATTCTCCATGCAACTCCTAGAGCAGCATTTCTCAAACTTGATTAATACATAGACCCTATTTAAAGAAAAGGAATTCTCAAGGAGCCGAGTTTGACATAGACTGCTCTAAGACTTCTAATCTCTAAAAATGTCAGTTTGCATTTTCCTTGCACAAGAGGTATTTCACTGTTGTAGTTGGTAGTGTTTTTAACGATTTATTGAAATCCTCATAGAATTGAAAATATGTCTGTGACTCTTGGGGCTCTGAGTATTCAGTTCTTCTCCTACAGTGATCTTCAAAACCATGCTTATGATTATTTGCTTCTTGGTCAAAACCTTGAAGGCTTCCATTGCACTTTGAAGAAGACTCCTTATTTATTTTATTTTATTTTATTTTATTTTATTTTATTTTATTTTTTCTTATTATTACTTATTTATTGTATTAATTTTTTTTTTTTTTTGAGAGAGAGAGAGTGAGCCAGGGAGGGGCAGAGAGTAAGGGGGGACAGAGGATTCAAACTGGCTCTGTGCTGACAGCAGAGAGCCCGATGTGGGGCTTGAACTCACAAACAGCGGGATCATGACCTGAACCAAAATTGGACATTCAACCTACTGAGCCACCCAGGCTCCCCAAGAAGACTCCATATTTTAAATGTGATTGCTCAGGACCTGTACCTTTTGATCCTTGCCTGTGTGTCCAGCGTTACCTCATTATCTTGTACGTTATGCTCCAGCCTCACTCATTCTTATTCTTCTTTTGTGCAAGTTTCTTTCCCCCCTCAAGGCTCATTGGCACATATGGTCTTCCTCTTGAAGTCTTGCTTTGGAGTGGTGCCATTTCACGTCCTCCGGGACGTTATATCTGCACCCCCCCAGACCAGGTCATTTTCCCCTTTTATCTACTTTCTTGACACCCTGTACTTTCCTTTGTAACACCTGTGAGAATTGCAATTCTCTACTTGCAGAATTATTTCTTAACTGTGTTTGTTTAGCATACTTGTCCCTGCCAGATTGTAAGTTCCTCAAAGGTAAGGATAAGTTTTTCTTGTCAGCTGTTGTATTTCCTGCCATATCATGAGGTCATCAAATATTTGCTGAAAGGAACCACCTCAGATCCTTAAGGCAAATGATAAATTGGTAACACATTTTGGTAGATAATCTCAGAATAAATATTAGAAGTTTAGACAGGAGAAAACCAGAAACTAAAAGTAAATAATTAGCATGACTTCCATTAGGATTGAGAGTGAATTCAAGATTTAAGCATCTGGGTTTGGAGTCAAGGTCGCCCAAGTACTAAGTATGCTAGAATCATCTATTTCTTTTTTTTTTTTTTTTAATTTTTTTTTTAATGTTTATTTATTTTTGAGACAGAGAGAGAAAGAGCATGAACGGGGGAGGGTCAGAGAGAGGGAGACACAGACTCTGAAACAGGCTCCAGGCTCTGAGCTGTCAGCACAGAGCCCGATGCGGGGCTCGAACTCACAGACTGCGAGATCATGACCTAAGCCGAAGTCGGATGCTCAACCGACTGAGCCACCCAGGTGCCCCGAATCATCTATTTCTTTATCTAATCAAGCAGATCCATTTTGAGATAATCTCTGTTTCTTTTGTTTCACCTCTTTCTGAGCCGATAAGCAAAAGTTATGTAATTCTGGTTATTTGCTGGATTTATTGAAGGTGAACATTGAGAAGTGAACCAAGAACCATGATGTCTAGTAAAGCCCAGTTCCTTCAAGGCTTATCAGCAGAACAAGACAAGGTTCTAAGAGCTTCCATGGAGAGCAGAAGATATCTAGCACAAGCCACTCTGAGCTGGGCACCAAGGGCTGCAGGTCTGTTTCTACCTACCATGTTTGGGGATGGGGGCAAGGGTACAAGGGGAGCATATCTACCATATCTATAAAAGTTATAAATCAACTGAAGAAACTTAATCAAGATAAGTTCTGCCCTCCTGTTTTGACAAGCCAGCTTTCATAATGAGATAGAACGATGTTTAATTTAGCATCCTTAGCCCTTGGAGTTCCATGCTGGACCACTGCAGTGTGGCACAAGATACCATCTCTCACCACTCTACTTCACTCCCCATGGCCCATGGCCTCATTTCTCCTCTCTTTCCAGCCCCACTTTAACCTGCATTGTAAGGAGCATCCAATTCATGGAGTACACGTGTGCGGATACTACAGATGACTTTTCTAAGCTCTGTCCATATTACCAGTAGACAACTGCCCCTTGGCCACCCTCTGGGCCTGGTTGTATATACACCTGGGAAGGTAGACTCTGGGAAGGGCTCACACAGATCTTGGATGTGACCTCAGGGCCATTTGGGCAGGTAATTCTGGAGGAGTGGGTTCTTTGGGGCCTGTCCCCTTGGTCTCACAATCTTTTGCTCCAGTCAAGAGGCACAGTGGAGAGGACCAGAATGAGGTTGTTCCCTGAGCAGAAATCCCTCCTGGCAGATCTTGGGGTGACACAAAATGCCATGTGGCAAACGAATTTATCCCATCTCTTTTCCCTTGTTATAATGTGATGTCTAGAAGGAGCTAAAGCTGAAAGGGAGGTGTGAGATCCTACACTGGGTGAAGGTTTCCCCCTCCTCTTTTGGAAAGGCTTTGTTCAGACTGCTGGTTCTAGAACTTGGCCCAATGCCATGCTTGTTGGACTTGGTTTCTCTGTTTTCCTTTAGGTCATTCCTGAGTCTCAAAAGACCTCAACCACCAGCACAAATAGCATCAATGTTTTACAATGTCTATATTATATAGTTGCTGGAAAGACCAGGAGAATATATGAAGAGAGGCAGGATTTGGATTCATTTTTGTATTCCTCATTGATTTGGCAAAGATGATGTTTATTGAGTAGTTCTTAGATACATCTGATTCCTTATTTATTTATTTTTAATGTTTGTTGATTTTTGAGAGAGAGAGAGGGAGAGAGAGACAGAGTGCAAGCAGGGGAGAGGCAGAGAGAGAGAGGGAGACACAGAATGGGAAGCCAGCTCTAGGCTCCACAATGTTAGCAGAGAGCCTGATGTGGGGCTCGAACTCATCAACCGTGAGATCCTGACCTGAGCCAAAGTTGGATGCTCAACCGCCTGAGTCACCCTGGTGCCCCAATTTCAGATGATTTTGATAAAGTTTGGGAGCCATTGAACAGAGTGCTCTCCAAAGTGACTGAGAGTCAGTGTTCTGAGTAACTGAGTAACTGAGTCAGCATTCCTCAAAGTGTAGTCCTGGGATCAGCTGAATCAGCAAGACCTGAGAACTTTCAGAAATGCAAGTTCTTGGGCCCCATAAGAATCTAAAGAAGAATCTCCTGGAGCACAAGCCCAGTAGTCTGTAGTTGTGCAAGCCCTGGGGGTGATTCTGATGCCACTCAAGTTTGCAAAACACCCTAAATGCCATTCCCCAACAATTCGGCAAGCACCCATCGACACTCCCTGAACATTTTGTTTTCCCAGGAACTTCAGAGGGCCAGGAGAAGTCATGGTTCTCAAAGAGACTTGCTGGGGGCACTTGATTTTCACCCCCGATGTCAGTACTGGAGTGATCAGGAGCATGTCAGGGTTCATGAGGCAGAATGAAGTTTTTCTTTGAATACAAAAATAGTGGTTTGTATAGAGGTTTTCTTTTGTTCTTTGTACTTTTTATATTTTTCTAAATATGAGGCAATTTGGATCAGCAATAACACAATACGTATATTCCTGAAAAGTAAAAGCAATCAGCAGAGCGATTTGTAAGTGCACCCTGTGGGTGCTGACAGTGGCTGTAAAATTACCTGCAACAGGTCAGGTGCTTCTGGGATCCCGTGTTCGGAGCTGACATCATGAAGGATTTTGTGGGGTCACAATCATTTTTAGTTTTGTGCATGATTTTCGCTTTTATTGAACAGGATACAGGTTCAAGAACAACCCTCATGCTTTGTCGTTTGGAGGTTAAAGGTGTAGTTTCTTATAGGTTGCTGGCCCTTTTCTTGTTTGCTATTTCGAGCAGAAGTGACTTGTCATTCTATTTTTCTGACTTCTGTGGTGATACTGCTGTCTCTCTTTTGCCCTCTCCTTCCCTCCAAAGCAAGTGATTTATCTAGTTTATCCTGATGCTTGGGAAAGAGCTGCTTTCTATTCTTTCTCCCAGATGTAGGTATTTCCCATTGTGTCCCTCCCCCTACCATCCCCACTCACCCTACCTGGGGGAGAAGATTTCCCTACTTACAGTTTCAGCTTGCTCATCCGTGTCCCACGCTGACCTACTGGTCTACTCCTAACCCAGCCATCTGCCTCTGGTCGTCTCCTGTGCCCTCCTGAAGTGACTGTGTCATTTTTTCTCTTCTCACTTATTTTCCTGGTCATAAAGCTAACTTTTAACACCTGTTGTTTTATTTGCCTTGCTCGTGTGTCCGTCTGTGGCTTGTTTTGCGGCAATCTTTTCTCACCGAAACTACATATATTTTTCCTTTTTAAAAAAGTCACCGGATACTATGTAGAAAGTAAACACTTTGTTACTTCTAGTATTTCCTTGTCATGAAAACCTAGTGATGGATAGCTTTATCTGCAGGACCTATCTTTGCATATCTATCAAAAACCTTCCTTGGGATCTAACCCTGGTAATCGCGTGAATGAGGCACCACAACTGTGGATAACAGACTCACGAGACATAAACAGGCTTTAATCTAAGATCTCTTCCTGTCACTGTCTAGGAGGACACGGGGCAGGGGACACAGTAGGTACAGATCTTTTTGCCATCGGCAGATCCAGAAGCTGCTCAAATATGTGGTTTCCTTTGTCCCTTCATCCACAAAAGGAGTGTCTGGCTGCTATGGGGGGATATGGGTTTAATCACCTTGTCACCGAGTGTGGGATTCAGAAAGAGGTAAGAGCTATGGACATTTCAAATCATAAACTAACCCTGGATCTTAACTTGCAGTGGCACAGTGCAGGGTAGGTGCAGTCATGGCTGAAGATGAAGCCATGAAGAACCTGTTCATTTTTATGACACTTGATTTTGGTGCTTTTAGGATAGAAAGACCAATGGGAGGGGCGCCTGGGTGGCTCAGTCGGTTGGGTGTCTGACTTCGGCTCAGGTCATGATCTCATGGTTCCTGGGTTTGAGCCCCATGTCAGGCTCTGAGCTGTCTGCACGGAGCCTGGAGCCTGCTTCAGATTCTGAGTCTCCCCTCTCTCTGCCCCTCCCATGCTCATGCTCATGCTCATGCTCATGCTCTGTCTCTCAATAATAAATAAACGTTAAAAAAAAGAAGAAAGAAAAGAAAGACCAATGGGACCCATAAATTGGATTTGGAGGAAGGGAGGATCTGAGAATGTATGATCCAGGTGGATTTTCCGGTACCTCATTTATGATTTTCACATCGATGTCTGTGAATGAGTTTGGTCTACAATTGCCCTTTCTAGTATACTCCTTGTCACGTGTCGGAGAAGTTTGGGAAAAATTGGAATTTTTCAATCCCTGAATGTTCAATAGAACTTAGTGGCAAAACCTCTTGTATCTTTCATTTTTCTTTGAAAATGTACCTAGAGTGAAGTCAAGGCCAGGGGACTTGTGTAGGGGAGCAGGAAATCCAGAGTACAAACCTGGGTTTTCTGACTATTCAACACTGACCTTTGGTGGAGGATGAGAAAGTGGACTCTGCATTTAACATGCAGTGGTTTTACAAAATGAACTCAAAAGAAGTAGAGGTGTAGGAAAGTTAAGCACGGAATAACTGGACTATCCATTCAGAGGTGTGTACGTGTTGTGTACAAATGTTTCTCATTTGCTTCCATATACTAGTTCACACCCACAAACCTTACTAATTCAACTATGGTATGGAGGCTTGCATATTTCTAATTTCTTTTGCCTTTCTATTCCTTTCCCATATTTCAAAGCATGACTTTATTACAGATACACGGGGGGAAATGACAAAGGCAAAAGGATTAAAAGGATTAATAGACTGTTACAAAGTTTATGCCACTACATAAGAGGTGCAGACAGATCAACCACAATGTTATGATAGGGACAATAAACTATAAAGTAAAACAACCAATCAGAGCTGTAGATTTCTTTTGACAGTATTTTCCCAGAGCATGAAGGCCAATTTTTATAGTTTTCGGAGCCTTACAACACCCCTTTGAAATTATACTTCCACAAGCACATGGGTATTTGTGGGACACCTTGGTTAACAAATAGAAAAGTCTCAAGTTTCCATAGTACACAGAAACCAGTGTTGATATTCTTAGGAGTGTTTTGGTATGATAGCTTATCAAATCACATTTTGGAATGAGTTTTATGATAAAAAAAGATCTCTCGCATTCTCTTGGTGGCTTCCTTTCTTTTCCAGATTTATTTTTATTTATTATAAAGATTATCCATTGCAAAAGAAGGACCTGTAATTTAATTAGTTAGCATTAAAAAACAAAAAAGCAGGCCTGTCACATTCACTTTAACTAGCAGTCATGGAATAGGGAAGAATACTTTATTTGATAGAATTTTAAGGTGCACCTGGGTGGTTCAGTTGGTTAAGCATCCTGACTCTTGATTTTGGCTCAGGTCATGATCTCGGGCTTCATGAGATGGAGCCCCACATTGTGCTCTGTGCTGATAGTGTGGAGCCTGCTTGGGATTCTCTCTCCCTCTCTGTTTGCCCCTCCCCTGCTCATACGTGCATGCTCTCTTTCTCTCTGTCTCTCTCTTAAATAAATAAACACTGAAAAAAATTTAAGTGTACAGTATAGTGGTTTAGTATTTTAAGACGTTGTGGGGTATCTGGCTGGCTCAGGTAGTAGAACATGTGGCTCTTGATCTCAGGGTCACAAGTTCAAGCCCCATGTTGAGGGTAGAATTTACTTTAGTGTATGTGCTGCTGAAGCAAGCACTAGAATTTACTTTTTTTTTTAACGTTTATTTTTGAAGGAGAGAGAGACACAGAGCGTGAGTGGGGGAGGGGCGGAGAGAGAGGGAGACACAGAATCCGAAGCAGGCTCCAGGCTCCGAGTCATCAGCACAGAGCCCGATGCGGGGCTCGAACCCACGAACCTTGAGATCATGACCTGGGCTGAAGTAAGATGCTCAACTGACTGAACCACCCAGGCGCCCCTAGAATTTACTTTTTAAAAAGTTGTGGAACCATCTAATTATGTGATTGTAGGACATTTTAGTCACCCCCAAAAGGCACCCCATACACATTAGCAGTCACTACCTAGTCTCCCTTTCCCCTCGCCAGTGGCATCCACTGATCTAATTTCTCTTTCTATAGATTTTCATATTCTGGACGTTTCATACAAATGGTATCAGGTAATACATGGCCTTTTGTTACTGGCTTCTTTCACTTAGCATGTTTTACAAGTTTATCCATGTTGTAGCTTGTATCAACACTTAATCCTTTTTACGGCTGACTGATGTTTTATTGTACGGGTATACCGCATTTGGGTTGTTTCCGCTTTATGACTATTATGAAGAGTGCTGCTCTGAACAACTGTGAGCAAGAGTCTAGGTTTCCAATTGTCTTGGGTAAATACATAGGGGTAAAAGTACAGACCCATACAGTAACTCTATATTTAAAGTTTTTGAGCAGCTGCCAGACTGTTTCCCAAAGTGACTGTCTCATTTTGCATGCAGTGTAGGAGGGTTCAATTTCTCCACAACCTTGACAATGCCTGTAATTTTCTTTCTCTTTTATGCTAGTAATCATGGTGGGTGTGGAATGGTATTTGATGGAGTTTCAATTTGCCTTTCCCTATTGACTATGGTATTGAGCATCTTTCCATGTACCTGCTGGCCATTTGTATATCTCTTTGGGAAAAGGCCGTTCAGATCTTTTACCTATTTTTTTTTTAATGTTTATTTATTTTTGAGAGAGAGAGAGACAGAGTGCAATTGGGGTAGGGGCAGAGAGAGAGACACAGAATCTGAAGCAGGCTCCTGGATCTGAGCTGTCAGCGCAGAGCCCAATGCGGGGCTTGCACTCACAAGCCGTGAGATCATGACCTGAGCCGAAGTCAGACGCTCAACCGACTGAGCCACCCAGGCGCCCCTCTTTTACCTATTTAATTGCGTTATTGGGTCTTTTTTTTATTGACCTGTAAGAGTTCTTCTTCTGTCTGGATACAAGTCCCTTTTCAGATAAATATTTTATACCATTATATGGGTTGTCTTTTCACTTTATTGACAGTGTTTTCAAAAGCACAGAACTTTAAAATTTTGAAATGCAATTCATCTTTTTTTTTTCTTTTCTTTTCTTCCTTTTTCGCTGTATCTGCTTTTGGTGTCCTGTCTAAGAAACAATCACTTAATCCAAGATAAGGAGATTTGTGACTTTCCTGTTTTCTTTTTTCTTTTTAATTTAATTTAATTTAATTTTTTTTGAGAGAGAGAGTGAGAGTGAGTGCACAAGCAGGGGAGAGGGGTAGAGGGAGATCTCCTTACCCTGAGATCATGACCCGAGCCAAAATCAAGAGTCATATACTCAACCAACTTAGCCACCCAGGCGCCCCATGACTATGCTAAGAGTTCTATGGTGTAGGTCTTTGCATTAGCAATTTGAGAAGTTTTTTTTTGTTACTTTCTTTATTGAGATATAATTGACATATAACATTCTATTACATTTAATCAAAAAAAAATCTAACAATTTCAAATTTGTCTCTGTTGCGAAATGCTCACCACAAGCCTAGTTAATATCCATCACCATATAAGGTTATAATGTGTTTTTTACTTGTGATTAAAACTTTTAAGATTTATGCTTAGCATCTTCCAAATATACAGTACATTATCATTAACTATAGTCACCATGCTGTGCATTACATCCCTATGGCCCATTTATTTTATAACTGGAATTTCGTAGCTTTTGACCACTTCTACCCATTTCACTCTCCTCACCCCTGCTTCTGGCAACCACCAATCTGTTCTCTGCATTTGAGTTCACTGTTGTTATTTTAGGTTCTATGCTCAAGTGAGATCATACAGGACTTGTCCTTTGTCTGACTTATCTCATATAGCGTTATACTAAGTGCTCAAAGTCCATCCATCTTGTGAATGGCAAGATTTCCTTCTTTTTTATGGCTGAATAATATTCCAGTGTGTGTGTGTGTGTGTGTGTGTGTGTGTGTGTGTGTGTGTGTGTGTTTATGCATATATCACATCTTCTCTGTCCATTCATCCCTTGATGGATACCTGGGTTGGTTCTAAATCTTGGCAATTGTAAATAATGCTGCAGTAAACATAAGTGCAGCTATCTCTTTAAGATATTGATTTCATTTCCTTCGGATAAGTACCCAGAAGTGGGATTGGGTCATATTGTAGTTGTATTTTTAATATTTTGAGGAATCTCCATACTGATTCCCATAGCAGGTGTACCAATTTGCATTCCTACCAAGAGGGCACAGGGTTCCCTTTCTTTTTACAAACGCTTGTTATCTTTTGTGGGTTTGTTTGTTTGTTTTTTTTTTTTTTTTGATAATGGCCATCCTAACAGGTGCTAGATGATATCTTATTGTGGTTTTGATATGCATTTCTCTGATGATTAGTGATGTTGAGCAACTTTTCATATGCCTGTTGGCCATCTGTATGTCTTCTGAGAAATGTCTTATCAGGTCCTCCACCCATTTTTAATCAGTTATTTGTTTTCTTGCTATTGAATTGAGTTCCTTACATAGTTGGATATTAACCTTAATCAGATACATGCTTTGCAAATATTTTCTCCCATTCTGTAGGTTTTCTCTGCACTCTATTGTTGATGGTTTCCTTTAATGTGCAGAAGCTTTTTAGTTCGATGTAGTTCCACTTACGTACTTTTACTTTTGTTGCTTTGTACTTCAGGGGTCCTATCCAAAAGATCATTGATCAGACCAATGTCAAGGAGTTTTTCCCTGTTTTCTTCTATGGTTTCATTGTTTCAGGTCTTACATTTAAGTCTTGATTCCTAATACATTTTGAGTTGACTTTTATAGATGGAGTGAAATAAGGGTCTAGCTTCATGTTTTATGTTGAAAACCAGTTTTCCCAACACTACTGGAGACTGTCCTTTCTCAAGTGTATGTTCTTGACAACTTCATGGAAAATCAACTGACTATAAGTGGGTGGATTTATTTCTGGGTTCTCTATTCTGTTCCTTTGGTCTATATGGGCCTGTTTTTATACTGGTACCATGCTGTTTTGATTAGTGTAGCTTTGTAGTATATTTTGAAATCAGATAGTTTGACTTCCAGCTTTGTTATCTCTGTTGCTTTGGCAACAAAGCAATATCATATGGTATTTTGTGATCCCATATGAATTTTTAGTTAGCTTTTTCTATTTTTGTGAGATACCATTGGAATTTTTATGGAGATTGCACGGATTCTGTAGATTGCTTTGGTTAGTATGGACACTTAAATAATATCAATTCTTCCAACCCATGAACATGAGATATGTTTCCATTTATTTATGTCATCTTTGATTTATCAATATTTTATAGATTTCAGTGTAAAGATCTTTCTGTCTTACTGATTAGATTTCTCTGAGTATTTTGAATCTGAAATACTGGAGTATTTTATTATTTTTTATATGTATATATTCAGACAGAGGATCTGAAGCAGGCTCTGTGCTGACAGCAGAGAGCCCAATGTGGGGCTCAAACTCATGAACCATGAGATCATGACCTGAGCTGAAGTCAGACACTTAACCAACTGAGCCACCTGGGGGCCCTGCGTATTTTATCAATTTTGATGCCATTATAAATGGAATTCTCTTTCCTTTTCTCTTCTTTTCTTTCTTTCAGAGAGAGAGAGAGAGAGAGAAAGAGAGCAGAGGAGAGGGACAGAGTGAGAATCCCAACAGGCTTCACACTCAGCACAGAGCCCACAACCCTGAGATCATGACCTGAGCCGAAATGAAAAGATGCTTAACTGACTGAGGCACTTAGGCACCCCGGAATTATCTTCTTAATTTCTCTTTCAGATAGTTTGTTGTTAGTGTATAGAAACACAATTGAATTTTGCATGTTGAATTTGTACTCTGCAACTTTACTGAATTTATTTATTCTAACAGTTTTTTGGTGGAGTCTTTAGGGTTTTCCATATAAAAAATCACGTCATGTGCAAACAGAGACAGTGTTACATCATCCTTTCTTCCTTCTATGTGCCTTTATTTCTATTCGTATGCTACTTCCTGCAGGGGTGAGCTTGAGCCTGAGTCTCAGGGGGTTGGTATGGAGACTGGGGTGGGCTGGGAGCCTGGGTCCTTGGGAGCCATCTTGGAGGCTGGGTCTTTGGGGGCTGTCCTGGTGGTGGTACGGACATGGTGCTGGGGTCCATGGTGAAGTCTGGTTCTCACTTCACTCTCTTTTCCCCAAAGGGAGGGTGCCTGTGTGCTGGCTGCATGGGCTTTATGGGGTGGGTAATGGGGTAATGTGATATTGTCTTATCTACTCTCTTAAATGCATCTTCTTATTTCTGTGTTGCACGCAGGTGCTGTACTCCCTATCTGGAATCTTTAGTTCTTGTGATAGCATTTTTGCTATTATACATGGAGCTGTTTTCTTACTTTCATTCCCAGATTGTTCAGTTACACAAAAATCAATTGCATTTCTATAAACTATCTTCTACCATGCAACATTTGTGAAGGTGTTTACTCGTTCTAATAGATTTTTTGGTACACATCTTACATTTTTTCATATACAAGATGTGCAAGGATTTTGCATTTACTAGGGCTAAAGGTGGTTATAGTTTGTATCTTCTCTCCCTCATATCTAGCATTTGAGATGAATCCATTGCCTTCATACAAAAAATATTTCTACTTACTATTTCCATCATTCTTTAAAAGTCCAAAGCCCACTACCTCCTGAATGGGAACCAGAGGCAGACAGTAGTGACCCTGAAATGAAAATGAAAAAAAAAAAAAGCTTTTCCGTGGATTTTTTTTTCCTCCCCAAATGGTCTGCTTTGTCAGGAAGTTGTCTAAATCTTATACATTTCCTTACATATTTTTTAGTTTTTGGAAGACAGTGTTATAAAAGAATACAACTTTGATAAATAAGTAGGGTCTAGGTAGGTAACATAAATCAGTAAGTAAGGAATGATGAAAATGGAGTCATCCTGGAGAGCCTAACGTAGTTTTTGAGGGTATATTCCATACTTGACCCAAACCCAAATGTTGTAGATCTTTTGGTTTTCAAGAGAATGCAAAAGTTTTCAAGTTCAACATGAAGTTTCCTGCTTTTTAATGTTGGCTACTAATTAATACATTAAAAAAAAGGAATAGTATCCAGATCAAACCAAGTTAATCTCAGTGGGTCACCAGCCTTTGATCTTTGATCTGCACTGCTTTCCCCCACACTCAGCTCCACTCTGGGAATGTTGGCTTCATTGGGCATCTTGAAGATTCCATTTCCCTAAGGAGCTCTAGGAGTCTATGACCTTTCTTAAAAGAACATGTAACACACAACATCACATCCCTTGCCAATCATTCACATTGTACCTTGCAATTTCTGATGCATAATTCTTTTAAGAGATTGGTCACGTATGGAGATGGAATTCGGTTTGCTTACTTTTCCTGACCTATTACCCCAAATATACATATAAGGAGCTCTACATACTCCAGATAGGGCTCACCTTTGGAATCTTCCAGGAGATTGGAAGCCCCCATGCCATTCTGGCTTGTAGCTTGCTCATAAAGGACATTGCATTACTTAGGGAAAAATGTAGTCAGGCATACTTCAGAAACATCTGATTTAGGTATCTAATCCCTCCAAACACTGGCTGACAGAGTTTAGTGACAGGAAGCCATCAGCTAATATTTGAGATAATGTCTCTCTTAAATTTAAAAAGATGGGACAAAATAATTTTTTTCTGGTGGTAGGCTTAATATCTGAACCCTTCAAAGGAATTGGCTTTGAATAAGTAAGAGAAATTTAAATTAAAAATAGTAAGAGAAATCAATAAGTTGTCCTATTAAAAGTAATAAAACTCACTAAAATTAATATATTTAACATATATCCGTATGGTCAGTCCAATCAGGCTGCCATAACAAAATGCCATAGAGTGGGTGGCTTATAAATAACAGAAATTGATTTCTTACAGTTCCAAGGCTGGCAAGACCAAGGTCAAGGTGCAGACAGAATTGGTCTTTGGTGACGGTCCAATTCCTGGTTCACAGATGACCCAAATGTGTTTTGACAGTGTCTTCACATGCGAAAGGGGGAAGGGAGTTCTCTGAATCTCTTCTATAAGGGCAGTAGCCCCATTTACGTGGGGTCCACCCTCATTTACCTAATCACCTCCCGAAGATCCCACCTCCAAATATTATATTGGGGATTAGGTTTCAACATATGACTTTTGGGGGAACACAAACATTTATTTATGATACATATTAGACAAAATACACAATATGCATGATATTTACTATATATAGTATGCCAATACACAAAATAATCATAGACATAATAAATACATATCCTGTTATCAGGAGTTACAAATAGCAGAAGTTCTTGTCACAATAGCAAACAAATAGTGGAAAATAAATATGCTGCACCTTTAATCAGGAAATCTTGAAAATCTGTAGAATATAACATAAGGCTTGACTAAAGAGAGAATGCATTGCTACTGGATAAGAAACTGTAAATATGCCAATTTTCCTTTAACAAATCTGAAAATTTTGTGCAATTCCAATCAAAATACTAATAGGATTTGGGGGGGGTGGTGGAATCTAATAACATGATTATAAAGTTGATCCAAAAAAAACAAACATGGTAGAAGTTCCAGGAAGCAGCCATTAAGGAAAGGAATGGGCATGCCTGTGTTTTGATAACATTTTACTTATGGGATATAGATTGCCAACCCCTGATGTCTTTTATTTTTTAATTTTTTTGACATTTATTTATTTTTGAGAGAGAGAGAGACAGACAGAACACGAGCGGGAGAGGGGCAGAGTGAGAGGGAGACACAGAATCCGAAGCAGGCTCCAGACCGTGAGCCATCGGCACAGAGCCCGACGTGGGGCTTGAACTCACAAACCGTGAGATCATGACCTGAGCCAAAGTTGGCCACCTAACTGACTGAGTCACCCAGGCGCCCCTGCCAACCCCTGATTTCTGTCTTTCCTTATTTCATGCATATTTCTGTTAAGGATGAAGCTTGGCATCACAAATTGAGAAATTAGGCCAGGAAAGAATGCTCTGAATTCAGAAGTCAAAGAAGTATTGGTTCCTGATGCTGATTATTTTTACTTAATGTTTAAATTGCAAAACATTAAAAAAATGTTTTAGAGAATTAAATTCTCAAGACACATTTTTAAAATAAAATCCAAGGATGAAAATTGGATGAGATTTTATTTTTGATTGGTGTGCTAATAGTTAAAACCTATTTTATCAAACCATGTCATGAATAATTCAAAATGTAGTCAACCCTTAGTCTGTCTTATAAAGTGTTTAACAATTGTCTCTTCTACTTTGCCAGAGATTGCTCAAATGCTTATTAATCTCGTTTGTTCTTGTTGGCCATACAAGAAAACCTTATTTTCCAGTTTTGGGATTACATGACAAATCTAGGTATGTGCTACGGGCTGAATTGAGCCATTTCCAAATTCATATATTCAAGGCCTAACCTCCAGTATCTCAGAATGTGGTTGTATTTGGAGATAGGGTCTTTAAAGAGGTAATTAATGGAAAATGAGGTCATGTGGATGGGCCCTAATCCAATATGACTGGCATCTGAAATGAAAAGGAGAATAGGACGCAAACATACACACACACACGCAGGGCCGTGTGTGAACACACAGAGAAGATTGCAAGCCAAGGACAGAGGCCTCCAAAAAAAAAAAAAAAAAAAAAAAACCCAATCCTGCTGACACTTTGTTGTCAGAATTCTGGGATTCATTTTTTTTTAATTAAAAAAATTTTTTTTAATGTTTATTTATTTTTGACAGAGAGAGAGAGACAGAGCACGAGCTGGGGAGAGGCAGAGAGAGGGGGAGACACAGAATCCGAAGCAGGCTCCAGGCTCCGAGCTGTCAGCACAGAGCCCAATGCGGGGCTCGAACTCACAGACCACGAGATCATGACATGAGCTGAAGTCGGACGCTCAACCGACTGAGCCACCCAGGCACCCCTGGGATTCATTAAAAAAAAATTTTTTTTAATGTTTATTTTTCAGAGAGAGAGAGAGAGAGAGAGAGAGCATGTGCAAGTGGGAGAGGGTCAGAGAGAGGGAGACAAGGGATCTGAAACAGGCTCTGCACCGATGGCAGTGAGCCCAATGTGGGGCTCGAACCCATGAACTGCGACATCATGAACCCGTGCCCCCCGAATTCTGGGATTCTACAGGATAGGCCAATAGAGCTGTCTGTGGTGAACATGTGTTATCCCTTCAAGAAAAGGGAAAAATGACCCTGAAGGTGGTTTGGAGTTTGGCAGGGCTGACACTGCCACCACAGGGCCCAGGGCCAATGAACCAGGGGTACTGTCCTGGTAGGCCCTGAGTACAGAGCATAGAGCCAAAGAGGATTACTCCTAGGCTTTAAAATCTAAAAGGATTTTTTTCCTGCTAGGTTTTGGACTTGCTTGGGACCTGTGATCCCTTTCTTCTTTTCAATTTCTCCTTTTTGGAATAAGAATGTAAATTAGGTACCTTGGGCCAATTCCTGTCTGTGTATAAGTGTGTGTATATAGGCTTCTCCATGCCAACAAGCAATTCTTGGACACCACCAGGATGTCCGAAAATTCAACGCAACTCTGACATTCTCTACTGGAGATAAAATCAGATTCCACGGGTAAAGAAAGGACTCAGTCCCACAGGCCTGTCCTCCATTTCAGGTACCAATTGCAAGCCCGGGGTACCAGTGTTTCTGACCAACTGGCTACAAATTGGAGGCTCTAACGACCCCTTCCTTGTGTTTGATTAATTTGCTGGAATGGCTTTCAAAACTCAGGGAACCTGTTTACTCACTAGGTTACTGATTTATTACAGAAATATTAAAGGATTCCAATCAGCAGCCAGATGGAGAGCTACACAGGGCTAAGTCCTGAACAAAGGACCTCTGTTGTTGTAGAGCCCGGCTCAGTGAGGTGGAACAGGGAAGCGTTTTAGTTCTTCAACCCAGTAGCTCTCTAAACCCTCTCCCTTTAGTTTTTTATGGACGCTTCATTACATAGGGATGATTGATTAACTCCCTGGCCATTGGTGATTGATTCAACCTCCAGACCCTCTCCCTTCCCCAGAATTCAGGAGGTTGGACTGCAAGTCCCAATCCTATAATCATGATTGTTTCCCCTGGCAACACGCCTACATTCCTAGGTGCTTTGCAAGTCACTTCTTTAACAGGAACCCAGGTATGGTGGTTAGGGTTTTTTTTTTATGAATAACAAGACACCTATGCCACCTTTCCTTCTCTGAAGGGATTTCAGAACCCAAGGACCAGAGACCAAATATTATAACAAAAGATGCTCCCATTGCCCTTATCGTCCAGGAAATTCCAAAGGTTTGGGGAGCCGTGAGTGGGTAACTGTGGATGAAGTTCAAATATATATGAGAAGTATATTTTGGTCATCTGAATGGCCAAATATATAATTCTTCTAATCACATTATTGCAGAAGGTCTATCCTATGCCTGCCCTACTATTGTGTTCTGGAAGCGGATAACTCTTCTGGTTTCACAGGTTTGAAGCTGGAGAGGAATTTTGCTTCAGGATCAATGTACCTCAAGTCTCACCCACACCAGATTTAGATGATGGTCAGATACAATTTTGTACTTAGAGTTGATGGTTGAATGGTTTAAGATTTGGGGGGGGCTGTTGGGCTGGGGTGAATGTATTTTGCATGTGAAAAGGACATATACTTTGGGGGTCAAATGGTGAAGTGTTACAGCCTGAACTGGTTCCCCCCAAATCATATATTTGACTGTATTTGGAGATAGAGTTTTAAAGAGGTGATTAAGGTTAAGTGAGGTTGTTAGGATGGCCCCAATGCTCTATGGCTGGTGTCCTCACAAGAGGAGGAGATTAGGACACACACACACACACACACACACACACACACACACGGGCATGTGTGAAGATAGCCATCTACAGGACAAGGAAAGGGGCCTCAGGAGAAACCAACCCCGCCCACACCTTGATCTCAGATATTTAGCCTCTAGAATTATGAGAACATAAACTTCTGTTGGTTAAGCCACCCAGTCTACGGTACTTTGTCATGGAAGTCCTAGCAAACTAATAAGTATGAGACTATTATTTGCTCTGCTCTGGGATATTTGGCTCTATTATTATGTCCACGGCTCAAAACATCTTTTTTTCCCCTTTCTATTCTGATCCATAGTATGTATGTATGTATGTATGTATGTATGTATGTATGTATTTAAAGTTTATCTATTTTGAGAGAGACAGAGTGAGTGGGGGAACAGCAGAGAGAGAGAGAGAGAGAGAGAGAGAGAGAGAGAGAGGGAGAGAATCTCAAGCAGGCTCCACGCTGTCAGCACAGAGTCTGATGTGGGGCTCGAACTCACAAAACTGAGATCATGACCTGAGCCGAAACCAAGAGTCAGATGCTTGACTGACTGAGCCACTCAGGCGCCCCCTGATCCATAGTATTTAAACAGGGGGGTAGTGAAAGATTTGAGGAATCCTGGAGAATGGGTGAAATGGAGCTATGTATATTATAGTGAACAAATGATTTCTGGAAAGAGTTCCAAATACTACGTATGATGGGGCATATCCTAAATTCAGAACCAGTTCTGTTCAGAGAACATTAGAAAGATTTTAGTTTAATTGTGGACTTGTTGGCCGTGTTGGACCAGTAGTCAACAACCCAGCTGATAGCACCGGCTTTGATAGTCTAGGACTAAACCTTCCTCCTTCTTGGCCACCAGGAGCCCCATTAGTAAAATGAAAGCACTTCCAATGGTTTTTCCTCTCCTTTCTTTGGAATGGAGTCATGTGCGCTGAAGTAGGAAACTTTCCACCCACAACACTAACTTCATTCGTTTCCAGCAGTTCTTTAATTTACTCTAAGAGTCCCAAATAGATTAGCTGGATTTCTAGGCTCTATTATTCAGCCTAACTAGCATTAACCACCGACTACAGACCCTGAACAACCAATGCAAACTCAGCTTGCATGTAACAAGTTTTATGGATGATGAGGCACCATAGCACCGTGGATTAAGAAATAATACTTAACCCACGAAAAGAAAACACATTTTATTATGATTCCTTCTGAAGTTAAAAGCAGAGGCAGACCCTTCTAAATAAGGGATCGTAAAACAACAAAGGGCCATTCCATTAAAAACCAAGCCCTCTAAAACATTTAAAAATGTATGAGAACACACAGGATCCTCAGACAGGATTCCAGCTGCTCCCATGCAGTGTCCCCGGCACAGCTATAGGGATTTATATCTGCTTCCAAGTTCTCGGGTGGAGAGAGACAAGCTGTGTGATTTTTTAAGCAGCAAAACTGCACATGAAGGTGGTTCTGCAAAGAGAAAAGGAGCCAGAATCTGCTCCAGTGTCATTCTCTACCATTTGCCCCCAAAGGCCTAACATTCCCGAGTCACAGGGAGGGATGGTGAGGGTAGGAAGAAAACGGTAATGTTTGGGGTCATGTCCTAAAAAAATTAATATAGGAGTTGTATATGTCTAAAGATGTAAGTATTTTTGCTTTTTTTTATCGGTGGAATATATCAGAGAAATGTGGTATATATCTTTTTTAAAATAGCATCTGTAACCTATCCCATTAAATTTTTTTTAATGTTTATTTGTGAGAGAGAGAGCACACACGTGAGAGTGTGGGGGAGGGGCAGAGAGCGAGGGGGACAGAGGATCCACGATGGGCTCAGCTCAGTGCTGACAACAGAGAGTGCAATGCGGGGCTTGAGCTCATGAACCGTGAGATCATGACCTGAGCCGAAGTGTGACACTTAACTGACTGAGCCACCCAGGTGCCTATCCCAAATTTTAAAAAGTGCTCACCACCTCTAGCTTATAGCTTTTTCTCTTCATGGAGAGCTACATCCCAGGTTAGTAACACATACTAATGTATATATTCAGGATTTTCCTCCTCTGCTGTCTGGGAAGGAAAATCCGTATAATTTAGGAAATGTCCTCCCTGACAGCCATTTAATCCTTTCAGGATAGAGTCCGAGCTTAAGATATTTCTGAGTGCACATTCTCGTGGATTATTACCTCATTAAATTCCACATTCTATGATTTTCGTATTAATTTTAAAACATGTATATTTAAAATTCTCTTAATATTGATTTTGGTAAGGATGTTTCCTCCATTGCCTCATCCTGCTTGGATGAGTCACATGGCTGATGCCAGTTAATGCCAGACAGACAGCGGCTGCCAGAAAGATCAACACCTCTAGTAAGCAAGGAAGCATGAACCAGCCCTTCCTGAACTGGAAACACAGGCATTTACACAATTTCCCGGTAAAAATCGTATTGTTTGTGGTTACAAAATATCCGTGGACGGCATTAATCTATGTGCTTTAAGTAAGCTCACCTTCCCTTTCCTGTTGACTGTCTCTCCAATGTATAAATTTGCTATTCCTGATCTTTTCTTGAGGCCACCTTGTTTATTTGCATCGTTCCCTGTGGTTATTCCTCTAGGAGCTGGGCGGCTATAGAAGGGAAAAGCAGATAAAGAGAGAGGGATGGAATTAGGGTCCTTGCAAGTCCTGGTGACTGAGGTTTAGAACCTGAAGCCAGGCCCTTGACCCTTACTTTTCCTGCTTTGGCATCAGTACCCTTATCCCCTGATGGGCCAAACAGTATGAAATGTTTACATCCTGTTCTGTTTTAGAAAGTGAATTATTGGGGCGACTGGGTGGCTCAGTTGGTTAAATGTCCAACTCTTGATTTTGGCTCAGGTCATCTCATGGTTTGTGAGTTCGAGCCCCTCATCAGTTCTGCACTGGCAGTGTGGAGTCTGCTTGGGATTTTTCCATCTCCCTCTCTCTCTGCCTCTCCCCTGCTCACATTCTCTCTCTCTCTCAAAAGTAAGTAAACATTTTTTTTTTTAAAGAAAATAAATTATTAGTTTAAGGACTGGACCTAGTAAGCTTTATATACAAGAGGGCCCTCCCAAATATGCCACCACATTTGCTATTACCTGATGAATAATCACTAATTCAAAACTTAACAATCTTAGATGATTGTAAAAAGTAGAGTCTCAATGAGCCAATAGGAGTCCTATCCCACAGGTCACAGAGACATTTGAAATATTTAACATTTAAAGTCAAAACGAGTATTCTAGTAAGCTTCCCTTCTCTCCCCAGCCCATCAGTGTTCAGTACTCCCATCCCCTGTGGGTGAATCAGGACCTCTAATATTCCCCGTTGGTCTTGGCTAAGAGATAACATAGTTTGTAATTCGGACTATAAGTATAATGAGAACAAATTGATTTCTCAGTCTAAGAGCTTCCGGGTAGATGGTGAAGTCAGACCTAGTCCTACACGTAGCTCTACACACACTGTAGAGAATGAACAGACACAGTGATGGCACCAGCCACTGTGTCCTGCGTGCGTCTTATGAGCAAGAGCTTTTCCAGTCTCTCTATGTGCGTCGTCTCATTAAATCTTCCCTGTAAGATGAGGAGGCTGAGGCACCGAGTTATAAAGTAACTTCCCCAAAGTCACACTGGTAACAAGTAGCACAGCTGGGAGGTCAAGAGCACAGAATAAGAGGGCATCAAGGGGGTAAGAGTCTCACGAGGGTCTGGTCAACCATGTCATAGTAACTTGGTCTCTCAGCAGCAGTGCTCCCACCCTGCCTCCCCTAAGCAGATAAAGGCAGTTGAGAGAGCCTGAAACCACTTGGGCATTCTAGACTTACTGGAAGACAATGCAGGCCACAGGTATGGAAGCTTCAAGATCTGAGAACTTTGACCTAAAGATGATTTCAGATACAAAAAGGATACGCTTTCCTGGGAGGACCTGAAGAGACAAAGAGAGAGTGTAAGTCAGCTTAAAGATCTTGTTAGGAATTCATGGCTCAGTCAACAGCTCTAAAAAGCAGACACATGCACGCAGAAAGGCATCTTCCCAATGGGGAAGAGGGCTCTTTCCTAAGTGGCCAGAAGAGTTAACACCTGGTATAGGGTTTGGCTCATAGGAGGCGGGAGCACCTGCTACTTGAATTTGAACCATATTGCCTCAAAGTTATTATCTATAATTATCAAGGAATGGTTTATAGAGGCGCCTGGGTGGGTCAGTCAGTTGAGCAACCAACTCTTGATTTTGGCTCAGGTCATGGTCTTGCAGTTGGTGGGATCAAGCCATGTCAGGCTCTGTGCTGGCAGGGCACAACCTGCTTGGGATTCTCTCTCTCCCTCTCTCTCTTTGCCTCTCCCCTGCTCGCATGCTTCCTCTCTCTCAAAATAAATAAATAAACATTAAAAAAAGAGTTTATAACCTCTTTTCTTGAGAAACTTTTCTTTCGATTCTAAGAAGCTTTGAGTTGCTGAGCATGACTTGTGAATAGTAGATGAGGAAGAGATACATCTAATTATAAAGAGCATTTTATGTATTTAAAGGTTTTTAAAAATGTTTATTTATTTATTTTTTTGAGAGAGAGTGCGTGTGTGTGTGAGCAGGGGAGCAGCAGAAAGAGAGGGAGACACAGAATCTGAAGCAGGCTCCAGGCTCCGAGCCCAATGTGGGGCTGGAACTCATGAACTGTGAGATCATGACCTGAGCCAAAGTTGGATGCTTAACCAACTGAGCCACCCAAGTACCCCTAAAGAGTACTTTAAATAGGTTTATAGGTTCTTAAGAAATAACTTTTTTCAAGAAAATATGAAAAATGTAGTATGGACAATATAAAGATTAAATCTCATCATCTAGAGATTGCCACCATGAGTATTTGTGCATTAAAAAAAAATGGATTCTCAATATTCATTTAACGTAATTGAAACTCTCCCATTAGCTTACCTGGCCCCACCACTAACTGTCATCAACATCCTCAGATTTTTGTCAGAACATGAACATAATATCAAAATTTGTTTTAAAAAGACACTAAGTCTTAGTTTTTTGGTTTTTGAATGGAGGAGAGGACATTCCCTCAGGGTTTCTCACAGGGGTTGGGTGGAATGAAAGGAGTTATGTGTGGTGGCAAGGCATCAAAGTTTTCTATGAGGCTTTCCAACTCTCCACACTCCTCCTTAGACTGATGCTCTTGTTCTGCCCATCCTGACCGCCCCCTCCCCCAGGTGGGGGGCCAGATTCTCTCGGGGGAGCTGAGACATCAGGAGATGGCTTGGGCAGTCATTTGTAGACACCAAATGTGTCAACCACTCACACCTTTCCTCCATTTGCCTGCAGCCAGGAAAGACTGGCTGTGTCTTTTTTTTTTTAAATTAATTAATTAAAAATTTTTTTTTAATGTTTTTATTTATTTTTGAGAAAGAGAGAGACAGAGCATGAGCAGGGGAGGGGCAGAGTGAGAGGGAGACACAGAATCTGAAGCAGGCTCCAGGCTCTGAGCTGTCAGCACAGAGCCCAACTCGGGGCTTGAACTCACAGACTGTGAGATCATCATCTGAGCTGAAGTCGGACGCTCAACCGACTGAGCCACCCAGGCGCCCCTAGACTGGCTGTGTCTTAAGGCTATAAAAATGTATAGGCATCTGAGGCCTCTTGGTTAGCTTTTATACTACAGAGCAGGGATGGACAAACTTCTCTAAAGGACCAGATAGTAAATCATTTTGGCTTTGTGGGCTCTGTGACCTCTGTCCCAGTGATATAGTGCGAGAGTAGCCAGAGATAGTAAGCAAATGAAAAGAGGTTGAGCTGGCGATGTTCCAGCTGAATGTTCCAACTGAATGTATGGATGCTGAAATGTGAATTTCATATACTTGTTGCCTATCACAAAGTGTTATGCTTCTTTTGTTATTTTTTAATCATTTAAATTTAAATCTATTCTTAGCTCACAGACCACATAAAAGTAGATAGTGGGCCAGATCAGGCCTTTAGGCTATAATTTGCTAACCCCTGATATAAGGAAGGAGGGAGAGGAGGGAGAGAGAGGAGGGAGAGAGAGAGACGAGGGAGGGAGGGAGAGAGACGAGGGAGGGAGGGAGAGAGACGAGGGAGGGAGGGAGAGAGACGAGGGAGGGAGGGAGACAGACGAGGGAGGGAGGGAGACAGACGAGGGAGGGAGGGAGGGAGACAGACGAGGGAGGGAGGGAGGGAGACAGACGAGGGAGGGAGGGAGGGAGACAGACGAGGGAGGGAGGGAGGGAGACAGACGAGGGAGGGAGGGAGGGAGACAGACGAGGGAGGGAGGGAGGGAGACAGACGAGGGAGGGAGGGAGGGAGACAGACGAGGGAGGGAGGGAGGGAGACAGACGAGGGAGGGAGGGAGGGAGACAGACGAGGGAGGGAGGGAGGGAGACAGACGAGGGAGGGAGGGAGGGAGACAGACGAGGGAGGGAGGGAGGGAGACGAGGGAGGGAGGGAGGGAGGGAGACGAGGGAGGGAGGGAGGGAGGGAGACGAGGGAGGGAGGGAGGGAGGGAGACGAGGGAGGGAGGGAGGGAGGGAGACGAGGGAGAAGAAAAGCCTGTTTCTAAGCTTAGGACAAATTCTATGTCTTGTTTAGTCACTGCTGACTGACAAGTAGAAACCGTTCCTTCTTCCCTTCTTTTACTTCTCAGGGCCTAGGTGACATTTGGCAAAATCAGCTCAGCTTATTAGTAGGGAAAAACTAAGAAAAATCCACAACATGCAGTTTGTGAGGCTGAAAGTCTTTAAGAGATTTAGTTAAGTAGCCAGATACCTAATTACCTCAATCCTGATGTTGCAGTCCTTGGGATGGTACCGAAACTCATAAAATCCTGGATGAACTGAGGTGACAGGACATCGATCTCCCAGAAACACTTCATCAGGGGCCACAGGTAGATCGTTATGAAATGCAGTTGACTTAACCCTGGCCAAGAACAAAGAGGGGCTGCATCGTACATACACTGTTGAGAGGTAGAAAAGAAGAAGTGTCCGATGATATAGTGGTACCATGGAAGGTCAGGGAAGCTCAGAGTCAGTTAACAGTATACAAGGCATCCCTGTTGGTCGGGGAGAATATATTTTAGAGGGGATGATCATAGTCTTACCTTCTCCCTTGAAACACTACCACCAAGAAGAGTCCAGGTGATCATATCCATGGATGAGAATTGACCCAAACAAGACTGTAGATGCCCCCTTGTGCAGTTCTAAGTGAAAGCCCATTACCACTGTGGCATTTATATTAGTAATTACTGGCAATGGTCTGCCTACCCTCATTTCCAATTTAAAGTTCAAGAAAGCAAAGCCTATGTTCTAAATCTTAATATCTACATTTAATCTTGGTATTTTCTGAACCAAATACAGTTATTTGATCAAACTAAAACTAACAAAATTGGTGTAGAAACGTAGTGATTGTAGCTTAACCAGGTGTAACTTTTTGATACTACTTTTCTCTTACTACTAATTGGATCTAGTAATTATAATTGTTTCAAATATTGTCCTCTTTGCATAAGAATATAAGCTCCATAAGAATGAAGCTTTGGTCTGTTATGTTTACTGTTGTATTACTTAGAGCCAAGAACAAGCCCACAATCAATTCTCAATATGTATTTGTTGAATGAATACATGAACAATACTACCTGTTACTGAGAAAGAGGGAAGATTGTGCAGACCCTCCCTGATCACAACGGGCTGTGTTTGGGGAGAACTGAAACGGAAGTAGAACTTAGGACGTGTGGTGAAGACAGGTCTCCAAAGATGAAGTTGCCTGGATGTTGCTGATGAAGGATTGGAAAGAGCTGGTGACTTCAAGAGGTATTACGCCCAATCAGCCAAAGACAATTGATGCTATAATATTATTAGTTGAAGCATTAAAGGTCCCTAGCAGTCAAGAAGTTGGGTGGTGAAATATAAGATCTGGTAGTTAAATCCCAGAGTAATTTGAGACTGCTGATAATTTAGAGGATTAATTGGAAAATCTGAGAAAGGAATTATGTGCTTTCTTCAGGAGGCAAGCATAGAACCACTGGAAAGTTAACCTATAGTTAGGTTATAGTTATAGTATAGTGGAGTAAATTGTTCATAGTCTTAAAGCCATCTTTAGCTGCTGGCCATTTCCAACCACTGGAGAATCTCAGTAGTAAAATCATAAACGTGAGTTCACACAAAACCATTGGCCTGTCCATTCTCCCTTTTTGGTTCATATATGGTGGGTAGACTAGATATTCTCTTTTTAACAGAGGGTGACTCAGGCATTAAGTCATTTGTCATTCTGGCCAGTGAGATTATTTCAATTTTTTGGTTTTAAGTTGTCTATGTTCTTTATATATTTTGGATATTAACCCCTTATTGGATAAGTCATTTGCAAATATCATCTCCCATTCGGTTGGTTGCCTTTTTGTTTTGTTGATGATTTCCTAGGGAATATGGTCAGTGATATTGTAATAGTGTTGTATGGTGACAGGTGGTATCTACACTTGTGGTGAGCATAGCATAACATATAGAGAAGTTGAATCACAATGTTGTACACCTGAAACTAATGTAACATTGTATGTTAATGATATGTCAATAAAAAAAAAAAACAAAGAAATGTAAAGACACTGGTTAGTGACTTCCAAGAACAGAAAGATCAGTGTGGTTAGAACATAATGAACCATGGTGAGCACACTGTGGGGTAAGCAGGATCTGATTTATGATTTTAAAATTTCATTCTAGTGGGTAGAAGGAGAGGAGGTCGTTGGAATGGAGTGTCATCAGGGAGAACAGTTACAAGGATATTCAAATAGACCAGGACTAGTTGCTGGCAGCTTGGACTTGAGTTTTTGTAGAAGAGATGGACAGAACCAGTGGGATTCTAGAAACATTTTGGATGCATGTGCATGTGGGGCTAGGGAAGGACAAGTGAGAGTTCTAAGGGAATCTGGATAGATGATACTACTATTCACTAAGATGGGGAAAACTGGAGAGAGGCAAGTTTGAGATTTTAAAAAAATGTGTGCATTTCATTTTAGACTTAAAAATTTAAAGATAAATATTGTATATATAAGTTAATATGTTGTATAGATAGTTGGAAGAGTTCAAGGGAGATAATAGTAATAGTGGGAAGATCTCAGAGAGCTTAGCATATGGACGATATTAAAATGAACTCATGTGGTAGGAAAGAACTGAAGGATCTTGCCAAATTTTATGAGAGTTAATTTTGTCCACTATGAACATGTACATAAAGTGACTTCACATTGAGTCCCAATTGTGGTTAGAATCAGGTAGTTATAAAGTCACTGGCTCTTTACTAAAATGTTATTGTGGAGTCAACTACAGTGATTGTTAAAAAAACAAGTTCCTTGGCAAAATTCTCAGAATGCCAATTCTTTAAATGTGGAATGGGCCTCAAATGTCTACATTCTTATGTCCCCCTGATTTTCCCTATATAAAAAGTCTTAAAAAACAACCGTGGGAGGGGTACCTGGGTGGCTCAGTTGGTTAAGCATCCGACTCTTGACATTGGTTGAGGTCACGGTCTCATGATTTGTAAGATCAAGTCCTGTGTCAGGCTTTGCACTGACAGCATGGAGCCTGCTTGGGATTCTCTCTCTCCCTCACACTCTCTGCCCCTCCCCTCCCGTCTCAAAAAAAAAAAAAAAAAAAAACCTTAAAAAAAAAGTACTGTGGGATACAGGATCTGTGTCTATCAGAATTTTGAATTAGTCTCTGCAGCTGTGAGAGATCATTTATTTTTTCTCTAGAAATAGCGCTAAGAATCTCCATCCCAAAGTCCTTATGTGTATTTCAAATAATTGGATTCTAGGGGTAGACTAGACTCTGTATCTTGAAAATGTATTGGGATATAACTCTCTTGGCCTCATTGTCAAAATTTCTGCTACAAATAATTCCAATTACTGGCATCTTGGTTCACCAAGTGGAAAAAGTAAAGGTCCCTCTGAAATAGCTAAGGAATCCAGAGATAAGCATTTGATACATATACATATACTGTGAATGTGTTTCTCTTTTCCAGGGTTCTGTCCAGGCATCTTTCTCCATGGCTAAAGCCAAGATAACGTTTCCATCTCAGATACACTGGAAACCTCTTCTATCTAATCAACCAACCCCATTTCCCTTATAATATGATAAGGATCCTTAAAGGGGGTAAGGGTGTTGCAGGGCAAAGGATGCTACCTGTGGTAAAGCCAGCTGGGAGACAAGGCATCCCAAGCTCAGTCATCTAAAGCAGATCACTTAGCATAGACCCTTAGTTATTAGCAACGTAACAGCAGATTGAAACATTCAGATTTGGAAAGTGCAAGAATTAGCCTCCTCGTTGATCATCAGTTACCCACTATGTTTTCTATTACCCTATAAATACCTGGCTGTTCTCCAGAACAAGTCCAAAACACCGCATAAAGGAGGTGCAGCCCTCCTAATGCCAGGAAAACCTTCATCTGGCCAGCACCCAAGGCAACATCGGTTTGGGGAACAGGAAGTTGTGAGAGGACCAGCTGCTTTGTGTTATTATAACTGAAGCCTGTCAGGTGTCCACAATAATCCATCATTTGGCGCAGCTTGAAGAGAGCCTTTACTCATTATTATAAATAAAACCTCCTAAAATGTAGCATTTATTATTACTAAAGATTCATAAGGCGATTAGAGTAAAATGTATTGTTTGTTAGCACTGAGCAAAATTTATGTAGTTGTGTATTAGGGTTCTCCAGTGAGGTAGAACCAAATGGTACGTATGTTTGTATGTATGATAAGGAATTGTCTCATGTGATTATGGAGGCTAATAAGTCCCAAGATCTGTAGTTGGCAAGCTGGAGACTCAGGAGACCTAACAGTGTGGTTCTAGTCCAAAAGCTTGAGACACAGAGAGCCAGTTTTGGCTTGAGTCTGAAGGCAGGAAAAACCAGTATCCCAACCTGAAGGCAATGAGGCAGGAGGAGTTTCCTCTTACTCAGACTCTGTTCTGTTGAGGCTTATCCACACTAGGCAGGGCGTTGTGCTTTGCTCAGTCTACAGAGTCAAATGTTAATCTCATCCAGAAACACCCTCACAGACACCCAGAAGAACGATAAGCCAAATGTCTTTACACCCTGTTCTCCAGTCAAGATAGAATTCACTACCACGAGCTGCATGGTCATATCATAACATTGGTCTCTTCTCTAAAGATAAGGTGCCTTTTCTGTATAATCTGTATGGTCTGCATATGGTATTGGAGACAGGTTATTTAAACAGCAGAATTAAAAAGTCATGAATGTTTTTCCCGGAAGTCCTTAGATGAGCAGGCATCAGACAGGGGGCTCTGAGTGAGGTTTATGTGCAAGGTGAAATACAATTTGAGTCTGTTTCACCAGGGTGGTTGTAGGCAAGCTCTGGAATTTTAAAGAAAGAATTGAACTAAGGAGTAGTTAAGGTTCCACAGTAGTGTTCTGGGGGTAGAGGGGAGGAGATACAATCAGATAAGGGACAGTAGTTGATGATATGTTGCAATGTGACTTAGTGTGAAGAGGTAAAAGAACAACGGAGGTACCATCTGCAGGAAGGGAGAGCAGATGGGCCATGGATGACTAAATGGGAGGAAATGAGGGATAAGAGGCAAAACCAGTTAATTCTGAGAACCCTCAGACTATATTTTCGAGAGAGAAGATAATGATGTGAGTTCATCGATTGTTCAACAGTATTAATCAGACCCAAGGAAAAGATAGTATCTAGGGCCAATTGGAACCATTCATTCTCAGCTTTTAGCAACTAGCCTAGGAGTTCCGTTGTGGCTGGGGTGTAGGGGTACAAGAGTGTGTGGCTCCAGGGGTCCCAAACAGGCTGGGTTTGCCACCCACTGCTGACAAAATCCAAAGGCAGAGTAATGAGTGGCCGTGAAGCAAGAAAGGAATTTATTTCAGTGAGGCCAACACCGCAAAGACAGCGGACTAAGGTCTCAAAGACTATCTCCAAAGTGCTAAAAATATTTCCAGGTTTATATAAGGAAAATGTGGGGCAAAGGTCAGTGGGTATGTGCAGGTGGGCAGTGAAGGTCAAATAGGTCACTGTTTTGGAGTCAATCACAGGCGTTTTCTCCCTGGCTCAGCTCAGTCCTTATTGCGTGAGGGGTTGTTTCGGTTCCCATCAGGGGATGCTTTGCCCTTAGGGTCTTCTGCCTGAGCCAAGAGACAAGCTGGAATGAAGAACCCAACTAGAAAGGCTCAGGTCAAAATAGAGGCAGGTGAAGCCATCTTTTACCATGACTCATGGTCATCAAGAAACCACCCTTTCAAACTATCAGCTAAACTGTACTCCTACACCTGAATCTTGCCCAGAACATGTCCAAATCAAGGAAACATGTAGAAGGTAACTCCACAAAGGGCTTCCTTATGCTAGATCACAGGTTAAGAACCTCTCAAACAGTTGGAATTTGATAGAGCTGAGAAGCCTGAAGTCGGTTCATGCATAATGCTACACTGACATGTACATGATCGCTTCATTAATCTGGAGAACAAAGAGAAAGCTCTCCACACACTTGAAACTCCATATTCCTGAGACCTGGAGTATAGACCAAGGAAGTGGATGCATTTTGAGTCATCTTTAGACCATCATTAGGACTTTTGAAGATGTTGTCCAGAGGGTAGCCTTCATCCTTATATAGTGGTTCCCAAAATGTGGGCCCTGGAGTGGCAGAATCAGCATCACCTGGGAACTTGTTACACATGCAAATTCTTGCTGTGTTTTAACAGGCTCCCCAGGTGATTGTGATTCATGATAAAGTTCAAGAGCCTCTTTACTTTGTGGAGGGCTACCCTGTGCGATGATTTTTAGGAATACTAAACACTCTGATTGAGCTGCTGAGGGACTAATTATTCACTGTTGTATCTATCCACCTGGGAAAGCTGAGAGGCCTAGCTTCCTCTGTTTCCAATTTTTGACAAAATCTAACTTGGTGATTATACTTTTTAAAGAGATTTCAAGGGTCAAGTTAATCACACATTGTGATCATTGGCCGATGCAAGACCCCCCCCCCCCCGATTTAACCGATGTAATCAATCAATCCTCCATCAAAGCTAAGTGTTCTAATGTATTGGATGAATATCTTTTGAGTCCAGTGTGAAATGTGGGCTGTTTTGTTTGCATAAATCCCTAATTACTTTAAATGGCATTATTGTAGATACCTCATTCTGTCTCAGGACTTTACCCTTCCTGTTATGTCTAGATATCCATATGGCTGGCTACTTGCTTACTTTGTCTCTCTCTTTTTTTTAATGTTTATTTATTTTTTGAGAGAGAGACAGAGTGTGAGCAGGGGAGGGGTAGAGATAGAGGGACACACAGAATCTGAAGAAGGCTCCAGGCTGTCAGTACAGAGCCCAATGCATGGCTTAAACCCACAAACCATGAGATCATGACCTGAGCCAAAGTTGAATGCTCAACTGACTGAGCCACCCAGGTACCCTTTCTTGTCTCTTTATTCACAGCTATCTTTCTGTGAGTCCTTTTCTCTCCACCCTACCTAAAATTTCACACATTAACATTTATATCCCCCTTCTTTATTTTTTCCTTCTTAGCACTAAACACATACTATATATTTTACCTATTTTGTTTTTCTTATATATTAGGATGTCAGGTCAAGAAGGGAAGAAATTTGTCTTTTTTTAAAAAAGTTAATGTGTTCTTAAGGCATAAAACAATACTTTGCTCATAGTAATCTCTTAATATATACTTGTTAACTGAATGAATGGAATTGTGGCACTGTAACTCAAGTGCCAAATCACTGATGTTTCTATTTCAAATACAATTGTGTATAGAAAAATACCCATTTTGGGGGCTGAAGTCAATTGTTAGTACAGAATACTCTTGGAGTATACCTGGCCTGGGCCTCTTCAAATGTACAGGTTCTAGAAATTATGCATTTTTGTATTTGTCTGTCTACCTATTCATCCACACACGTTTTTGTGGGTGGAGGTCTATTTTAGAATCTTGGCTTCCGTGCATGATTCCCAGCAGATTTGGGGGGCGGAGATACAGAGGTTTGGACTGCTCCTTGAATGGCTTTTATTTACATTGGGAAGAGCTGTAAAAATAAGATAAAGGATTGTTGCAGGAGAAGATGGTAAGGGTGGGGAGATGGTGGGGAGTAATATTAGGAAGTGGAGTTTCACAGTTAGCTGGTAAAGTATCAGGAACTTTAGCCCTGGGAACATAGGGAGGGCTATGCAGGGGCATCTCTTTATAGGGGTTGCCGATGTTGCAGAGCCCAAGAAAGCACTTAACCCTGACATTGTAGCCTGCAATCCTATACAGGCATAGCCCAGGAGAGACAATCAGAGGGAGGAGTCAGAGGTAGTGAGAAGAAAGCAAAGGAAAAGAAGACTTTTGAAATGGAAATGGCTCTCCTTGCAAGGCAAAAAGGTGGTCACAAGAAATAATGCAAGGAAGCAGGCTCCCACACCCAATTTCTTAATGCCTGAGCTCTACCTAGGGAGGTTTGCGGAATCTAGATCTTGCCCTGGTGGACTGAGATCAAGATGTCCTGTACCTTCGCTGAGAAATGCAGCTGGTTCCTTGTGAAAACGACAGTAGAAAGAGCCTGGACCATGATAGCTTCAGAGAGGGGCTTTCTCTTGCATGAATTCAGACTAATTGGATGTGCAAATTGAAAATATAATATCACTTTTCTTTTTAGTGTTTTTATTCATTTTTGAGAGACAGAGAGATTCAGAGCACTAACGGGGGAATAGCAGAGAAAGGGGGAGACACAGAATCCAAAGCAGGATCCAGGTTCTGAGCCGTCGGCACAGAGCCTGACATGGGGCTCGAACCCACAAACCGTGAGATCATGACCTGAGTCAAAGTCAGACGCTCAACCAACTGAGCCACCCAGGGTCTCACTTTCTATTCATTCTCTTCCATGTGATCTTACTAGCCATGTTACTGCACACAACCAGCACCCATGTTCAACAGCTGGGTGTTAAATAGCTACTGAGAACAATACTGGTCATAACCTTCCCCCAGGCTCCCACCTTCTTGGTAACTCAGCCCCATAGCATGGAGTGCTAAATTAGAAATGCAGTAAACACAGATATACCATAAAATGTGTCAGTTTTTATTCATGGGTTTGTGGCCACATTGAAAGTTAAAAATACAAATGGCCTCTTCTCAAAGACATCGTGAAAGGGATTACAAAATGAATTAAAAACATGTAAATATATAAAAACAAAATGCCACATGACTGGGCTGGGTTACTTCCGTGTTGCTGCTGAATGTCCAAGGGCAAAAGCTTCTAAAAGTCATCGGTGAAAGGATGGAAGAAATGCTCTTGAAGTGAATAATTGTGTGGTCCATAAAAAGGTGTGGACTGTGGAAAAACAAGGTCCATAATTAGCTGATATTTGGTGTTTATGAGATGGGATATTGTTCAAAGGAGGGGGAAGATTCTCTCTGAGCTCAAATCCATGGGCTAAAATGGGCATGGAAACAGCTAAAATACATCAGATTAGCTTTAGGATATGATTTTCCTCTAACTCTCAGATAGGAGTTATATCCCAGATGGTCTTGAGATAGTATAGATTTTAAGACTGGGAGCAATGTAGAGCCTAATTCTTAGAGATTATAGGCAAAAAGGAAGACAAAATTCTAGGGAGTCTTCTACATGTTTACAATTTTGTTTGAACTGGACCCAGTGGGAAAACCCAAATGACTTAGCTCATTTGGTTCTTTTAAAGGGCCCTCTTCCACCTTAAGATATTTAATTGCTCCATAAAAGATAAGAAAGATGCTCTAATCTGGTAACCTCTAAACTTATCAACTCCTTCTTCTCTTACAGTCATTGGTTTTGGACTCAGATATTTAGGCATGAAATTTGTAGAGTGAAACCCTTCCTGTTCAAGAAAAAAAAATCCTAGGGTGAGGAGAGAATTATAAGACGGGAAGGTAGAGGGTCTTCCTCATATGAATACCAAGTATGGTGTGCTCCAAGCACAAGAGAAAGAACCCAACGGGACTCTACCTCTATGTCTCTACTACGGAATTGTATGCCACTTATACTTCACCGGGGATTTAGACTTTACCTGTTGTTACTTGCCCCAAATGCGGTTTTCTTTTCGTCATAGAGTACCTGATTGGGCACATTAAATGTTGGCTTTTGCAAGTATCCTTACCCAGTGTTCTCTCCAGTGGGTATAGCCACATCTCATGCAGTATCTGTACTGTATCAAGAACCAGTGTTGAACAGGTGAGGATAGGAGGAAGCCATTGCTCACTTCAGTGTTGTTGTAGGACTCATCAGGTGAGACACAGGAGCTTTCAAAAGGTTGGGGAAAGGGAATTAAAAAGGAATACAAAGACTTAAGATATCATTCTGAACTTTGGGATTGAACTTTGGACCCAGCTTTTGCCTGGCCTTGCTGTAACAGCTATAACTTTTTATTTTGTCTTAAGCACAATGCATGATCATGTCCTTGTTCAACTCCCTAGACCCTCACCAAATCCCTCCTTGTTAGATAATAACTTAAGGACACAGAAACTATCCTCTGTTAAATTAAGAAAAACTATTTCAAGAATATATTCACTGTGATTTTTGCTGGAAGACAGTACTGGGTTTAAGGCAAGATTTTCCTAGAATGTCTTGAAGTTTATTAATACGTTAATCAAGATGGAATAAAGGTCTCTTCTTTTTGTTTGAAAGACAACATTGGTTAGGTTGGAAGCTGACACAAGAGCTTGCTAACCAATACAGACTTGCAGTGCCTAGGGATACAAGGCAGTGGTTTTCCAGCCATTCTACCTAGAGTTAAATTTAGGAGTCTCTAGCTGTGTGATGCTGCAAATCTTTAATGTGTCTGTGCCCAAGTTTCTCAAACATTAAATAGGGACAATACAAACCCCCTTACCCATGGGGTTGATAATGATGATTAAAATGCCTGAAGTTCTTCTAAACTTGTGGCTGGCACATAGTAAGTGTTCAATAAACAAGTTCATTAGCAATTAAGGTAATGAAAGTTCTCTCTGGCAAAGCAGAGTTACTTAATCTTTTCAGAAAACAGAACAAAAACACATGGCAGAAGACTTTGAAAATCCAATAGCATGTTCACTCAAAAGCTGTGACCTGATAGACTCAATGCTTAACAAACTTTCTGATCCTGTCCCCACAATTCAATTCCAACTGGCTTAGAAGAAATTGTATACTTATGGCTTAAACCATAGAGTTTCCTTTAATTTTTTTTTTAATATTTATTTATGAGAGAGAGAGAGAGAGAGAGAGAGAGAGACAGAGAGAGAGAGAGAGAAAGAGATCATGAGTGGGGGAGGGGCAGAGAGAGAGAGAGAGAGAGAGAGAGAGAGAGAGAGAGAGAGACAGAGAGAATCCAAAGCAGGCTTCAGGCTCTGAGCTGTCAGCACAGAGCCTGATGTTGGGCTTGGACCCACAAACTGTGAGATCGTGACCTGAGCTGAAGTCGGATTCTTAACTGACTGAGCCACCCAGGGGCCCCTCTTTTTCTTTTTTTAATAAGCTGTTTGGTACTATTTTTCTTCTAATTTTTTGAAATTTCCAGAGAAGACAGGTGTATATTATACTACTTTCCAGGACAGGAATCTATGGGAAAAACAACTTAACTTCTCTAGGTCCTGTCCCTTAATTTTGTAAGGAAGCAGGAAAGTATTATCTGATGGCAAATTTGGGAGAAGGAACTGGCCATGCTTAGTTTAGGCAGAACACCATTCTCTTTGTGGAGTCGACTTCAGAGGGCTGTGTTCTGGTCTGCTCCACAACCAGGAGGCCAACCTCTGCCAAAAGCACTTGCAGAGCTTTATATAGGCAAGGGGGACACCTGTATTTTTCCAGCTCTTCCTTCCCCTGGGTCTGCAAACTCATTTCAGGGGGACTTGAATGAGGCTTTCCAGTTGTAGGGCTAAAGCTTCATTTGCCCGAGGCTTTACTATAAATTACATTCTGATTGACATCTTTCATAGCCTATGATTTATTAATGGATTTCGAATGCAGGAGGGGAAATGGATTATTATGTCTCTGCCTTCCCAAACCTCAACTTCCTGACTTAGAAATCTCCATAGATGCTGTGCGTCAAGTGTTGGTGCTGTGAATTATGTTTGGCAGCAAGTTTCATGATCTGTGGGAGAAGGGATAGAAGGAACCAAGGGTCTAAAACTAAGAAGCGAAGTCCACTCCCGGTTTTGTAATTCTGTGTAACTCACTTCCCGAGCTTTGACCTCTGAGTAGTGGGCTTCTGTAGAGGTTCAATAGCATTGACAGACACCCTGAGAAGCTATATAAAAATAGTCACGATTTTCAAGGTTTCCAAGTAGATAGCAGTGCATTTCAGCAAAGAGCTATCGGTATTTAAGGAAGGAGCCAATGGAGTTTTTGGACTGACCTGGGAACTGTACACTCCAGGTGAAGTTTAGCAGAAATGGATTGATTCTTTGGTACATAGGTGAGCCAGGAATGGAAGACCGCTCCATCACAGAAGACCTGGTGGGAAAAGAAGCCCTTGAAACAGGTGTTCAGTTGTCTCAACATATTTTAATATATTCGAATAAGAAATTGGCCACACAGTGTCTCCAGAGATCATGATATTTACCCCAGTTAGGGTAGTTAAATTCTCTTTGGCAAAGCAGAGGCATTTAGCTGCATCACACAACAGAACGAGAAGGCGTGGCAGGGGCTTTTGAATAGAACTGGAGGTTGAAGGTCATTCGACCCTGTAAGTTTTGTGTTAGACTCTTCAAATCAAGATTCTAGGGAGGAAAAATTTTCCACAGCTGCTGGGGAGAAAAGTTGTTCCACGAGAAGAGGACTTTTAAGATGACCCTTATCTCGGGGGATCTGAAATGCTTTCTCTGATCTCTGTATTAAAACGTGGTATTTTTTCTTTACTTCTGGACTCCAGATCCTTGAAAAACTCTTAGACCAAAAGGAAGACAGCTAACTGAAAATTATGTATTTGTGCTAAACAACTGAGTTTTCTGAATGGAAAACATGTACTCCTCTTAGGGAATTTTGAAGTGTATTTGGTGTTCAACAAATGAGATTTAATTCCTATAAGCAGATCAGCCTGTTTTCATTCTGTAACAATTTGCATGTATTTCCACCTAACTTTTTTCCCCAGCCTTTTTTTTTTTTTATAGTCAACATATACTATAGTTAAAAAAAAAAAAGGGTCTACAGATCTCTTGTTTCCCTACTTCAATAGAGAGGTTCTCAAGCTGTTGGATTATTGTATAAATTTATTAGTTGCATAGTATCCTATTAGATGGATGAAGCATATATTTCCTGGGGTCTCTTGATTTGTCTGGTTCAGTGATTCCAGTGAAGGGGTGAAACAGGAAAAAAGCAGTTTCAGAAATGTGAAGTGTTGTCATCTGGTTTATGTAGCAATGAGGCTAAGAGTTGAGGCTGTGTTTGCCCTCACGGTTCTAAGCTCCTTTAGCGAAAGGCTGCTCAGAGCACAAAGGTGGGGGAGAGGGCAAGTGTGATGGGTTAGGCCAGGTTGTTCAACTACGATGCTGTTGGCATTTCAGGCCACATAATCCTTTGTTGTGGGGACTGTCCTGTAGGGTGTCTAACATCGTGTGTGGCCCCTACTCACTCAATGCCAGTAGCACCCTACCACCTGCCCAGTTTTGACAACTAAAATTGGTGCTAGACATTTCCAAATGACCACGGGGCAGGGTGGGGGGGGGCAAAAAAAAAATCCCTGCTTACTGATACCTGATCCCTGATCAATACTGCGTTAGGCTGTTGCCAAGGACTCTAGGAGTGGCAGGCGCCTTGAACCTCTAGAAGCATCTCAAATGCCTTTGGATCTCTCCAAGGCAGGTGTAGCGGAGTAGAGCTAAGTGACTAGCATGGCATTGTGGGGGGAATAAGGGCTGGTGCAAGGTGCTGGACCAGCATGAACTGTGCTTTCAGACCACGATCCTTATGGGTCCGGGAAGGGGGTCCAGTGAAGGAACTTCATGCTCCCATGTCCAAGTTTTCCCTTGCCTGTGACTTGAAGGCCAGGTTCCTGGCAGAAAATATTTAGCCCCATGTTTAAAGCAACGCCCACGAAGATGAGATAAATTGGATGTATTATACTTACCTTTGGTGTGGTAGAAACCTCCTACATCGAAACCCTCCCAGAGCTTTCCTTATTAGGATGTCGGTACTCAGATTTTTGGTACTCTCTTGTGAGGAAAAGAACAAGTAAAGCAGATTGCTAGTTCAAGACCCTCCCAGATCTCCCTTTCCTCCAAATCCCCATGGTCTTAAAAAAAAAAGTCATTGTCGTACATTCTCTAATTAGAGTTGCTTATCCCAGAGTCATAACTGAAAACAAAATAAAACTAAGAGCTTATTAGCAGTGTCAGCAGACCTGGTTTCTGGCCCTGACTTCCCGAGTTTGGTTACATCACCGGCCCCTGTGCCTCAATTCCTTAATCTACGTAAGCGTAGATGACATCAACCCCGTGAAATTCTGAGGATTAGAAACTGGGTGAAAATGCTGGCTAATCTATCATGCTATCCATGTAATAATGGGTATGCTACACTTCCTAAGAGAAAGCTCTTTGAGTTTCTTATTCACTGTCCATGTCCTACGCACAGTAGGTCTCTGGTGAATGAATGAAAACAAAATGTTCTTCAGGTTCTTTCTATGCATCTGCTCAGTCTGTGGTACCAATGATCAAGCCCAGTAGCCTGTTATGATAATAATATATAAGAACAAACATAAAGCAGTGCTTCCAAAGACTGTACAGACGGTACCCTGGAAAATGATTCCTTCTCTTACCTGCGTCGTAATTCCGCACAGACTAACAGGATAGTCAAATTCAAGTTTGTCCGGGCACACTCGAATTGCCTGACAGCCAGTCCCCAGAAATAACTCATCAGGGCCTACCAATTCATCTCTGTAAAACAGTGCTCTTTTAACTACAACGAGAAAATTCAAACGGCTGCATTCCACCAACACTGTTAAAGGAGGCAAAGAAAAAAAGCAGACAGTCAGCAAATCTGTTTCAGTGAACAGCTCCAAGAAGTTTGAGCAGGACTATTAGGTACCAGGAAGGAAGACCATCTTCAACTACAAGAAATGGAACTTCGAGATCTGTGGAAAACACGATTCCCTTCACGGCATTACATGGGGCTCTCTACCTCTCTCAGACTGCCACTCCCAGGTGACCAGAGTGAATTCACACAGCACTCAGAATTTTTACCTGAGAAAGAAGCGTGGTGATGTGTCTTCAAGCCTCCATCTTGGGTGGAGGAGCAGAGGACAGCATCTTTATTAGGGCATTCGTGCTAGGAACTGAGTTCCCCAGCACCTAGTATTAGAAAACTTGGACTTGGTGAAAATAGATCCCATGTTTTAACTTTTGCCCATGGCTGTGTGCCACACAGTAGCAGGTGTGCAGTAAATATGGTGAGAATGAAGGGACTTTTTCAGGGCCACAGAATACAGAGCTGGGACTGAAAAATCACACTGGGTCATTGCTCTTTGGACTATATCACATTACCTTGGGGGATCCCATTGTCATGCCTGACCTAGACCTCTCTCCCAAGTTTGAGAGTTACCTCTATAATTAGCTGCTAGACATCTGAGTGGATATTTGAAATAGTTCTCTCAAAGGTACGTGTACAATCCAGAAGCTTTGAGTGACCCTACTCCTGGTTTGCTCTCCACCTCGGTCAACAGCACCACAATCCATCCAACTTCTAAGCTGTGAAATGCTAGGATTTCTTCAAACTCCTTGTCCTTCATACCTGTATCTCGTCTATTCCTGAGTCTTCTCACTTTTACCTTCAAAATTTATCTCACTTGGGGTGCCTCGTGGCTCAGTCAGTTAAATGTCTGACTTCAGCTCAGGTCATGATCTCATGGTTCATGAGTTTGAGCCAACAACGCTCTGTGCTGACCACTCAGAGCCTAGAGCCTGCTTCAGATTCTGTGTCTCCCTCTCTCTCTGCCCCTCCCTTTCTAGTTCTCTGACTCTCTCAAAGATAAATAAACATTAAAAAAACTTGGATTCACGTGAATCCAATACCCTGGATTGGGTATTAGATTGGCCAATTGGTATTGGACTGGGTGTTGGGATTGGCCAAGACCCTGGCCCAAACTACCACTGTCACTATCCAGAAAGATAGAAGCTCTTTACTGCTATGCCTTTGTTGCTGGAAATAGTCAGGCCCACAGCAGGTAAATAGGCAAGGAAGGAAAATGTTAGACGGAAATTGAGCATTCTGGTGCCGCCTGTCCTAAATACCAGGAGGGGAGAAACAGAAGGATAACATGGACCTTACTTTCAGGAAAGGAGGCAAGGGCTTGATCGGACTCTAGACCTTTGTGGGGGACCTGAAGTATTGTGATGTTACTATAGTAACGGAAGTAGCCCAAATAAAGCTGCTGGAGCCTGAGTGCACGAGGGCAAGATTTAGTATCAAAGGTGAACTTAGTTAGGGCACAGGAGTCCTTGCTTATCCGTGGTTTCCCTTTCTGCAATTTCAGTTTCCTGCAGTCAACTGTGGTCAGGAAGCAGATGATCCTCCTCTTTGTTTTTTTTAAAGTTTATTTTGAGAGAGAGAGAGAGAGAGCATGCATGCGTGAGCGAGCATGGGAGGGGCAGAGAGAGAGAGAGAGAGAGAGAGAGAGAGAGAGAGAGAGAATCCCAAGCAGGCTCTGCACCGACAGCACCGAGCCCAACATGGGGCTTAAACCCACAAACCATGAGATCATGACCTGAACTGAAATCACGAGTCGGACACCTAACTGACTGAGCCACCCGGGCGCCCAGATGATCCTCCTTCTGACTTCAGAAGGTCAGTAGCAGCGAATGGGGTGGTGTAGAACAGCACAACACCTGCGTCATTCACCTCCCTTCATCTCAACACGTGGGCATTGTATCATCTCACATCATCACAAGAAGGGTGCTTATGGTATAATAAGGTATTTTGAAAGAGAGTGATAACTTTTATCGCACTATATTATTATAATTGTTCTATTTTATTATCGGCCATTGTTGTTAATTGCTTACTGTGCCTAATTTATAAATTAACCTTCATCGTGGGTATGTGCATATGGGAAGAAATATGGCATACATAAGGTTCAGTAGTACCCACGGTTTCAGGCAGCCACTGGGGGCCTTGGAATGTATCCCCCACAGAGAAGAGGGGACCACTCTAGAAATTGCACAAAGTTACTCATTGTCAGCTCTGAAGTACAAGAGACACTTGACCATGACAATAAGTCCTAATAGCCTCATATGCCTCTTTGCTACCAGGCATTTCCAACCACTGGGACACAGACAGACACACACACAGTTTCAATTTCATGGTCCAAAACTTTGAGAATGATTTATCTTTACAAATCACCTGCGTATTCATTCTTTCCTTGGACCATCACATTTCTAATATTATTTTAAGTTTGAACTTCTTAATATCCTTGAGGAATTGAATGACCGTCTCTGTGTTTGGCAGACTTGGAAATAGGGACTCAAGGGCCTGGCTGGCCAAGTGTACGAGCTGGTCAGGGGTCATCTTGACAGGCAAGCCCGATCAGGCCAGGGCTCCACCACGTCACACAACTGGTTTACAAGGGATTACTTGTTGAGAAGTCATTCTGCCTCCCACAATCCGTCATCCACCTGACTTGGTTTTGCGACTGCTGAGAGCAGTTGTGGGGTGGCCGAGACCCTAAGTCAAACGAATGCAACGGTTCTCAGCACACTATTCTCATCTTTATTACCCGACCCTGGTCTCCTGGTTGGGGTTCCTACAGTGAGTAGGAAAAAGACCAAAGTCCTTAACATGAGCCACCCTAACCTGGCATCTGCCCCAGAAGTAAGCCAGGCCCTGTTTTTCAGGTTCTAGGGCCAGATGGGGTGGGGACAGATCCTGTTTGATTGGGGTCATGTTTGATTTTTTTTCCTCCCTGCCTCACTCCTGAGTCCTGATGTTTCCATCACAGAATCTTCTATCCCTGGCTTCCCTACAACTTGGACATTGTCCTTCAGCGCTCTATGAATGGCTGGGCCAGCACATCACCCCAGGCCTGGGGAAGGCTTGTTCTTAGAGCATGCCCTGTGCAGAGAGGATGGCCTTCTTGCTTACGATCCACACTCCCTCATCTCAGACCCCCCCACTGCCCTTTCTACCCTCCCTTGTCTACTCAAGTCACCGTTTTCCACTTCCCTGTGTTCCGTTCACATTGGTCACAGTCCAGCAGCCTACACACGGATCACCGCTTCAGAAACAGAGACATTTTGCCCAACTCTTTTTTAACTTAAGCCAGAAAAGCAGAGAGTCATTCCCTGTTCTCAGTCCTACCCCAAGTAAAGACAGGACATCCCCAAGGTCCTACCTTACATAGGACTTCTTCAGGAAGGCTCTCCTGTCCCCTGGGAACCACATCAATTCTGCTTGTTACATGCACTTGTAATCTAACTTTCCCTTCTGAGCATTTAGAACAGTTTATAAATCTCTTAGTTTTTAAATTAACATCTGCTTCTTTTGATGTGACCCAATGTCTGTGATCTACATGGCTTGAATATATTATGAGGGGTTCTGCACCAGATTTTCTCCAGGTGCCAGAGTGGGACCTTGCAGTGCCTGTGGGGGAAAACAGCAGTCTGACAGCCCCTGTTTGGGGAGGAACCAGACACACGGAATCAGAAGGTGGCTTGAGGTCAGGCTTTATGGCATGCTGAAGGCCAGTTTACCCTTCATCCAGCTGGCTGCTGGAGAGCATCGGAATTAAAAAAAATTTTTTTTTAATGTTTATTTACTTTTGAGAGAGAGAGACAGAGCACGAGCGGGGGAGGGGCAGAGAGAGACTGAGACACAGAATCCAAAGCGGGCTCCAGGCTCTGAGCTGTCAGCACAGAGCCTGACGCGGGGCTCAAACTCATGAATCGTGAGATCATGACCTGAACTGAAGCCGGACACTCAACCGACTGAGCCACCCAGGCGCCCTGAAGCACAAGAATTTTTAAGGAGGGGTTTGGTCAGAGTCGCATCTTAAGAAACAGGCACTTGCATTGCATCTTGTGCAGTGATGCTCTGGATGGGAAGAGAGGCAGTTCGACGAGGCAGGCCAGTTAATGTGTGATCAAGGGGCTAAGGTTTAAAGTGAAAGAACAGAGGAGGTGCTGGGAAAGGGGAGAGAAAGCCACATGACAGAGCAGAAGGTCCAAGGACGGTTTGGTGGGAATTTCCAGCAGCTGACGTGTGGAAGAAGTGGGAGAAGAGAGACTAATTCCTAGAACCTGCCGAAAACACAACTCCTTGAGTTCAATATTCCTTCACTCATTCAACAGTATCCGGCTGGACACAAGGGGAAAATAAAGTGCGGAGCCAGGGGAGTCAGAGTTCTTAAATTTTGGAGGGGGGAAGGGCAATCGAGTCTAAGCCACCAAAAGCCCCACGGCTCGTGGTGGTTGAGAAACTCCCCCTTCAAGGCACCAGCATTCGGGGTCACCTTTGATACCTGGCTCTTGCCCAGAACACGTCCAAATCAAAGAAGCAAGTAGGAGCAGCCGTCCTCCCAAACCCACATAGGCCTTCATGATGCTGGATGCCGGGTCGAGAGCTCCTCGGGCAACAGGAAGCTGGGAGGGGCTGGGGGAGCCTGCAGTGTTTTTATACCTGATGCCATACTCAGATGTGTTCAATTAAGCCACTTCAGAGAAGAGGGAGAAGGCCGGTAACCTGTTGTCAGCTCCAGATCCTGACGTCCCACTCTCTCTTGATCACTTGGGTATGGAAATCCACAGTGATATACAGAGTGAGCCCAATCAACCATTACACAGTGTCCGGAGGACTGTCTTTGCTAGGACCTTTGTAGGCCAATTTTTGGTACTTTGTGGGATGAGGTAGGGATGCCACAAAGCTCTGACCCCAGGATGCATTTCATCCCCCACCACTGGAGCATTTCCCCACCCCCACAGTTCATGGTGTGCTTTCTTTTTTCTTTTCTCTTTCTCTCTGTTTCTTTCACTTTCTTTCTTTCTTTCTTTCTTTCTTTCTTTCTTTCTTTCTTTCTTTCTTTCTTTTCTTCTTTCTTTCCTTCTTTTCTTTTTTCTTTTCTTTTCTTTTCTTTTTTCTTTTCTTTCTACCTGTGTGCTAATAGGGGCTGCCCCAATAGCTGCAGGACTGGGCTGGATTTTATCAACATGGGAAGGAGAAGTCAACAAGGCCAGGAGGTCTAACCTTGACTACTTCTCTGTTTGTAAGAAATCAACCTTGACAGGGTCCCAGTATCTTGATTTACTGTTCTCCTTAGAGGCCAGACAGTCTAACCTTTGGTAAAACCAGGTTTGACATATTTCCAGAGGGACACAGTGGTAGACTAGCACTGATGGACGCTCATGGGTGAGCCATATGTATCTCCTGCAGAGTCTGTTTAATCAGAAGATTTTCAAAATTCCTATGGCCTGTGAAAAGCTATGTGTGTGTGTGTGTGTGTGTGTGTACTGTAGGTAAATATATACCTACTATATATATATATATATATATGTATGCACCATGTACAGATATAATATATAAGTATAGTGAATATATATATGCTCTATGTGTAAAACTTTATTCTTTTTTTTTTTTTTTTTTTTGAGAGAGAGAGAGCACAAGCAGGGGGAGGGGCAGAGAGAAGGAGAGACAGAATCCCAAGCAGGCTCTGCACCATCAGTGCAGAGCCTGATGTGGGGCTGGAACTCACAAATCGTGAGACCCTGACCTGAGCTGAGATCGAGATTCAGATGCTTAACCAACTGTGTCACCCAGGTGCCCCTGTGATAAAGTACAAACACTTTAAAGGTAATTAATATTTACTGTTAAAATTTCCCTGAAAGATGTGTCCATTTATCTTCTTGAAGGGAGTAATGATATTGTCTGTTTTCTAAGGATCCATCACCACTGAAGGTGAATAGATCTCTTAAATTTTTTAAAAAAAATGTATTTATTTTTGAAAGAGACAGAGAGAAGGGGACTGACAGAAAGAGAGGGAGAGGGAATTTCAAGCAGGCTCTGTGCCAACGGCAGAGAGCCTGATGCGGGCTTGAACTCACGAACCACGAGATCATGACCTGAGCCAAAATCAAGAGTCGGATGCTTAACTGAGCCACCCAGGCGCCCCAATAATGTTTCTTTCTATTGCCCAATGATATTCCATGGTCTAGGTTACCATTGTTTGTTTGCTCACTCAATGAAGGACATATGGGCTGTTGTGGCATTCTGCCATCTGTGTATTTTTCTGTATGTTGTCATTGTGAATAAAGCTGCTAGGAACAATTCTATCTAGGTTTTTGTGTGCAAATCAGCTTTCATTTCTCGGAGACACGCACCTGTCCTATTAGGTGCTCAATAGATATCTACTGAAGAATTGAATGAATAGATCAACAAGAAAAAACATAAAACAAAGTATACCACATGTGGTTATCTTTATTCATTTTTTTGAGTTTATTTATTTTGAGAGAGAGAGCAGGGGAGAGGCAGAGAGAAAATCCTAAGGAGACTTGTCAGCACAGAACCTGATGTGGGGCTCAATCTCCCAAACTGTGAAATCGTGACCTGAGCCAAAATCAAGTGTTGGACGCTTAACTGACTGAGCCACCCAGGCGCCCCTCATCTGTAATTTAACAAGAAGCCTATTTGTGAGAATTTACTGTGCCATTAAAAGGGCCATTAACATGTCAGACTTTTCTACAGATGTGCAAAACTTGGCCTTAACTCCATGGTTCTTATACAGTGTCCTGGGAGCCCAGAGGCACTGCAGAGAAGTTCCAGGGCTACCAGAGAATACTTTAAAATTTCCAGGGACACAATGATGCTTGAAAGCTGGCAGGTGCTGTACAAATGGCTCGTTCAAGGTAACCCATAGTTCTGACATCTGATGGCACTATGTTCCTTTCAGTGCGGCCGTATCGTTGTGGGGCTGGTGGTGTTGTGGTTGCTGTAAAAAGCAGAAGCAGTCACTGTGGGAAAAGAAAGGTGGAACAAAAAATAGAATGTTGATGTCCAATCTGATTCCAAAATTTGAGAAGCTATGTATTGTCAAACAGGCATACACATTCTGTTAGTAAGTAATTGTGGTTACTTAATCAATAAAGTAAGCACATTAATTTTTCTTTCAATGCATGTGTTCTAATGTTTTCAAATGGCTATGAAGTTGTTAGGGCATAAATATATACTAAATTATTTTTGATGTAACCACTTCATACATGAAGCCATTAGTATTTCTTTTGACCTACAGATACTGTAAAAAAAAATTACTGAGCAATTAAGAGAACTGTGTGAATATTGGGGACCCTCTGCTGTGAGTCATCCCTTATCCTGTAAATTTTACAAGAGAAATAATTCTTCATGTGAAAGAAAAAGCCTGGCAAATAGAAATGGAACTCTAAGCCCAAAGCAGCAAGAAGGAAAAGCTGTAGACATGTACAGGGGTTTCTTGATATGAATAGAAGTGTTCCTTTCAGAGGCTCTGAAAGACGAGGTTGGCTGAGCTGGTCCAGAGCTGACTGAGGGTAAGACCGAGGTGTCTTGTTTCCCTTAGACAGAAGCCAGGTCTGTATGTGGGGCCAGTGGACAGCATAGCTAGAGAGATTTCTTCTTTTTTCTTTTCTTTCTTTTTCCTTCCTCCCTTCCTTCCTCTTCTTTCTCTTCTTTCCTTTTCTTTCTTTCTTCCCTCCCCTCCACTCCCCTTCCTTCCTCTCCTTTCCCCTCCCCCTTCTCTCCATCTGCAAGTGTTAATGGGACAAACCTGAAATGTTTTAGTGTTACTAGCTACTTATCTGAGAGTTAATGTGAGTCAGTTAGGTGTCTTGGGGATCGCACTGCATACAAAAACACAAATGGCAGTGAACTACAAATGACAAAGGCAAATGATTCCTTGGCCCTGGACTGACTTTCCCCTGGTCCTTGTGAAAAGCCCACTGTGGACTTAGCCGGCTGTGTTAATTATTTTGTGAACAGTGTAGAGGGAATCTGTTCTAATTACGACTCCTGTTCCAGAAGCAGTAAGTAAAATGCAGCCAAATACAATTTGAAAAAAAAAAAATTTAAACAAATTTCAATGGCAACAATACCACAAATGAAGTCAAAAGACAAATGACTGCCTGGGAGGCAAATATTGTCATCTTACGTCACAGATAAAAGCATAATCTCCCTGATACATAAAGAAATCTACAACACAATGCAGAAAAAGAAATTAGAAAAATGAGCAATGAGAAAGATCTGTAAATGTTCCTAACTTTATGAGATCTTCACTACAAGGAGACAACATCACCTATGATTCACTCTTGCAAAAAGGTTTAACTTGAGTCTAATTATGAGGAAATAATCAGACATATTCTGAATGAATATTGTGAAACATATTAAGACAGCTAGCTGTGACTCTTCTAAAAAGAAATCTTCATAAAAAAGAAGATTCAGGAGGGGTAACTCAATAAAAAGAAAACTCAGTAAGAATGAGCAAAATGTTTGAACAGAGAGATGGCAAGGAAGCACACAAAAAGTTGTGCAATGTCACTAATTACTAGCAAAATGCACATTTAAAGGACAATGAGAGCCACACCTACTAGGAGAGCAAAAATTAAAATGACCCATAACACCAAGTATGGGTGAGCAATTAAAAATCTAAATTTCTGGTGAGATTTCAAAGTGACACAATCGTTTTGGAAAAGAGATTTGCAACCTCTTAAAAAATGAAACATAGATTTTCCATACAACCCAGAAATTCCAATTCTGAGTATTTATCCAAGAAAAATTATTATATATGTCTATACAAGGACATATACACAAATATTTATAGTAGCTTTGTTTATAATAGCCCCAAACTGGAAACAGCCTCAATCTCTATCAATTCATAAATAATTAAACAACTAGTGGGACAGCCACACAATGAAATACTACTCAGCTATAATGAGGAAAAAAGTACCCTTACCACTAACAACTCGAATGAATCTCAAAAGCGTTAGGCTAAAAGAAATATAGCAGGCACAAAGGCTGTGTACTGTATGAGTCCATTTAAATGATTAAAAAAATTTTTTTAATGTTTATTTATTTGAGAGAGGGACAGAGCATGAGTGGAGGAGGGGCAGAGAGAGAGGGAGACACAGAATCTGGAGCAGGGTCCAGACTCTGAGCTGTCAGCACAAAGCCTGGTACAGGGCTCAAACCCACAAACCCACAAGATCATGACCTGAGCTGAAATTGGACACTCAACCGACTGAGCCACCCAAGTGCCCCTAAATGACATTTTGGAGAGGACAATATTATAGGGACTGAAAACAGATATGTGGTCGCCTGAGGCTGGGTCTCGGAGATCAGCTGACTGCAAAGAGGTATATGAGAACATTTTGGGGTAATGGAAATGTTCAATGTCTTGATTGTTGTGGTGGTGACCTGACTGTATACATTTATCAAGACTTACGGAACTGTAATATAAAAAGAGTGGAATTTATTGTCTGTAAAGTTTGCCTTATTTTTTTTAAATGTTTATCTATTTTTGAGAGTGAGAGTGCGTGAGCAGGGGAGGGACAGAGAGAGGGGGGCAGAGGAACTGAAGTGGGCTCTCTGCTGAGAGCAGAGACCCCGACGCGGGGCTCCAACCCACAAACCGTGAAACCGTGACCTGAGCCGAAGTTGGACGCTCAACTGACTGAGCCACTAGGCACCCCAAGTTTGCCTTACTTTTTAAAAAGGAAAAAATAATAGAATTTAAACTGAAAAAGAAAGCTGAGGGTAAGATTTTAGTGTATGATAGAAGATTAAAGAGAGATAATAAAACCAATGCATCAGTCTTTATTGTACTCAGAATAAAGCAAATAGCAATATATAGCCATAAGAAGACAATACAGAGGACAACTGGGAAACCTCAAATTGGCCTGTACATTAGATGATCACCCTCAATAAGTCTGGAGGTTTCTAGAACCTCAAATACAGTAAGTAAAGAGGAAAAAATCCTATCTTGCATTCCTACTGCCCATACTGACAAAAACTGAAATATATTTTCATTAAGACACACATTATTGGGATGCCTGGGTGGCTCAGTCTGTTAAGCATCTGACTCTTGATTTCGACTCAGATCATGATCCATGAGATTTAGCCACTCGTGGGGCTCTGCGTTGAGTGTGGAGCCTGCTTGGGATTCTCTCATTTCCTCCCTCTCTCTCTGTCTACCCGCACCCCCCCCCGCCCCGCCTTCCCCCACACACATGCACTGTCTCAGTTAAGCTTGACATTGTCATCATTTCCAGCACTGATATCTCCTTTCTGAAGAAAATTCAAATGGTCTCTTCTCCATGGACACTAGTACATGACCATTATGTTTTTTTTTTTTTTCTTTTTTCCTTCTTACAGGCCGTCCAGATCCTGAATGGAGCAACAATTCTGGCTCTGGGTGTTTTTATAGTTCCTTACAAAGCATATTTCGTCCCTTCTGCCCATTTTTCTTGGTCTTCTGCACAGGCTACCCACTATGGGGTGCTGTTTTTGTGCATATTCATGTTCCCCTGACCATAGATCATTTCTTAGATACCACTGCTAGAAATGTGTTAGATTATTAAAGTGTTGTTTTTAGGTTATTTGGAGATTGCATGCTGTGGGTTTGATTTGTAATTCCTTACACAACTTTTAAAAACAAAGTGCCTTCCTGAGTAAGAGAAATCACATTTGCTGAGTACAAATTAAGTCTCAAACATTAACTTGATGTATTCATGCATTAAATCCAGCTATTACATTTATGGATGCTAAGAAAATCAAATGAAAAATGAGTATTGGTGAATTGTCTTGTGCAGTCAAGAGAGTCCTGGTTTGGGAGATAAGAGATTTGCCTGCTGATTACAGTCTGGAAATCAGAAGACTGATTTCCCCTATTTGAGTCAAAACGGAATCAATAAAATAGGCTTTGGTTCTAGGTGGTTTTAAAATTTATTTGAATAAATAAATTTGTTATTTGATTATCAACTACCTGATGTTTTCTTTTTAAAAAGATAATTAGTTGGAACTATTTGCTAATCAGACACTGATTTTTTTGTCTTTGTTTTTTCTTGTCTATTCTGGTGTTAGACCTTTGAGAATTTATAAGTGTTTGGTCCCAGGCTACCATGAAATCTAAGATGGGCAAGTTTAGTTGAAAATAGTAAATGGAACATGTAATTGGCAAATGAAGAAGATATAAATTTATAGCAAATCTGGGGCTCTAATTTATTCGTGAGTTTAGTTTTTCAGAATCATCGACCTTCAGATCTTCTTTAAAACAAAATTGCTCATAATTTGGCAACAATCTCATATGCTGACAAAAGATGACATTCAGTTTCTGGATGCAGTATAAAACACGTAATTTGGATTTAACATTTCTGAAATTTTTAGATAGTTCCTACTATCATTTTGATGAAATACTTGGAGTCTGAATTTTTCTAGAAAACCTGAAGTACACATTTTCTCTGCATAATGAATCCTGACTATCTAAATGGAAAACTTCCATTTTAGGCCAGTATATTTGAAAGTGAAGATTAAATAAATAATTCTTGTTTTTTGAGGTTTCAATGAATACTTCTTTAGTAAAATGTTAGCAGATGCTTTCAAGAGACAGAAAGTCTAAAGAGACAATTAGAGGACTTAGAAGTCATCTCACGTTTACAAGTAAAAAGCTATTGGGGTAGCATATATGACAAGCAAGTTTTTCTAAGTGTGCACAGATGAAAATTCTCACAATTCATAAGCAATCCTAAAGTCTTAAAAAAAAAAGATTCCCAAACTGTTGCCCCATGTATGAATGCATATGCTTAGAAAAATATCGTTTATGAAACAGATTCAGAAATATATAGTATTGAAACACTGTATTGAATCCAGCATCTTTAAAAATAATAATTGAGGATAAGAATTTAAGAAGTCCTTTGAGAGTCACAAATGCTGAACACCTACAGTTTTTTCACTTAGTACTTTGAATATATCATCTGCCTCTTTCCTGGCCTGGAAGGCTTCCTTGGAAAAGTATATAAAACCTGAATTCACTGCACTCAGGTTTGAGGAAAATATATGTACTTTTGTACACTATGTACCTTGTTTATATATATATATATATATATATATATACACACATATATATATATATATTTTTTTTTTTTGTATGCTATTAGCTTTGGCTAGACTGCTTACATTTGTTATCCCTTTTAATAGTCACAATAAACTTACAAGGGAAATAGTATTATTACCTCCTTTTTACAGAGTATGAATCTGAGCCTTAGCTTGTTTAACTAATTTTCCCAAACTTGTGTAAATTGAGAGCAGAGAAACTCTCTTAAGCAGTAGAAGCTCTTAAGCAGTAGACTCTGATGCCTTCTAGAACAATACTAGATGCTTCTACTGGAATGATTTAAAAGATAAACATATGGGGTGCCTGGGTGGCTTAGTCGGTTAAGCATCTGACTTCGGCTCAGGTCATGATCTCACAGCTCATGGGTTCGAACCCCATGTCGGGCTCTGTGCTGATGGCTCAGAGCCTGGAGCCTGCTTCCGATTCTGTCTCCCTCTCTCTCTGACCCTCCCCTGTTCATGCTCCGTCTCTCTCTGTCTCAAAAATAAATAAACATTAAAAAAATGCTTAGCTGGAACTTTGGGGTGCATGGGTGGCTCAGTCGGTTAAGCCTCCGACTTCGGCTCAGGTCATGATCTCACGGTCCGTGAGTTCGAGCCCCGCGTTGGGCTCTGTGCTGACAGCTCAGAGCCTGGAGCCTGTTTCAGATTCTGTGTCTCCCTCTCTCTCTGACCCTCCCCCGTTCGTGCTCTGTCTCTCTCTGTCTCAAAAATAAATAAACATTAAAAAAAATGCTTAGCTGGAACTTTGGGGTGCATGGGTGGCTCAGTCGGTTAAACATCTGACTTCAGCTCAGGTCGTGATCTCATCGTTTGGGAGTTCAAGCCCCACATCAGGCTTGTGCTGACTGTGTGGTGCCTGCTTGGGATTCTCTCTCTCCCTCTCTCTCTGCCCCTCCCTCGTTCTCTCTCTCTCTCTCTAAATAAATAAACTCTAAAAAAACAAAACAAAAACAGGATGGAAAAATTATTTTAAAAATGCTTAGCTGGAACTTCTGAGTACTGGAATGAATATATATACTTATTATACATAAAATTATATATATGGCACAAGGGGACAAAATACATGAATATAAATGTTTCTTTTCTAAGAAATCTCAGCATGAAAAAAACATTATTCTCCTGTGTTATAAGTAAATACTTTTAAGGCTTGACCTGGCTAAACTAACTAAAACATTAATTTATGGACATATCAATAAAGACGGATTTTTAGATTTCCTTGATGCCATGAAAGATGGCTTTCTATAGGTCCCTGTCTCCTCCTGGGGATGTTTGTTTCTGGGCAAGTCACTTTATTATCCCTGCTGCTGATTCTTCCAGCCAAAGTCAGAGAAAAGAAGAAATAATCATCTTTTGATTTCAAACGTATATGACTTAGGCTGTTCCACATATTAGCTGGACACCCAAAAATCAGCTGGTGCCAATAATTGCCTACTATTTAGCATGTACTGGAAATGTCATGTGCCATGCTAGCCTCCCAGATGGTCTCAACAGGCCTCATGCAGACACCGTCTGTTATCAAATAGCACTTTTTGTGTGATATGCCTTTCGGAGAGTCAGTGTTTGGGAAATCTGGAGAGTTGCAGCTTTTAGGTGGTTGACATTGAGAGGGTGCTGCGTGCCCTATCTAAATCAGTAGGAAAATGAAGACAGCTGAGTGTGGGATGCCGCATAAAATCACATAAGGCCGCACCACTTCCTGTTTCCTGAGAAGTCGTGGCTGGGGGTCTGTCCAGATGAAGGTCTCTATGGCTTTAGGAGTCTGGTCGCTTCTTGCCGCCTTGATTTGGCCTTGCACTGAGAGCATCTATGGTAGAGGCCAGTTCTAAAGAACACTTTCTTGGAGGAGTTATGGTCGCTTTCCATGCAGGAACTCTCCTCCCAAAGAGTTCAGATCTTACAAGCAGCTGGAAGGGAAATGCTTTCGGGCCGAGGAGACTTGAGTCAATATCCTGAGGCCATCTGGAGTGGGGGACTCAGGATGTCAGGGCCCTCTGGGGTAAGGGGATGCAGGGCATTGGGGCCATCTAGGATAGAGGGGCACATGGCATTGGGGGCACCTGGAGTGGGGAGCACAGGGCGTTGGGGTCATCTGGGGTGAGGAAGCAGGGCATTGAGGCCTGGCTGGGATCTATGATGCTCAGGTGCAAGGAAGATTCTAGCTACTTCAGCCAATTTGTGTGGCAGCTACATGTGTTCCTCGGGCTTTCCCTCAGATTTCTCAGATACTAGAGGCACGACTTCATAATGTCAGACTAAGATTAGTATGAGAAAAATAAGTGGCAACAGAAGCCTGACTCCCTGTATGTTCATATCCACTTATCCTGTTGAATCCATCTTTAAACTGTCGCAATCTTTTTTCCTCTAGGAAGGATCCTTCTGATACTCTTATCTAGGTGACCGTAGGATAATATTTCCAACCCATGGAGCGATTTGGAGGTGACAGTCACTAATGTAGAACACCTGCTTTCTCCAATGCCACTTTCCCCGCAAACCATCTCCCTGAATTTTCTTACTTCCTTGATGGTTTATCTGTAAAGAGCCAGAACTTACTGGCTTACGAAGTGTTGGAATCTCTTGCTCATTACATATGAATATTTTTTCACCTTGGGAAGACTTAGGTCCTCCAAAGTGTTTAAGAAAATCCTGAATGTATTCCAAGGTCTACTGCTCCCTATTACTGTTTGGGGGAGCTTTCCTCGTCAAAGTTTGAACCTCTAGCCATTCTCTTCATTGTGTGATCCGACTTTCTATTATTACTTTGTAATGGGAAGGGGAATGGGAAAGCGCCAGTGCTTTAGGAAAGAAGATAATAAATAGACAATTAGCCTCTTGACACAGCACTGGCTTGCTCAGAGTCATGGTAGACTTATTTGTGAGAAGTATGAAGTGAGAAGTAATAAATATTGATGGCAGATGGTCATTTTTTTTTTTATTTTTTTTTAACGTTTATTTGTTTTTTGAGACAGAGAGACACAGAGCATGAACGGGGGAGGGACAGAGAGAGAGGGAGACACAGAATCAGAAGCAGGCTCCAGGCTCTGAGACATCAGCCCAGAGCCCGACGCGGGGCTCGAACTCACGGACCGTGAGATCGTGACCTGAGCTGAAGTCGGAGGCTTAACCGACTGAGCCACCCAGGCACCCCCAGATGGTCATTTTTAAAGTCGTTTGTTTGACTATTTCTTCCAACGACTACCTGTTGTCAATTCCTAGATTGATGCAAGAGTCATCTGGGAGGTAATTTAATGAGCTTTTGCTGTGGGAAGATCATCCTCCAGCTCTTAATATTTCTACAGCTACCATAGAGGGGCAGTTTACTCAGCACATCCGTGAAGAGTACAGGGTCAAAGGCAATCAGGTGTATGCTTTGTGCTTCACGGCACAGGTAATTTAATTTTTAGATGATGTGCAGACTGCCATTATCATATGTGGCGTGTGGTATATTATTGAGATCGGCATAAATAATGGAAAACACCCATGACAGGTGATCCTAATTGCTTTAGGAAGGAAAATCTTCCTAACAATTTTCCTGACCACAGATCTGCTCACATATGCCTTCCAAAGGCAGCCTTTAAGCAAGGCTTTCGATAAGGCCCTTATCAATTTACTCATCACTTTATGTCCTTGCTGCAGGAGACAATAGCCACTTATCACACCTGAGTATTAGTGAGCATACTCCTATTGTTGCTTTACTTTATTTAAACATTTTTTTCTTTAACGTTTATTTATTTTTTGAGAGACAGAGGGAGATAGAGCATGAGCAGGAGAGGGACAGAGAGAGAGAGAGAGAGAGAGAGAGAGAGAGGGAGTCACAGAATCCGAAGCAGGCTCCAGGCTCTGAGCTGTCAGCACAGAGCCCAATGCGGGGCTTGAACCCATGATCTGTGAGATCAGACCTGAGCTGAAGTTGGACACTTAACCGACTGAGCCACCCAGGTGCCCCAATTTTTTTTATTTTTCTTCTGCCTTTAGAGAGATGCTGGTGGGGGACAGGAGGCATTGATCAGACTTCAGCAGTGACTGAACTACTTATTTCTGGAATAAGAGGTCACTACTTTATTTACTTCCGGGTTCTGTTAGGCTCCAAAGCATGTAAGTGCTTTGGTTGTGGCTCTGTTTAGAACACCTATAGCTCCCAGGAGACCTCGGGAATATGGGAAATTTGTCTTACATGTCATCCCAAACCACTGTAGCTTAACTTTCCAGTTACTGGCTAGAATTGCCACCTTCTGTGTACATTCACTTGAACCAGTCCAGCCCAGTCCACTAACTGGACTGAGGCTCTGAGTACACTCCGCCAAACTGCCAGAACTTCTGTTCATCCTGACTGTGAATCTTCCCATTCGGTGGCCTTCACTGACTCGTGAATAAATTGCATTGCAGTTTTAACCAGTTTTTTCAAAATCTAATAATTGGGTAGCTATAGAATTCAAGCCCTATCCAGCCAGCTGTAAGAAGGTTACCTTCCTATAGGTTGGATGGCCAGTCAGACTTTCACTCTCTCCCACCCCTTCCCTTTGTTAAACAGTAAGGGGGAGGTTCTGTAATTTCTGCTCATCTGGAAGTTCCGCGTGCAGGTGGTACTATCAACAAGCACTACAATTCAAACTATGTATATTCAACATTCCCTGGGTTCTGTGCAGCTGTGAATATAAAGATAATTACGAAATGAAATCCAAGTTCAAAGTACTTATCCTAGCTTGGATGACAGGTTGTGTTAGAGCAACTTATATTAGCGTCGAAATAGGAAGATAAGATTTAAACCCGGTTACTTCCACTTTTGCAAAACATGAGGAGGCTGTATCAGATGAGATGTGGGGTCATGTTTTGGGTTATGAGTCTTATGCCTTAAGTGTGGGGCAGGTACTGGCTACCGAAGAATAGTCTCTGTTTGGAAAAAAATCTTTCATAAAAAATGGTTATCTGTCATTTCAACTTTGTATCGTTAGATATATAAGGTTTGTGTTGTGACTTGCTTCTTTCTCATAACTATTTTCAGATTGATACTTTATAATTATATTTGCCATGTTACCTAGAAGTTGATTATATAAATACATTATAATTTCTTCATTTGGCTGTTGGTCATTTGGCCTGAAGTATTTTGTTCATTTACATTTATTATTATTGTTGACATATACTTGCAGTTCATTTATTGCAATCATCTTATTGCTTATTTATTTATTTATTTTTTTAGTTTATTTTCTTTATTTAGAGAGAGTGAAAGAGCACATGGGAGGGGCAGAGAGAAAGGGAGACAGAGAATCCCAAGCAGGCTGCGCACTGTCAGTGCAGAGCCCAATGTAGGGCTCGAACTCACAACTGTGAGATCATGACCTGAGTCAAAAGCAAGAGTTAGACACTTAACCGACTGAGCCAGGATCCCCCTATGGCTTAATTTTTGTCCTTTTTTTTTTTTTTTTGTTTGCTTTGATGTTTTGTCTCTTCCCCTAAGGCTTTTTTGCCTTCTTCTAAATTGTTTCAATTTGTTTTTCTCCATTCTCTTTTGTTCTCCACTTTGGAAGTTTTGTAACCTGTTTCATTAGTTTTTCCCCCCTACCACTAATCATGACTCTTTAAAGCCAATAAATCTGTGTTTTCTTTCTGAACATTAGTAGGATCCATGCAGTTCAGCTCTGATCACCGCTCTGAGAAGCTCTGGTTACTGTCCGTCTTTACTTCTTCCACGGGATAAATGAGTCCATTAGAAATAGTGATGATTCCTGACTGACTGAAGATTTCAATGTAAAGGATAAGAATAGGTTTTACATGGAAACCTTCACAGAACTGCCATCCCAGGCAGCGGATTTTCTCTCTTCAGAGTCTTTCCTCTGTAGCTCTGTCTTTGGTAGGGACTGTTCCAGATCAGGATTCTACTCTCCCACCCTTTCCCCTTCTCCCTCTCCAAAGAGCATTACTGGGAATACATCTCTCCTATTCGAATGCATTGCAATTTACTTCTGTACCTTCTGTGTGGTCCCAGATACATCACCCTCTTTAGAATATAATCTCTTTTAGAGGAGGCAGGGGACTAGAAGATTATGATTTTCTTATGTGTTGATCTTCTTCCCTGTGAGATAAATGAAGCCTAGTTATTTGAGGATAATATGCAGATATTTTGGAAAAACCAGTAATGTGAAAACCCTTTATATGTTATTCTGTAAGCCTTGATTACCTTTGCCGGAGAAAGAAATACCTTTTATTTACCACGAAGGGCAGAGCTGAATATTCTTTGGGCTCTTCCTGGATGTAAATACACATCTGACACTTTCTTATATGATTCTTTCTGTAGTGACAGTAAGTTGTTCAATGGACTGGGTGATGATCTTGGTTAGCCCATGTGGGCACAACAGCGACCTGTATATATTTGCTGATGAATTGCGCCTGGGATCAGGTTGCCCTGTGACTCAGATTCAGACCTCTGCATATGGTTTTATATACCCTGTACATGACCGTGGGATCAGGACAAAGGTGAGTACAGTACTATTTATAAAAATAACTTCTTAAAAAAAATTTTTTTAACATTTATTTATTTTTGAGAGATAAAGTGCAGGCAGGGGAGGGGCAATGAGAGAGGGAGACACAGAATCTGTAGCAGGCTCCAGGCTCTGAGCTGTCATCACAGAGCCCAATGTGGAGCTCGAACCTATGAACCGTGAGGTCGTGACCTAAACCGAAGTGGGATGCTTAACCAACCAAACTACCCAGGTGCCCCTAAAAATAACTTTGAAGTAGTTTTTTAGATCTTTATACCTGGCTCTAAAATTATTGTCTTTTTTTGTTTGTTTGTTTTAAGGATTACATTTTGCTTCTAGTTATCGTTATTTATGGGCAGATGACAACATGGTCCCTTCCTTATCATTCACTGAACATTGGGCCATCCATGTGCACGGGACCCAAGAGCACAGGTTTCCTGACTGGTTAGGTAACCGACTTTAAATTGTCCTTCAGCTCCTCTTGTATTTCACCAAAGCTTAGCAGACAGTTTTAAGTTTCATTCGATGCTCCAAAGGGGAAAAGTCACAAATCCTGGGAAGGTTTATCCTATTCATTGGATCATTTGAACTGCCCTGAGGCAGTATTTTCACTGAAGAAGTATTTTCACTACAGAGAGAGACAGAGCACATGTTGGGGGAGGGGCAGAGAGAGAAGGAGACACCGAATCCGAAGCAGGCTCCAGGCTCTGAGCCATCAGCACAGAGCCCAACGCGGGGCTCGAACCCACGAGCTGTGAGATCATGACCTGAGACGCCTGAGCTGAAGTCTGACGCTCAACCGACTGAGCCACCCAGGCGCCCCTAGGCATAAATGTTAAACTAGAATACAAACGTATGTATGCCTCCCCTGTTACGAGAAGTACCTTCTGCTTAAATATTGTGCTCCTCTAGGTTGTTTCGGAGGATACCCTCCTTTTTCAAACAGAGATGTTCTTTAACCCTAGGATTGTGCATTGTGAGAGCCAGAAAATCCCTTTGGAATGTTCTGCCTCTAGGTCAGTCCAATAGACCAGACTCCTTTGGAAAGCATCCATCTTACCTTTACCTAATCAGATGCTTCTGCAAAGCATAGACTTTAGATTTGACTCACCCGTAAGCGTATTTCCAAACAAACATGAAATTGACATTTATAATAATATGGAGTATTTTTATTTATTAATGTAATATTTATTTTAGAATCAAAACATATGCAATCTAGTGTAACTAGGTTATTTTACGGTAACTGAACTGCAAAGCAGAATCATTAGATACCCAGTTGCCTTAATAAGTGGAAGAATCAAACCTGATGCTGTTTTTTAATGTCTTCTCCTTTATAATTCCCTAATACATCTCAAGGTTTAATTCCATGTGAATACAGTGAATGACTAAAAAGAGAAAACTAGTCCTTCATTTTAATACTAACTCATGGAAATGCATGAAAGGAAAGGTTTATCAGCCTAATCATTAGATGCACTTTGCTTGCAGTTTTGTGGAACTGAGATGCTGAATCCCAAAGGGACCTCACATAAACTTTGAGACCAAGTGGAATGGTGAATACTGAAACACTTTACCATGTCATTGTAATATTCACATTGAATTTTACGAGTTACAAATCTTGGAAAAGATTTCATCCTTGTTTGATATATGGAAATAGTTGACATAAAAAAAGAAGGTAGAGCTCAGAGCAAGTGTATAGTATCTTATAACGTTATCAGAATCCTTTTTGTTGGGGGGGAATTTTTTTTTTAATTTTTTGATGTTTCATTTTTTGTTTGTTTTTGAGAGACAGACAGAGTGCAAGTCAGGGAGGGTCAGAGATAGAGGGAGACACAGAATCCGAAACAAGATCCAGGCTCTGAATTGTCAGCACAGAGTCCAATGCAGGGTTCGAACCCACGAACAATGAGATCATGACCTGAGCTGAAGTCTGGTGCTTAACCGACTGCCACCCAGGTGCCCGAGAATTGGTATTTTTTATTGTGGTAAAATATACATAAGATAAAATTTGTAACCATTTTTTTTATTTTATTTTTTAAAATTTACATCCAAATTAGCATAGAAAATTTGTAACCATTTTTAAGTGTACATTACGTACATTCTTATTGTTAAATACTTTGATCTTCTTTTAACTTACTTTCATAAGGCAAATCGACGGCTGAGGAATTTAGCAATACTCTGGGGAGTAGCTGACACTAACACTGGATTCTGTAGACACACAGACACACAGACACACACACACACACACACACACAGACACACACACACACACACACATTTTCATTCCTATATATTAGCCGATGCTTCCAGTAATATAAAACACTCTGAAATAACGCCCTGGAGCTATTGCCTCTCCGTAGGCCACCAGATTAATTATGATGACTACAGCATTTCTACTTCGATAGTAATTTTGACGTTGTTTGCAGCTTATCTTCCTTAGAAAAAAAATGAAAACAAGGCCAACAGATATATGATTAGGTTACTGGTGCATAAATGTTACTGCTGCACACACACACACACACACACGCGCACACACACACACACACACACATCCTTTACTACCACTGCATGGGGTCAGATTAAGCTTTTGACAGCTTTTACTTACTGTTCTTAGGAATCCACTTCTAAATCCATTCCACTGGGCACTTTGGTACTTTACTGAAGCATTACAAATCATCAGTTATGCAGAAGGTCTAGGCCTGTGCCACACCCCTAAATCATTATACTGAAATGGCCACTGTGTTAAACAGTGGTAAAAAAATAACTTTGTCCCCACCTGTAGACTCAGAATGACCTGGTACCAAGTATGCCAATATTATCTGCCTCTGTTTTTTTGTTTTGTTTTTTAGGAAATCAGTATGGCTCACACCAGTTTCTGCAGATAATGAAATGAAATTGGACCCCAGTCCCTTTATTGCTGACTTTGAGACAACACCTGAAGAGCTAGGATTACTAAGTTCAAGTCAGACGGGTTCCCTCCTTAAGGAGAAATGGAGACTTGGAGTTGGCATCATGAATTTTGTTCGAAAAACTGTTTTTTTGTATTAAAAAAAAGTTAGTATAAATCTTTTCTTGGATATCTTACCCCTAAACATCCCTAATTCAGTAAAGGTCCTAATTCAGTGAAAGTATATTTTTCATTTTTTTATTCATTAGGGGTATAGCTGATTAATTTAATGTTAATAGGTAATTTATATTAGCCATTTGAATTTTATTTTTTAGGGCCACCTGGGTGGCTCAATCGTCTAAGCATATGACTCTTGTTTTCGGCTCAGGTCATTATCTCACATTCATGGGGCTGAGCCCTATATTGGGCTCCTCATTGGGTATGTAGCCTGCTTAAGATTCTCTCTGCCCCTCCTTCTGCCCCACCCCATACATGCTCCCTCGCTTGCTCTCTCTCTGTATCTCTGTCTCACAAAAATTTTATTTTCTATTCTATATGGTAGAACAATATGTCTTCAATGACAATAATTTGACCCAATTGATATGAACCTTCGAGAAATATGTTCTAAATATTTTTTTTTTTAGTAGGGGCGCCTGGGTAGCTCCATTGGTTAAGAATCTGACTTCAGCTCAGGTCATGATCTCCCAGTCTGTGAGTTCCAGTCCTACATCAGGCTCTCTGCTATTGATGGAGTGGAGCCTGCTTCGGATCCTCTGTCCCCCTCTCTCTGACCCTCCCCCACTGGTGTGTGCATGCTCTCTCTCAAAAGTAAATAAACATTAAAAATTTTTAAATATTTTTTTAGTAAAAATAAAGAATAGAGATAGGTATCTAAATGTGCCAGAGAGTAAATTTGTGCAGAATCTAAAATTTAACATATTCTCAGGAAAGACAAAGTCCTTTTGTGTGAAGATACTTTAACTTGTGTGGGCTTTACTAATTAGTAGAGTCAGTTCCTAAAAATAATTCCTAACTAGTAAAGTCAATTCCTAAAAATAATTCTATGTATATCATATTTGAGTAATTATTGCAGAAGGAAATTAGATTCATATTCTAGGATTTCAATAACCACTTTCTTAACTGAAATTTGATGTCACATTTTCTGTTCTCTCCCTGATGTGACTTTTCCACACTTGAAATAATTGACTGATTGAGGTGGTGAAAGGTTGGATCATCCTATCACAGTATCATCCTCTTATAACCATTTATCAACAGCTACCTGTGACCCCTTCTTTCCCCCAAGGAGGCAATTTTACCATGCAACGCACAAAAAAGTCTCTTCTGACTTTTGGGATATTTCTTATATCGTTTATGAGGATGGAGCTGTGCCATTCAATTGCTTATTAAATGTGTATTTGAATGTTACGTGAGTCTGGGATCTGATTTTGCCAAGGTATTTTTCACTAAGATATTTCAATTAAAAAAACCTGAAGTGCTGCTATTACATCATTTACAATAAAATGCTGCTTATGGTTACTTGTCCAAGAATTTAAAGATTGTCACAGTGGGCATCTACCTTTGACAGTTCATATGAAGCTTAAAGGTAATACTTCAGTGAGGCTTAACACGTGTCAGACAATGTTACTAGCACATACTAACAGCACATTTAATCCTAATAACCCCAAAGTTATGTATGACGATTGTACCAATTTTACAGAGGAGAAAAGAAACATAGGTTAAATCATTTGCCAGCTTCTCTTAAAATTGGTGATCTTTTCCTAGTCTTAGAGAAAAAGCTTTCAGCTTCTCACAATTGGGTATTGTGTTCATTATGGGCTTGTCTGATACAGGCTTTATGTGAAGGGGAAATCCTTCTGTACCTAGTCAGTTGACAGTTTTAATCATGAAAAGATGTTGAATTTTGTCAAACATCACCACTTCTATTCCTAATATTGGAAATCCTAGCCAGAAAAGTTAGGCAAGAAAAAGAAAAGGCATCTGAATTGGAAAGGAAGAAGTCAAATTATTTGTTTGCAGATGACCTAATCTCATATATATAAAACCAAAAAAGACTCCACTGAAAAACTGCTAGAGTAATAAGCAAATTCAGTAGAATTGCAGGATAAAAAAAAAATCAACATGCAGAAACCAGTTGCATTTCTACACACAAACAAGGAACTGTATGAAAAAAAAATCTAAAAAATCCCATTTATAATATCAAAATTAACAAAACACGTATGAATACATTTAACCAAGGAGGTAAAAGATCTGCACACTGAAAAGTATAAAACCTTGATGAAAAGAATTGGAGAAAACACAAAATAATATCCTGAGTCAATGAGCTAGAAGAATTCTGTCAAGATATCCGAACTCCCAAAAAGGATCTACAGATTCAACGTAATCCCTATCAAAATTCCAATGACATTTTTCAAGAAGTTAAAAAAAATCCTAAAATTCATATGGCTGAACTAAAAAGGCTGAATAGTTTAAGAAATCTTAAGAGCAAAGCTGGAGGCATCACACTTCCTAATTTTGAATTACATCACAAAGCTATAATAATCAAAACAGTATGGTACTGGCATAAAAACATATTATAGAACAATGGAATGGTATAGAGAGCCCAGATATAAACCCTCACCTATATAATCAACTAATCTTCAATGAAGATGCTTATTAGAAGGTGGAGGAGGGTCAGTAAAGTATCCTCCAGCCTGTGAGAGCACTTCAAGACCAAAAAATGAAGGAAGCCAGTCTATGCTATTTACATAGAGTTTTAGTCAGGGTTACTTACCGACAGGGAGGATGGGGGCAGGCAGGTGGTTATCCAGATAGTACACAGCTATTCTCCACCCCCGTTCTCTGCTGCTATTCTCTGCCCAGGCCAGACCCAGCTTTTATGGAAAGAGGGACAAAGTGGTGAGGTGACAGGATAGTTACCTAAAGTGAGACTTTCTGTATACCAGTCCTGTCTACTAGTTACCTAAAGTGGAGCCTTCTGGATGTCACTTTAGGGACCATCAAAACAAGCCTTCTTGCATTCCAGTCTGGGCACACATTAACCTTCTCTCCATGTGGAACACATAGCCCCAGTGAAGGTCATTGCTCAGGCATGAACAAGATGGAAGAACAAAGATGGAGTAGTGATGGTGGCACTCCTACATTGCCAAAAATACACAATGGGGAGAGTATAGTCCCTTCAATAAATGGCTTTTGGAAAACTAGATTTGCACACACACACACACACACCAAAATTGGATTCTTACCTTACAGCCAAAAACTAACACAAAATGGATTAAAGACATTAAAAACTTGAGGCTGTAAAACTCCTAGAAGAAAACATAGGAGGAAAGCTTCATGACATTGGTCTTGGCAATGAATTGGATACAACACCAAATGCACAGGCAACAAAAGCAAGAACAAGTAGATTACCTCAAACTAAAAAGTTTCTGCACAGCAAAAGAAACAAAATAAAAGGCAACCTATGGAATGGGAGAAAATATTTGCAAAGCATACATCTAACAAGGGATTACTATCCAAAATATATAAGGAACTCCTACAACTCAATAGCAAGAAAACAACCAGATTAAAAATTGGGCAAAGGACCTGAACAGACATTCCTCAAAATAAGACATACAAAGGGCTAACAGGTATGTGGGAAGGTGCACAACATCACTGATCATAAGGGAAATGCAACTCCAGACCCCGAGATATCACCTCACATCTGCTAGGCTATTATCAAAAAATCAAAAAATAACAAGTGTTAGCTAGAGTGTGGAGAAAAAGAAACCCTTATGCACTGCTGCTGGAAGTGTTACATTGGCACAGCTGCTATGGAAAACAATATGGAGCTTCCTCAAAAAAATTAGAAATGGGTCTCCCACATGATCCTGCACTCCCATGTCTGGGCATATATCCAAAGGAAGTGAAATCAGCATCTCAAAGACATATCTGCACCCCCATGTCCACTGCAACACTATTCACAACAGCCAAGATATGTAAACAAGCTAAACATCCATCGAGGGATAACTGGATAAAAATGTGTGTGTTATACATGACATATTATGCATATATTATGAATATAGATATTAGTCAGCCATGAAAAGAAGAAAATCTTGCCATTTGTGACAACATGGATGAACCTGAAGGGCATTATGGTGAGAATGTCAGACAAAGAAAGACAAGTATTGCATGATTTCACTCACATGTGAAATCTAAAATAATGTAACTCATAGAAACAGAGAAACAGTGGGGAAGAAGTGGAAGATGTTGGTCAAAGCATATGAATTTTCAGTTGTAAGATGAATAAGTTCTGGAAACAATATACAGCATGGTGACCGTAGTAAATATGTATGGTGTACTTGAAATCATCTAAGAGACTAGATATTAAGAATTCTCATCACAGGGGTGCCTGAATGAGTTAGTCAGTTAAGCGTTCAACTCTTGCTTTTGGCCCAGGTCATGATCTCACGGTTCGTGCATTTGAGCCCCACGTTGGGCTCTGTGCTGACAGTGGGGGGCCTGCTTGGGATTCTCTCTCTCCCTCTCTTTCTCTCTCTGCCCCTCCCCTGCTTGCTCTCTCTCTCAAAATAAATAAATTAAAAAAAAGTATTCTCCTCACAAAAAAAAGTAACTATGTGTGTTGATGGATTTAATATTAAAATTAGCCTGATTGTCAAGCTATTTCATAATATATATGTATTTCAAAACATCACATTGGATACTTTAAATATACACATCTTTTTAGTGGCTAATTATACCTCAAAAAGGCTGGAAAAAATAAAATATAAAATTAGAAAAATAAAAAAAACAATAAAAACAAAAAGTAGGTGATCTGGATCTCGGTCTTTCTGCCATTAGCCACTACCCCGTGCTGCCTCAAATAGTTTTATTTTATTTTATTATTTATTTAATGTAATTTATTGTCACATTAGCTTACATACAACACCCAATGCTCATACCAACAAGTGCCCGCCTCAATGCCCACTCAAATCATTTTAAATTGATGACCTTTAGTTCTCTAGAAAACCACTAAAGTGTTTACACAGCCCTCAGTAAAACTAAAAGAGTTCATACCTATGAACAGAGAGGGCCCTTTCCTCATCTGGAAATAAGAATATTTTATACTAACAGATTTAGGAGGATATAGAGGAGGATGAATAATTGCTTGGGGCAAAAGAAATTATTGGGTGTGAGGCAACAAGTTTTTAAAGTATTTTTGTGCTACAAGATGAAGGTGATGATGTGGCTGGATTTTAGAAGGGCCTCCAGTCCTGCCACTTGATTCCCCAGGCAGTGTCAGAAAGGGGAAGGCATCTTTCTTCAATTCACACAAACATTTAACGATGAGGCCAGAACAAATTCAGTTCCAGTCTGCCCTTCACAAACTCTCCCATCATCTTTAATGATCATGAATTGAATGGCTTGTATTGTATTGTATTTTTAAGTTTATTTATTTTGAGAGAGGGAGAGAGAGAGAGCGAGCAAGTGGGGTCAGGACAGAGGAGAGAGAATCCCAAGCAGGCTCTGGGCTGTCAGTACAAAGCCCAATGTGGGGCTCAAACTCACGAACTATGAGATCATGACCTAAGCCGAAATCAAAAGTCAGGTGCTTAACCTACTGAGCCACCCAGGCACCTCTGGTTGTTTCTATTTTATATGTAGTATCTGTATTATTTAAAAACTTTTGAAAGTAATTTTGACATATAAAACCATCCATTTCATGTGGTTCTATTAGAACTCATTTCAGATTCTCTCTCTTCCTGCCAAATAAAACAGGGAACATTAGATATTTAAGAGTAAAACAAGTCAGATATAAATCAAATCATATATAAATCTGCTACCCTTAAGGCTTTGTTAACAATTATATACATCCCAGCTTCACTTCTACAAAAAGTAAATAAAATATCCATTAATTGTGAGAATTATACTGTGCTTTGTGCACTGTCTTTAATGATTTTATTATTCAGTCATTTACCAAAATAAGAAACAGATACCCATGTCCACAGAAATATATTATCATGGGGAATCTGTCTGGGCTACCAGTAGGAACATGTACTGTTTGTTGTTGTTGTTGTTGTTTGTTTGTTTTGTTTTGTGTTTATCTTAGTAAAGTGATAAGTCACTGCAGGCATTGTAAGCAGGGAAGTGATGTAATCTGATTTATATTTGAAAATCAGGGGTACCTCAGTGGCTGAGTTGGTTGAGCAACCGACTTGTTTCGGGTCATGCTTTCATGGTTGATGAGCTCGAGCCCCACATTGGGCTCTCCCACATTGAGCTCTCTGCCATCAGTACAAAGCTCGCTTCAGATCCGGTCCCCCTCTTTCTGCCCCTCCCCCACTTGCCCTCTCTCAAAACAAATTATTAAAAATCAATCTTATTACCCTATGAACAATGGATAAGAGCAGTAGCTTAGAGGCATTATAAGAATTTTATAAGTAATTAAGGCAAGTGATGATGTTATCATGCCTTTGTGGCAGTAGAAATGGAAAATATATGGACTAATTTTCTATGTGTTTTGGAAATAGAAAAAAGAATTTCCAAATGGATTTAAAGTAGGTTTGGAAATAAATCATAATGAAGCATGACAACTAGATGTCTTGCTCAGGCAATTGTACAGATAGTAATAATATATACTAATATTGGGAAGACTGAAGATCGGAAGGACATTTTTCCCATTTGCTGAGATGTCAAGGTAACCATTAACTGGATTAGTTGAAGACCACCTTGAATGCCATTTGAGAAAATAAAGCAACGGATAGAATATGATTGTGGGATCTCTTTTCTTAACCGAATTCCATTAAATTCCATTTAATTTTCTTCTTTCATTGTGCGCAAGATATATAAGAGCTTATTAAATCAAGTCTGTATTTCTAGAATAAAAATATAGGAACAAGTCCTTTGTTCCACCCTGCCCCCACCACTGCCTTATGGATTTTTGTTGTTGTTGTTGTTGTTTGCTTATGTAATCTTGTGTGCTTCTTTTTTTTTTTTTAAGTTATTTAAGGAAAATCATCAACCCCAGACTATTCTTGAATAATAGTTGAGAGCAACTTGACTGTTGTTGAACAGTTCGAATCTAGGAGTCAATGAACTCAAATTTAAGGTCTTACACTGCCAGTTGTACAAAACAGTATAAGCTTGTTTCTCCGCTGCACCAGATAGTATTGATTAGGTTCTGCTACCAGAATCTGACCTCAAATGTCACTGGCTGAAATGAGCAAAAGTTTATTTCTCACTCAGGTGAACTCCACTGTGAGTCTTAAGACCCTCCCCCACCCAGGCATCAGGAGCCCAACATTTCAGTCTGTATCTCTTTTATGACCTCACCCTATGTACAGATGCTTTCACCATCATTCAGGCAGGCGAATGTGTATAAAATCTACTGTGGGTTTCTCAAGTTGGGCAATATATCACAAGAGCTGGTGGGTTGAAAAGTCGAACATGCAAAGATCGCACAGTCTCAAAATAACTCTTTTGGTTAAGGTGTCCCTTAAATAATTGCCAATCCTTTTTGGAAATCAAAAAATGGAAATAAAATCACAAGAATGTCTCTGTTGTTAAATGTTCCTCTTGTAAATTTGTAGCAGGTAGCCTGCCCTGAGTCTCCATAGCAATGTAAGGTTTTGTGTATATGTTCATTCTCTGCTTCAGAACATTTACAAAGCCAATATAATAATAGGTACTTTGTTTTTCAGTTCGGCCCCAGGCAAAGCTGGACTTAGCATAATTACAACTTATCAAAGAGTTAGTATTGATTAGCTCATATGCTTAAAACCTGCCAATTTCCCTTTTGCAAATGTATTCCTGCTTTCCTTGGGAAGTGCCAAGGGACAGGTGAGAGTAAGGCTTCTTTTTCTTGAGAAGTAGGTTTTAGTGACATGATTGAGTTCCAGATCAATTGTAGATAAAAAGAAGAAAGTTCAACATGCCAAGAATTAGTAGATGTGTAGCTGTTTTAGCTTGATTACAGTAGTGTTTACGCTTCTATGAATGTTAGCTAAATGTAGAAGACTATACACCTGAAAAAGGAGGAAATTTACTGTATATAAATTACAGTTCAATGAACCTGACATAGAAAATATGCTAGCCTGACTACAAGGCACAATACCTCCATCCCATATGAACCCAACTGCATGGAGATACATTTAATGTATATCAGTTAGACTTTTTGACTGGAATTTATTGTTTTATTAGAAAATGAAAATTGTTCAGAGTGCCTGGGTGGCTGAGTTGGTTAAGTGTCTGGTTCTTGGTTTTGGCTCTGGTCATGATCTCACAGCTAGTGAGTTCGAGCCCCACCTCGGACTCTGTGCTGACACTGTGGAGCCTGCTTGGGATTTTCTCTCTCTCTCTCTCTCTCTCTCTCTCTCTCTCTCTCAAAATAAACAAATAAACTAAAAAAAAAAAAAGAATTAAAATTGTTCTATGAAATACACACTCCTAAAAGAAAAAGTATTGAGAAGGCCAATAGGGATTTTAGTGGAAAGATGGAAAGGAGATGGAAACACGAAGTGGGGGGAGAGCAGTACAGATCTAAAGACATTTGGACTGAGGCACCCAACATCTTACACTTGAGTAGTTCAATCACAGCCCATCTAGGGAGGGACCCAGGTAAGCTCTTGATCACAGCTTGCAGGGAGTTCCCCAAATAGCCCATTAAAAGGCCCCCAAACTACCCAGTAAAAATCTGCAGGCTGACTCTGAGGAGGCAAGAGTAACTTGATGGCTTACTCAGAGAATGACTTACCAAGAAGCCACTGGAAGATGCTCAGAAGGTCTACTTGGCCAATAAGTTGGGGCAGATCCATCAGGGTGGGATCCCTGTAGATATGCTTCACTTGGGGCTTGCTGCCAACTCTTTTGCTCTTTCCTGAGGAGCCCCATAGCCACTTACAAACCAGAAGTCTAATACCATGGTGGGCTGAGAGGCAGAGTGGTAGCATAGAGCCTACAACATGTCTGGCAATAGGAATAATCCAAGGGAATCGAGTGGAATCTGTGCCCTAAGTAAGGTGTAGGATATTTAGCAGATCAGAATACAGGATGCCCAGTTAAACTTGGATTTCTGGTAACATTATTATTGTTATAATTATATTCCATGCAATACTTGAGACTTTATTTAAATAATCAAATATCATATGGAACATAGTTATATATTTTTTTAAATTGTTGTTTTCCTGAAATTAAAATTTAACTGGGACTTTTGAATTTTATCTGGAAACTCTGGTCCCAAGGAATCCAGCCAGAGCAAAGCAGTGTTCTAGCAGTGTGAGTTAATGATCACTGCTCTGTTGGTTCTTATTTCTCTACTAGCTTTGGACTTTATTTCCTATGAGTTGTCAACAGAATAATCTGACTAGAACAGCATAGGGTCTATTTCCTTCAGAAACAGCTTTTGACCCTAAAATACTTTTTCAGTCTTCTCCAAAGAAGAAAAGCAGTAGACACTAAGGAATTCTAATGTTTATATACAATACAGAACCCTCCGACTTGTAGAGAGTGCAGGATCACTCTTTATTTATGGGGAGGACTTTTAAATATCAATACTTTTCATAGTTCAGGATCACTCTTTATTTATGGGGAGACCTTTTGAATATCAATATTTTTCATAGTTCAGGATCACTATTTATGGGGAGACCTTTTAAAATATCACTATTTTTCATTCTATTTCATTCAATGTGATCTTTTGATTTGGGGCTACTACGTTGGAAGAGTAGAAGAAATACAGGCTCTATAATCAAAATGATTGTGTTTTCATGTGACCCCTTTGCTAGCACTACATCTTGCCAAATTCATATCCTGATTAGAAATAGAAGTGGGTGCCTATGCATCTTCCAATTAGTCCTGAATATCGATTGAACATGTGTCTGCTGATGTAATAGGCTGGACCAAAGGCCTGTAGTCACTCACTTATGGGCCCTACCCAGGCCAGAAGCTCCTTCTTCTGCTACTTTTTTCCCCACATTAGAGGTTCATGTCTAAGACCCAGGATCTTGTTCCAGACAAGGCCAGCAGCTGGTATGCCTTCCTGCATCTCAGCGTCCCCACTGCCCATGAAGACAGGGCTGGTTTCCAATGGGCGTGGTTTCTATGCAGAGACTGCTATGGACTTGGCTTTGTGCAGTAGACCTTCCTGCCCTTTCTCTTATTCCTGGGATAAAGTCCCCACATAAAGTGCTTCATCTTCCACCCATAGCATTCTTCAGACAACACTATCCCTTCTGTTGCAGGACTAGGGGTTCTTGCTCACAAGGTTTTATGCAAAGCCCCTGGTCTGGGCAGGGATTCACTGTGGCTTATATGAGGCTCCTAAACCTGGATCTTCTCCTCAATGCCCCCCTCACTGGTGTCTCCTAGGGTCCCCTCTCTCATCAACTGGCATGGAAATTAGACCTTTACTCTTCCTTGGGGCCTGAAAGATAGAGATCTGGGCTCCTTCTGACTAGGCTGCTCCCTCCAGCTTCCACATGGGCATCTGACACTTGAGAAGCAGCTATGCTCCCACCAGGCACCTGCCAGTGCTAATTCAGTGAGACCACTTGATCCTTCAGTCAGCAGCATGCGGATCTTTAAGACTGTCCTGGACATTGATTACACAAAATTCTTTTTTTTTTTCTTAATTTGGAAACTTTTTAAAAAATGTATTTATTTAAATTCAAGTTATTTAATATACAGTGTAGTGTTGGTTTCAGGAGTAGAACCTGGTGATTCGTCACTTACACATAACACCCAGTGCTCATCACAGGTGCCCTCCTTAATGTCCATCACCAATCTAGCCCATCCCTCTACCCACCTAACTTTCAACAACCCTCAGTTTGTTCTCTGTATTTAAGATTTTCTTATGGTTTGCCTCCCTCTCTGTTTTTATCTTATTTTTCCTTCCCTTCCCCTATGTTCATCCGTTGTTTCTTAAATTCCACATGAGTGAAATCATATGATATTTGTCTTTCTCTGCCTGACTTATTTTGTTTAGCATAATACACTCTAGTTCCATCCACGTTGTTGCAAATGGCAAGATTTCATTCTCTTTGATTGCTGAGTAGTATTTGAATATGTGTATATATATTTGTATACATATATATATGACATATATATATCATATATATGATATATATGACATATATATATCATATATATGTCATATATATATGTCATATATATGTGTGTATATATATATATATATATATATATATATACAAGTATATATATATATATATCACATTTTCTTTATCCATTCATTAGTTGATGGACATTTGGGCTCTTCCCATAATTTGGCTATTGTTGATAGCACTGCTATAAACACTGGGGAGCGTGTGCCCCTTCAAATCAGCATTTTTGTATCCTTTGGATAAATACCTAGTAATGTAATTGCTGGATCATAGGGTAGTTCTATTTTTAATTTTTTTGAGGAACCTCCATACTGTTTTCCAGAGTGGCTGCACCGGTTTGCATTCCCACCAACAGTGCAAAAGGGTTCCCCTTTCTCCACTTCCTCACCAACATCTGTTGTTTCCTGATATGTTCATTTTAGCCATTCTGACAGGTGTGAGGTGGTATTTCATTGTGGTTTTGAGTTGTATTTCCCTGAAGATGAGCATCTTTTCATGTGTCTGTTAGCCATCTGGATGTCTTCTTTAGAAAGGTGTCTATTTGTCTCTTCTGCCCATTTCTTCACTGTATTATTTGTTTTAGGGGTGTTGAGTTGATCAAACATCATTCTTGGTGGTGAGGGGGCCATTCCTCAGTCACCAGACCCCCTAGACAAGTCAGACCCCTAGCTACCTTTTGGGAATCACCCCACTCATTGACTCTGAGGATATTCCCCAGTTGTGGCTTAGGATCTGAGGATTGCTCAGCTTTGAGTATCTCCTAAACCCTTTGGCCCTTGAACAAGTTCTTAAACCCATCTCCAGTGCTCTTTTACTACAGTGAGAACAACTGAGAATAGAGACAGTCCTTCTTTGGTGAGCGAAGTTCACCCAAATGATTCCACGAGGTAGTTGGAAGTTGAGGAGGAACACTATACTAATGTTTTCTATGTAGGCTATTTTGCTTTTTGCCAACAATATCATGATAACTCTTCCTGGTTTCCTGAGCAACTCTAAAAATGCAATGCCTTCCTCCAAAGTCTAAGACTAGATCTGTACAAGTGTATTTCCCCGCCTTGTCTAAAAAAATAGCATGAGGCTAAAACAGGAAAGAATAAGGCTTGTTTCCGATCATTGGTTTCATTTTATTTGATGGCTCACAATTTCCAGACCCTAGTAACAGCGATCTTTGTCTACCACAACCTTTTATTGTCTTATGGTTATACTAAGTAACGTCACACCTGGCAGGGCATGGTTTCCAAGCAGGGACTTAGAAACTTGCAAAGCTATAAACTAGTAAGCAATGAGCCAGACACATTGAACATATTTCAAAGTCAGAGATTTTAGATGGTTAACTAATTTTGTTTCTTAACAAGAATACATATGCTTACTAAGATATATAAAGGTACTGCCCCAAGAAGAGCATGATTTTAGTAGGTATGTGCACACATTAGCGTGCACTTGGGTGTAGGGATAAAAGCAAGGATGCAAACAGTACTTAGTAACTGGATTAAGACAAACAACGCTTGAGAAATGTATCACTTTTCAAGGTCTTAATGGGTCCCATGTGGATGAACAGCTGGAATATTGACTTCATTCAAATCAAGATTCATTTTTTTTTCCTTTTGGAAATTAACAACTTGAATTTTGAGCTTGATTATTCATTATGTTATTGCAGCACCAAAAGCTAGTCAGCATCCTTGAAAACATTTTCTCTTGAAATTAGGGACTATTGCACACCAGCAGAAGTCATCTGTGCAAATCGTGAAAGCAGTTTCTCATAATTCTCTCTCTCTCTCTCTCTCTCTCTCTCTCTCTCTAAGGAACTGAAGAGCCTTCCCATTTTTATTCATTTATTTCCAATGCATGTAAAGATCTTAGTTGCTAAGACCTCTACATGCATTCTGTCATTTAATCTTTATACGTGCTGTTCTCTAAGGTGGGTACTATGGTCTTATATTTACAAACGAGACAACTGAAGTCTTAGAGTTTAATTAACTTCCTTTCAGAGCTCTTTTTTTTCCCTACAGTTCTTAATTTAAAACGAGTATGTTAAAAGGAACTACTCCTTTCCTCACTTACTCATATTTCTTCCTCTCCTTCCCTGAGAGCACTTTCTTGTCTTTTCCCTTCTTATTCTTCCTCTTCCTTCTCCTCCTCCTCTCCTTCCTCCTCTCCCTCCTCCTTCTCCTTTTCTTCCTCCCTCACTTCCTCCCCCTCCCTACATCCCCTGTCCCTCCCCCCTCCTCCCCCTCCTCTTCTTCTCTTCCTCCCTCTCTTCCTCCCCCCTCCACATCCCCTGTCCCTCCCCCGCCCTTCTCCTCCTACTGTTTCATCAGTATTCCATTTGCAATGGCTCTGGCTAAAGTGAAACATGAGGAACATACCTTTTGCGGCCATCCTGTTAGCTATTTCCTTATGTTTAGAGTTTCTCTGTCATCCAAAGCTCCAGAGTCTCTACTCCAGGCTCGGGTACCAGCCCTGGTCGCAGAGCTCCTGCACACGATTACATTTTCCTGGCTGCCAGGCCTCCGCTCACTTCATATTCAGAGTCCAAGTTCACCATGTCCCCTCCCAGAGCGCTCCTTCGGTCATGGTATCCGGCCTCTTTTTCTCTTTTCTGTGACCGAGTTTCCCCTTCTGCTCCAGTTTCTAGAATGAGGACCTCACCCAGTCATGGGCTGCCCCCTCCAGACTCTGTCCTGTGACCTTCCTAAAGACTGCATTTTGAATCTCCACATGTGATTTATTGCCCTACTGCCTCTTGGCTCTGATCTTCCCATCATCTATTTAAGGGCACTTTATTTATTTAGGATGATTGTGGAATGTTAAGCCTAAAAATAAAACTGCCAGTCATTTCACCAGCAAAAATGGGTTGGTGCAGGAATAGTAGGGAATTGCAACGTGACAAAAGCAAGCTACAGCAAACCATAGGAAAATCCTCAAAAGGAAGGGGAGGACCACTCTTTTATCGAGAAAGGGGCGGAGCTGGGGAGGGCTGTTAGAAACAAAAAGTCCATTGGGGGGAAAAGGGAATTCTAAGTGTAGGGGCTCCTTGTTGGCTGAGTGTGACTGTCTCTCATCGGCTGGGCTGTTGCCAGGAGAGGGTGGTGAGGTGAGAAACACCTTTCTGTCTTCTGCTGGGTATTAAAGAAGGCAAAATAGTATGGCTCGAGAAGGGAGGTCTCTTCCTGTGGGCTCTGCCATCCCAGGGAGGCAGTAGGGTGTGCGAGCTGCCTGCTTTTGGCTTCCCAACACCATTTTCACAAATGAGGTTTCTTTTTATTCATTTTCCCAATAATGTATCTTCTGAGCTGGGGTACTTTTGAAAGTGAGGAGAGGCTTTATTAATTAATTAATTTGTTTATTAAATTTAAGGAAATGTATATTTATTTTTGAGAGACAGAGACAGAGAATGAGTGGGGGAGGGGGAGAGGGAGAGGGAGACACAATCGAAGCTGGCTCCAGGCCCCGAGCTGTCAGCACGGAGCCTGACACGGGGCTCGAACTCACAAACCTCAAGATCATGACCCGAGCTGAAGTCGGACACTTAACTGACAGAGCCACCCAGGTGCCCCTCTTTATTTATTTTCAACTTTATTTATTTTGAGAGAGAGAGAGCAAGTGAGGGAGGGGCAGAGAGAGAAAGGGAGAGAGAGAGAGAGAGAGAGAGAGAGAGAGAATCCCAAGCAGGCTCGGCATTGTCAGCACAGAGCCGGACGTGAGGCTCGAACGCACAAACCATGAGATCATGACCTGAGCTGACCTCAGATGCTTATCCGACTGAGCCACCCAGGCACCCCAGGAGGCATCATTATTTACAAATCACACTGGGAGTAGCAGGCATGACCCTGACCTCACCCTAGCCAGAGCTTGAGGTTTGCACACAGCTTGGCCGGGCACCGGATCCGGTTAGGAAAGCTGGTTAACGTTTCTATGCCATAGTTTTCTCTTCTGTGAGATTGGGTTACCCGTTGTACCTCGGCCTGGAGTCATCGCGAGGCTGAAGTGAGTTAATGCGCGCAGGGCATTTAGAGCGACGACTGGTACGCAGCAATCATTCAATGCCATCAAACTACAATTTGCCTAATTTTTGTATCTTTGACGTTGGCAGACGAACCAGCCTGTCTAAGCCCGTGAGAATTGAACGTAAGGATGCGTGTGACCACCCTCCCTCCTCCAGACGCTGCTCTTACTATCTGACTTCATTCTTTTCTTACTGGGCAAGTGACTGCTCGACGCCCCCCATCCCACAATGCTTTCCCACCCATCTCCCTGTACTTCCTGCTTGCATTTCTTGGTCCAACCATATGTTAAGCAATGTCACAGGGCCAGCAGACGGTTACTCCTGCTGCCAGTTTCCTAATCAACGGCAAGCCTTGGGGACGCACAGTGAAAGCAGAGTGGTCCCAGGTGCCCGTGTGGTTGGCACACTCTGCAGTCAGCCAGCACCACATTTTCACCGACTCCTCTAGAGTGTTGCCTCAGGCAAAGGTACGTTAAGCCTGAGTCCGAAGAGGCTGCAGTTTTCCAGAAAGGACATCATCGCTATCATTACTGAGCGTCTCCTACTCGGCTTCAGAGGCAAGACGTCTTCCAACGCTTGAAGCCTCCAAGGTAAACCCTACAGATTCGCTCTTCAGAGAAAGCCCCCTTTTTTCTTGTCTCCTGGGTGCCACCCAGGAGAGTCAGTGGGCCATGAGGATGTCTGCAGAGTGTTCTGGTTGGTTGTCACGTAGAGATTTGGAACTTTCAGCTGCGAGCATGGCTTCCCCTTAGAGTCTGATTGTTCCTCTGGTGTTGAAAATGTTAGACATAATTGTCTAGTTATTTCTTTGGAAAGACACGGGCGCGGACACCACCTACACACACACACACACACACACACACACACACACACGCCTCTTAGATGTATATAATCCAAGTGGCTGCCGCCAAATTCGGCTGCCGGCTGTGGGAATGAGGGATGGTCTGGACACATCTGAAGTAAAGATTTAGTAAGTGAGTTTCTGCATGAGCTCAGAGGGACGGTAACGATACTCTGAAAGCCAGATTGCCAGGTTCGGGTCTCCAGCTCCTGAAATTGCTGGCCTTGTGGGTTTTGGCAAATTACTTAAGTCTTCTGGTGTTCCACTTTCTCGCCTGCAAAATGGAAAGGATCATAGCAGCAGTACCTATTTATATGGATGTGTGAGACATATGGTGGTTAAATGGGTAAAACATTTAGTGCAATGCCTGACACACACTAAAAGCCAGATAGGTGAACTTAATGGGTTCTCAGGAAATCTACACTTCTCCCATTAAAAAAGAAAAGCTCAATTGACCACATTATTGAACATCGTTTATTTTGCCTGAAGCCTGAAAATTCTCCCTGATATGTATAGTTATTTTATTTTTATTTATTTATTCTTTAATGTTTATTTACCTTTGAGAGAGAGAGAGAGAGAGAGAGAGAGTGTGTGAGCAGGGGAGGGGCAGAGAGAGACTGAGACACAGGATCTGAAGCAGGCTCCAGGCTCTGGGCCGTCAGCCCAGAGCACAACACGGGGCTTGAACCCATGAATGATGAGAGCATGACCTGAGCTGAAGTCAGAGGCTTAACCGACTGAGCCACACAGGCGCCCCATTTATAGTTATTTTAAAAAATCAAGAGGTACCTGGGTGGCTGAGTTGGTTAAGCATCTGACTCTTGGTTTCAGCCTAGATCATGATTTCATGGTTCATGAGTTCAAGCCCCACATTGGCCTTAGGGCAAACAGCACGAGCCTGCTTGGGATTCTCTCCCCCTGCCCCTCCCATCTCTGCCCCTCCTCTGCTTGTGCTCTCTCTTTCAAAATAAATAAATAGGATTCTTGCTCTCTCCTCTCTCTCTGATTCTCCCCCACTCAAGCTTTCTCTCTCTCTCAAGAAAAATAAATAAATAAACTTAAAAAATAAATGATAGATTTCCTCCTTCCAGAGCTACTCGGGAGTTTCTCTGTATGAGAGGCTCCAATCCTCACAAACATATTTCACATTATCATTCATAAGGCATGGCTACATCAAGCTGGACCAAAAGTTCATTTATTTATTAAGCATGTATTTGCTGAGTGCACAGCATGTGACAGACACAGATCTAGGCCCTGGGGTTACCAGGATGGGAAGACATCAGATACAGGTGAACATCCAGTCAGTTGAGGTTCAGACACGTAGTAGTAGGAAAAGGGAAGCAGAGGGCAGGGCGTTCTGAGGTAATAAAGGGGAGGCTTCCTCCAGACCCGGCTGGGACTCAAGATGGCTTCCCTCAGGAAAGTGTGGCATGTGGACTGAGAGTCAGTCTGGAAGAAGAGCAGAAATTTTCTAGGTGGAGCTTGAGGGAAAACGAGTTTCAGGAAGAGAGGAATAATACTGAGAAGGAGAGTTGAAGACTTTTGAGAACTTGATGCTTGGGGGGCATTAAAAGAAATAAAACATGGCTGGACAGAGCTGTGAGATAGGGAGGGGGAGGCGTGAAGCTAGACTAACAGGCAAGCAGGTATCTGATCATGAAGGAGCACCGCTCTCCACATTAATACATTTTAGCGAGGTAGATATCTTATGTAAAAGATAGTTGTATTTCCCAGGGCATGTGGTTGGCTGTCAGTGAAGCATGCAACTCTTGATCTTGAGGTGGTGAATCTGGGCCCCATGTTGGGTGTGGAGATCACTTAAAAAAGAATAAAATCTTTAAAAAAATGTATATATATACACATATTTCCCAATGGATAAATGTTAAGCCTGAGCTTTGCAAGGTGATGTTCAACATAGATGAGAGAGGGATTTGAGGGAATTAAAAAAATTTTGTTTTACGTTTGTTTATTTTTGAGAGTGAGAGAGACAGAGCACGAGCAGGGGAGGGGCGGAGGGAGAGGAAGACACAGAATCCAAAGCAAGCTCCAGGCTCTGAGTTGTCAGCAAGAGCCTGATGTGGGGCTCGAACTCATGGATCTCGAGATCATGACCTGAGCTGAAGTCAGACGCTTAACCGACTGAGCCACCCAGGTGGCCCTGTTTGGCCATTCTTATTATTATACATCCTGACCAGGATTACATTAGGTATTTATTAAAATAGACTTTGCTGTCAACTTTTTGATATTTCCTCCTTCTTGGATTCCGTGCATAGTGTTGAACATGGAAGGTAAGGGTTCCTTGTCATTCTGTATTTATCAGTGTTTAAACAGAGCATGTACCTAAATGCTAGCATGGAAATCAGTATTGGCCGGACATTTCGACGAGAGGTAAAATAGCAATTTCCAATGTGATAAAGTTAAAGATAGAATGTGTTCTGACTTTCACCTTCTTAGTGCCTTTGTGAATAAATAAGCATGACACATACCCTTTATGATAGAGAACCGGAAAGGTAAACCTTATCCTGAAAGGAAGCAGCATGGATCTAATCTGATAAAAGTGAGTGAAATTATTAGAAAAATAGATCTGCCGTACAATTTGCAACAAACAGTAGAAATTAAGAAACCATTTTAAACTCAAAGTCAATAGTTTTGGCAGAATTCAGCAGTATATAATGGGTTTGTAGTTAATCTCTTTTTTCTTTAAAAAAAAAAAAAAGCTTTTTTTAAGCTTATTTATTTATTTTGAGAGAGACAGAGAGCAAGTGGAGTAGGGGTAGAGAGAATCCCAAGCAGGCTCTGCACTGTCAGCACAGAGCCCGATGTGGGGCTTGAACTCATAAACTGTGAGTTGTGACCTGAGCCAAAATCAAGAGTCAGACGCTTAACCGACTGAGCCACCCAGGTGCCCCTGTGGTTAATCTCCTACTGTCCACCTCATCAGTTGTAAAAGCAGAGAAGCATTTTGCAATCACTTTGTGTTGGAGAAGCCTGTTATCAGTTATTTTACTAGCAAAAATGGGTTTATTCAGGAAGAGTAGAGAATTGCAATTTGGGACAAGCAAGCTAACACAAAATCTTATGTAAGTCCAGACAACAAAGAGAAGGAACTGCTCTTTTTATAGAGGGAAAGAGGGGAATTAGGAGTTACTGTTATACACAAAAAGTCCCTTGCAGCAGACTGGGACTTGGAAATAGAGTAGCTTTTAGTTGTGACAGCCTCTTGTTGGCTGGGCTGCTCTTCTCTGGGATAGTAAAGTGGTATTGACTTGGAAGATGCCAAGTGCTTCTCTTCCTGTTGGGTCTACAACTGAGGAGGAGGGACAGGGCACGAGAAGCCCCTGTTGTGGCGTCCTGACTCCATCTGAAACAAGTTTCCCTTTATCAGTTTTCCCACTAGGAAGTTATATTGCTCAAGATTGAACATACTGTGTGTGTATATATATATATATATATATTTTTTTTTAATTTAGTTTAGTTTATTTATTTATTCTTTTTAAAAAAAATTTTTTTTTCAACGTTTTTTATTTATTTTTGGGACAGAGAGAGACAGAGCATGAACGGGGGAGGGGCAGAGAGAGAGGGAGACACAGAATCGGAAACAGGCTCCAGGCTCCGAGCCATCAGCCCAGAGCCTGACGCGGGGCTCGAACTCACGGACCGCGAGATCGTGACCTGGCTGAAGTCTGACGCTTAACCGACTGCGCCACCCAGGTGCCCCTATTTATTTATTCTGAGAGAGAGAGAGAGAGAGAGAGAGAGAGAATCCCAAGTCACTGAAAGTGCAGAGCTTGATGTGGGGCTTGAACTCATGAACCATGAGATGGTGATCTGAGCTGAAACCGAGTCAGACATTTAACCAACTGAGCCACTCAGGCGCCCCCAGTGTATATTTTAGCGACACATCTTTTTTAGGTGTAATGATTGAGGTGGTTGTTTGGTGAACCTTATATACAATACTTTGAGTCTTTTTTTTTTTTTTTTTTGCCACAAGGCAGAGTATGAGTTAAAGTTAACATTTACCAACTGTCTATTAGGTTAGGGACTTCAGACCTTATCAAAGTTGCCTCTTGCCATGTTAATATGAAATTAAAATTATTTTCATTTTACATATGTGAACACTGAGGCTCCCATTACTAGATCACACAACTAATAAGTGGCCAAATTTGGATTTAGATTCGTCTCTTCCACGGTGCTTAAACTCTTTCCGCTGTACCGAACGGTGACCTAGAACGGTATCTTCCATATAGTACTACATAGCATAACGATTAAAAAATGTTCAACCTTAAAGTAGAACGTCCCTAATAGAGCTGAACTCAGTTATGAGCTGTGTTAAGTGTGGGTAAGTTATCTGACCTCTCTATGCCTCAATTTTTTCATCTTTAAAATCGGAATAATAATATCGCAACATAGATTGTTGGGAGGATTAAATATGTTAACACGATCACAGCAACCAGACAGTACCTGGCATGTAGTAGCAACTCAATAAATTATACTTCTTGTTATTATAAGGAGGTGACCAAAGTCATTTTCCTCAACCAAGAGATCAACTCTCAGTGAAACCATCTGTCTGGTTGTCCAGGATTGATTTGAAGAAAGAGGGGCTATGTAATGTATACATACATATAAAAATGAGAAAGGAATCACACTTCACTGTTTCAAAGTTATGTGAGGCACTCAGACTTACTACAGTAGTTTGATGGTGTCTACTACTCCAAGACAAAATGAAATTCAACAATGTAAATTGATGCTCCATTTGTGGAGAGTCATTTTGATGTATGGACGGAAATGAACCCTTCTGTTGCACTCAAAAAATTGTAGCTGGTGGGGAAAGGGAAAACATCAAACCTTTGGATTTCTTTTCTGTGGTAGCCATCAATAACCCCAGATGGCCTCCCGAGGAGATGAGAATGCAGAACTGGAGGCAGCCTCAGCAGGTGGTACCCCAGCGAGCCAGGTGGAACCAGAGGTGGTGAATAACTCTGTCTACCAGCCCATTAATGGATCACAAAATCAACAGAAGGAGAAGTTACAGGCCCTTGGGGTAGGTCATCTTTAGTTTACAAATTGGTTTAAGACAGAAGAAAATAAATAGCATGTGGAAAACCTTGTCCTCATCAGGAGAGATTTCTGAATTATTCATCACTAAGTCAATAATGTTGCTTCTTTAAGAAAAGACTGGGACCCATTTTAGACCTGGGGAGTAGGAACTGTCCTGTCAGCATTGGAGAATGGACTCCAGTCTGACCACCACCTCGGGAGGCTGAGTTCTTATGAATGCCTTCCGTATTTTAGATCTAAAAATTGGATTGACGAAAGCTTGGATGAACTGCTGTTTAATGTCTGAGTGCCTTCATCATACTATGGCCCCAAGGTGTGCTAGGAAGATATTTGACCCCATCTGTGTTGCCAGCCATATTGCCTCTAGTTTTCTACCACTGTCTGGAAGGAGTTTGTGAGAATGGACAGGAGGAGGGAGAGACGTGGTGATGAAGGGCTGCCATTGGGATCGGTGGGAATGGCATAGAACAAAAACCTCCCAGAATAAGGCCTTGCCCAGTTAAGCTTGACATTGTCATCATTTCCAGCACTGATATCTCCTTTCTGAAGAAAATTCAAATGGTCTCTTCTCCATGGACACTAGTACATGACCATTATGCTTTTTTTTTTTTCTTTTTTCCTTCTTACAGGCCGTCCAGATCCTGAATGGAGCAACAATTCTGGCTCTGGGTGTTTTTATAGGTTCCTCACAAAGCATATTTCGTCCCTTCCGCCAGTTTTTCTTGGTCTTCTACACAGGCTACCCACTATGGGGTGCTGTTTTTGTGCGTATTCATGTTCCCCTGACCATAGATCATTTCTTACATACCACTGCTAGAAATGTGTTAGATTATTAAAGTGTTGTTTTTAGGTTATTTGGAGATTGCATGCTGTGGGTTTGATTTGTAATTCCTTACACAACTTTTAAAAACAAAGTGCCTTCCTGAGTAAGAGAAATCACATTTGCTGAGTACAAATTAAGTCTCAAACATTAACTTGATGTATTCATGCATTAAATCCAGCTATTACATTTATGGATGCTAAGAAAATCAAATGAAAAATGAGTATTGGTGAATTGTCTTGTGCAGTCAAGAGAGTCCTGGTTTGGGAGATAAGAGATTTGCCTGCTGATTACAGTCTGGAAATCAGAAGACTGATTTCCCCTATTTGAGTCAAAACGGAATCAATAAAATAGGCTTTGGTTCTAGGTGGTTTTAAAATTTATTTGAATAAATAAATTTGTTATTTGATTATCAACTACCTGATGTTTTCTTTTTAAAAAGATAATTAGTTGGAACTATTTGCTAACCAGACACTAATTTTTTTGTCTTTGTTTTTTCTTGTCTATTCTGGTGTTAGACCTTTGAGAATTTATAAGTGTTCGGTCTCAGGCTACCATGAAATCCAAGATGGGCAAGTTTAGTTGAAAATAGTAAATGGAACATGTAATTGGCAAATGAAGAAGATATAAATTTATAGCAAATCTGGGGCTCTAATTTATTCGTGAGTTTAGTTTTTCAGAATCATCGACCTTCAGATCTTCTTTAAAACAAAATTGCTCATAATTTGGCAACAATCTCATATGCTGACAAAAGATGACATTCAGTTTCTGGATGCAGTATAAAACACGTAATTTGGATTTAACATTTCTGAAATTTTTAGATAGTTCCTACTATCATTTTGATGAAATACTTGGAGTCTGAATTTTTCTAGAAAACCTGAAGTACACATTTTCTCTGCATAATGAATCCTGACTATCTAAATGGAAAACTTCCATATTGTATAAGAGAGGATGGTGAAGTGTTTCAGTTATTCCATCAGGAAAGAGTTTTCTTTTCTCAGAAAGCTGGGGTCAGTATGTTGGGAAAATGTGGTCAGGAAGCCAGAGCTCATTCTTTGAAAGCGTCCTCAGCATGAAGGTTCAAATCTGACCATTGGATTCCCATCGCTGGAAGCTTTGCCCCAGCTCTGTCTATCGCTGATGGAGTAAAGTCTAAGATCCCCGACATTATCTGGCCTTACCTGCAACTACACCCCTGTCTCCCTCCCCTTCCCTCTGTATACGGGCCCTGCTGTTTATTGACCGTGTGCTTCCTTATATGAACCAATCTTCCTCTTACCCATCCTTATTGACCTTTGAGAAAAATATCTAAGTTCTTACCCTTTAGTTTCTTCAGTAAGATAGTAGAAATAACATGGGGGCCCTCTTTTTGGGCCATTTTTAAATGGGGAAAAAATACATAAAAACCTTAGCTATTGTTAATAATACAAGTGCTTTAGGTGTGCCGGGCCAATTTCCAAGACCTCATCAAGTATCATTTCATTCCATCCCCATATAGCTATAAGGTCAGTAATATTAACATGGGGATATGCACATCTCTATTTTACAGAAAAAGAAAGTAGGCAAAAACTGAGCCTAGGTGACTGAATGAATACAAGCTGAAGATAGGGTCAGGGTGCATATGTTCTCGACCATAAAGCTCTAGTGACCCTGAACTTTCTCGTGATAACCATCTTGTTATTTGACGTGGAATCCGAAGCCTGTTCCTTTGTGTTCAGGCAGAATATTCGAGAATTGAATCTATGGAGCCAGCTCTTGCTCTCCATGATTTTGGCAACTTTGCCCTCAAACCATAGGCGTGGCTCTGCAAATTGTTGTAAGAATTTGTGGGGTATAAAACAGCATGAAATTTTGAGAAAGCCATCAACTTGTAGAGAATTCACTTTATAAAATTAGAGTCATGAAAATAATAGCTTATCAAAATAATCATTTAAAATGAGTGGGTATAGTGATGTAGACAGACTTGCTGAAGTTCTTTCAGAACATCTAATCCAATAAATCAAACCCTCATCTGAAGCTTGAGTCAGAATATGAGAATGACGTTATATATGCATGTGTATGTAAATAAATATTATTTACATTTAATATAAGTATAAGCATAAAGATAATTATATCACATTACATATATGTCTTTATCTTATGTTTTTAAAGTATGCACGCTCATATAATGTATAAAAACAGATGTAATAAAATATCACATGTTTGCTCAAAATTTTAACTAATTTAAAATTTTATTCATACAAAATGATGAGCAACATCGAGTATAATTCTCTGTGATAGAGTGTGAATTTTAGAAAGAAATTTTATGCATCCATTGCTAGATATCTACTAATTGACGGAGGACAAAATGAAAATGGTTGAGACTTAATGTTCTCTTATCTGTTTCATTTCCTGTGTTTAAACAGTTTATTGTTTCAGGATCCTTGTCTGTTGCAGCTGGGAGAAAACCCACAAGAAAGTTGGTAAGTGGCAGTTCTTCCTGTATTCCTATGATTGTGGAACTAGAAATAAGTTACCCATTAATAACAAGAGAGTAGAGGTTGGTGAATTCAACTGAGACACCGAGTCTTGTGTAATGCACAAGAAAATTCTCTTAAGGCATTCAGATGGTAAATTATCAGAAAATCATGGAGATTGTGAATGATTCCTGGGATGGTTACTTTGAATATTTGATGAATCTGAAGCTCAGAAAAAGGCTTCTTGATTTTTGCGTGTTGTGAAACTTGACTAATTCTAACTACTTTGAGTGTACCCTTTCCCACCACTAAGTCCACACCCAAAAGCCAAAAGTTCTATTCCTTTAGTGATTCCTTATACACTTCATAAGTCCCTGTTATGTGTTCTCACTAAATCATCTCTCTGCCAGCTACACGCCTTTCCTAGCTCATTCACTCTGCCTTCTCCATGGATGGCCACCTTGAACACCAATCCCTTTTCTTTTACCTTTATTCTCTGTTGATGACCTTGCTCCCTATTCTGAGAAACCCAAGCCCTTAGAAAAGAACATTCAGATGCCCTCTCTAACATCCACTTCACAGAACAGGTCTGAACCGATTCGTTTTTTATTCTAACTTCTTACCGTAGGTGACTCTGATTTTCTTCAAAGCTGTCATCCCTATTTGAATACTAGATTCTGTTCCTTTTTTTCCCACCTGAGTGCATCACTCCAAATGTCTTTCTGCTAGATTTTTTCAATCAGCCTATCAGCATCCAGTTACTAATCTAAGCAGAAAAAAAATACCTTGACCTTATTTTCTCCTGATAGCTATGGGCACAATTTGCTTTTCCTTCTGTAGTTAAACTCCTCAAAGGAATTATCTACACTCTGTCTCCAGTTCCAATCTACCCAGTAAGGGCTTTATTGTCTTCCCTACCTATCGAGTAAGAACTTCCAATCTACCCAGGAAGGGCATTGTTTTATAATAAGGCTTTATTTTCTTCCCTGTTACATCTTTGTAACCACTCTCCTTAAGATCACTACTGATTTCTCTGTTGGCAACGCAGAGATCAATTTCCGGTCCTCATCTAACTTGATTCATGGGCAGCATTTAGTACGCAGTGGATCACTCATTCCTCCTTCCAATCATTTCTTCATTTAGCTTCTAGATCACTTCCATTAGCTGGTTTCCTCTTGTCTTTTCAGTGTCCCCTTCTCAATCTCCTTTCCTTTGCTTCTCTCTGACCTTCAAAAGTTGGGGTGCCCCAGAACTCAATTCCTTGTTACCTGCCCTACTCACTCCTTTGGTGACCTCATCCATGCTCCTGGCTTCAAGTGACATTGCATGCCCACAACCCTGAAATAAACACTTCCAGCCTAGATCTCCCTCTGGGCAACAGGCCGGTGGATCTCATTGCTTCCACTTAAGAGTTCTAAAATCTCCCAAACTCTATCCTAATCTTCCTCCTCCAACCTTCTCCCTCCATTTCCTCCCCATATCAGCTGATGGGCACTCCCTCCTTCCAGATCCCTGAGGATTATCCCTGACTTCTCTTTCTTTGACAATCTTGAATCCAATTGATTCACACATCCTGTTGGCCCTATGTTCAAGCTAAATCTGACTTTGACTGTTTCTCATCCAGTCAGACACCATCTTTCTTAACCGGGTTCCTTGCTTCTACCGCTGGCCCTGTCTACACTAGTCCTGCTTGAGACCTCAGTGCTCCCATTAATCTAACTGCATTGCCCCTTTGCTCAAAATCCTCCAGGGACTCTATATTTTCCTCAGAGTAAGAACCAAAGTTCTTCTTAAGACCCGCAGGTCTTAGATGGGGGTTTAAATGAATTGCTACCAAAGGAAGGAAGCATGTGCTTCCTATATTAATTGAAAATTCCTGTTCTTTTTTTAGGTGGAACACAATTTTGGAATGAATATTGCCAGCGCTACCATTGCTCTAGTTGGGTTTGTTTTTGTCTCGATCAATTTAGCAGTTAATAAGTATTCTCTCAAGGGATGTCTGTCTTCACAGTCACTGGACTTATGCATTTGCATGGGCGTCTTATCAAACGTATGTTTTCAAAAATTATGTTTAATTATAAAATATTCCAAATGATCTCAAATGTACAGAAGAATATCATATCGGGTATCATGCTACCTTGATTTGAATCCGGGCTTTGCCACTTATTAGCTCTACAATGAAGGGCAAATTAGATAGCGTTTCAATGTGCTCATCTTTTTTTTTTTTTTTTTTTTATTAGTTTTTGAGAGAGAGAGAGAGAGAGTATGAGTAGGGGAGGAGCAGAGAGAGAGGGAGACACAGAATCTGAAGCAGGCTCCAGGCTCTGAGCTGTCAGCACAGAGCCGGATGCGGAGCTTGAACCCACAAACTGTGAGATCGTGACCCGAGCTGAAGTCGGATGCTTAACGGACCGAGCCACCCAGGCGCCCCAATTTGCTCATCTTTGATATGAGGATGGTAATAGTATCAATCTCACAGGGTTGATGTGAGGGTTAAACAAGTTCATATTTGATGAGCAATTAAGACAGTGCACCTTGGGGCACCTGGGTGGCTCAGTCGGTTGAGCGTCCGACTTCGGCTCAGGTCATGATCTCGTGGTCCATGAGTTCGAGCCCCACATCGGGCTCTGTGCTGACAGCTCGGAGCCTGGAGCCTGCTTCGGATTCTGTGTCTCTTTCTCTCTCTGCCCCTCCCCTGCTCGCACTCTGTCTCTCTCTCTCAAAGATAAGTAAACATTAAAAAAAATAAAAAAAAACCCAGTGCACATTGTGTTATAATATTAGTATTTATTGCTGCTGCTACTATTACACTCCCCAGAGAGATTAAATGAAATTTTTTAAATTTCATATCTTACTTAATAAAACTGACTTGGGAGATTTACAGTGTTCTCTGTGACCTGGGATTTTTGAATCATGAGTCACCGAAGTTTGGAATGTGGTACTTCACGTTGGAATTTTGGGGGTATATTATTTTTAAAGGGAAGCTCCCTAAGAAACTTTTCAAATGATGTTGTTGTTTGCGTTAGATATTCTCCCTCTTCTGAGGTCAATTTAGAATTAAGGTTTTCCTTTAAATTTGCCTTTTTTTTTCCGTGATGACCTATTTGATGACCTATTTTTACTGCCTGACTCCCAGTCCTCCTGTTTGCTGGCAAAGAAGTTTGTGCCTCATTTTTTTTCTTTCTGAAATGTATTGTTAATTATCTAAGTTTATATTTCTATGGGTCTGGGTTTTTTGTTGTTGTTGTTGTTGTTGTTTTTTTCAGGTGGGTTTTGTAGTATTTTCCTTCTGGAACAATCTTGTGTTTGCTTCTCCTTCGAGGTGCCTCAGTGATAATAGCAGGATCGCTAGTCTAGTAATTTTGTGTTTAATATTTCAGTTTAGTGTTTAGTTTCTAGGGATGGCATAGACACATAAACCTTCTAATAAAATCCCATTAATGAAATGGTGGGGGGCCATTTTTGTCCATTGTTCTGAACTACCTACTCGTTTCTTTAGTTGGCTATGACTCAGATTCCTAGACGTTAGCAAGAATATCAGAATTTTGCCTTTACAGCCTCTTCAGCTGTGACCACTTCACGTGGTTGATAAAAAATGCAATGTATCTCTCTCTCCAGGTAAATTTTTTCCATTTATCTATTTATTATTTACTTATTTAAAAAAATTTTTTTTTAACATTTATTTATTTTTGAGACAGAGAGAGACAGAGCATGAACAGGGGAGGGTCAGAGAGAGAGGGAGACACAGAATCTGAAACAGGCTCCGGGCTCCGAGCTGTCAGCACAGAGCCCGATGTGGGGCTTGAACCCACAGACCGCGAGATCATGACCTGGGCCGAAGTCAGACGCTCAACCGACTGAGCCACTCAGGCGCCCCATTATTTACTTATTTTTAAAGTTTATTTATTTATTTTGAGAGAGAGAGAGAGGGTACGCATGGGAAAGGCAGAGAGAGAGAGGGAGAGAGAGAATCCTAACCAGGGCAATGCTGTCAGCAGGGAGCCCAACATGGGGCTTGATCCCATGAACCGTGAGATCATGACCTGAGCCAAAATCAAGAGTCAGACACTTAACCAACTGAGCCCCCCAGGCCCCAGTTTCTATGTTTTTAGGTTGATAAGGTGTCTCTTAAAGAGTGTTGGTGTGTGCCTGTGTCTTAAACCTAATCTATGGTTCACTTTGTTCTGTTTTAAGGGAGGGAGATGTTATATTTGGTTTCTTGATGACATGTTTTCCCTCTGAATGTTTGTACTATGTGTCATATGAGGCATCATATCTCCTAGGGCATCATGTCTCTAATGCTCATCCTTACCTTGCTGGAATTATGCATCAACATCTCTGTTTCAGCCATGTGGTGTGCAGAAAACAAATGTAATTCCAGAGAGGTGAGTTTGTTTCCATGACTAATAATTCACATGGTCTGCTAAGGTTTAAGGTTCTCTCCGACTTCCAGAGTTGAAAAGATATACTTTTATGTAGTAAGGATTTGTGGGATTCCTGGAGTTAGAGATGGTGTGAAAGTGAGGGATGGAATGAAGGCTGGAAAAGGATTCTGATGTGAAAATCTAACCGGAAACAATATATTTAAAATAATATTCAATACATTTATAACATCACAGTATGATCTTATAGTAATATAATTAGTGTGACAATAAATGACAATATCAATAATAATACAGTTACTACAATATAATAATATAATAATAATATTTAACATATTTTTATACAGATATAATTAAGTTCAATAATTTCCATGTAACCTGTCAGTTTCTAACTGTATACCCAGGAAAAACCATGAATTCTTTCTAGATTTTAGGTAACTCACCTATAAGATGAAAACATTTTCATTGTCTTCTGACATTTGTTGTGAGGACTATGTATATAAAACTTTAGCATAGTAGTAATCAGTGAACACATATTATTGACAATAATCATGATGATTAAGGAAGGGATGGGAGGAGAGGGAGATGATGATCCTTTTCTTGGAAACTGATGTTTTATTTTCCAGGCGATTTCCTCACCTCGTAATTCTGTGTAAGCAGAAATGCCTCCTGATGAAACTAAATCTGAGAGCAAGGAAGTTCAACCTCAACTCTCCAAGGAGTCAGAGCTTCATCAAAGACCTCAGGAAGACAGGAGCCTCCTCTCTTTACGGCACGAATCAAGAGAAACTTGAATTTCTGACTCAACTTTTTTGTTTTTGTAAATTCTGTGCTCACCACTCCAAAGTTGTTCCCATAATCGGTGCTCTTTCTTCTTACCCACCTACCCCATTGCCTTACAAGGTTTAAAGGAGGCAGGCAGAATAATTCCCGTTTTATGAATTCTCTCTAAATTCAACTCCCAACCACCCATTGAGAAGGAAAACGAGTCAGATGTTTTTTGCATTGCAGAAAAATGCTTCTTGACTTTAGCTGACGTCAGCATTGTAAAAACTCAAATAAAAAAATCATCATTATCATCGTTAAGATCGTTTTTTTCTCACATTTGAGGGGGGTAGGGTCATGTCTCAGAGGTTTTATTTCGGTCAGCTTCTGAGATTCCCACAAGCCCTGATACGTAAACGATGGTGTCGATCGGGGACTTTGAGAGCAATATCAATCAACATTTGTTCTTCAAAGGATGGAGAGAAACTGTAAAACGGAGAAGTAAGGAATAAGGGCTTTAGATCCTTACAGATCTGGGTTTAAATTGTGGTACCGTCACTTGTTACCTGTGTGAAGTTGAGCAAGTTACTTAAGCTCCCTGACCTGTTTTTCCTCATCCATAAAATAGGTGTAATATCAATGGACTACCTCATCGGTTGTTATAAGGCTTCAGCCCTTGTAAGTGGTACGTAGAACCACAAGTCCTAAGTGGCCGTTGTTGGTGCCGCCACTGCTGTTAAGGCTGGGGTGGGACGGTGGTCAGATGTGCAGGGAGGATGGCAGAAACCCTCACTTCCATTGTGGCTCCTCCCATCCCCCTGGTGACATCAATGGCTGTCTTTTTAAGGTGGCAGTTTGATGTTAAGTCTCCTCCTGATGTATCTGGTTCCCGATTTATCTTCTGCTGAAGCGCTTATGTTTCAGATTTAGAAATTAATTCCCCTCTCTTGATACTGAGCTGAGTCATTCATAATGTCTGTAAGTTCATACCCATAGGCTATTCTTAGCATCATGTTTACCACATGGACAAAAATTCTTTCATACGCTTCTCTACTAATTGTTGCCTCTCTTCTTCAGAACACACACACACACACACACACACACACACACTCATTATATAATATTGGTCCCTGGACCAATATTATATATATCATATATATCATATATATATATATATATATATATATTATGTTTTTTAATCCATTCAGCAATATTTAGGGAATGTCTACTATGTGCATGCGCTGTGTGAAAAGTTTGATGTGCAATAGAGAATGATATATAGTCTCTGCTCTCAGGTTGCTCATAGTGGGGGATTTAGACCCAATGGAAATGTGTAATTACAACATGCAGTAATAAGGGCTGTGGTAGGAAAAATATAGGAATCTTGGGAAGACATAGGGAGAATTTCTAACCTGGGTTAGAGGGGATATCATTTTTTTAGAAGACTTTTCTTCTAAAATGAGGTCTTAATGATTACTAGAATTTGCACGATGAAGGGGGATTCATGCAAATGTCTTTCAGCTGAAGAGAATTGGGGATATCCAGGGAACTAACAGGAGAGTTTAGTGTATCTAACTTTGATGTGTGTGGGAAAGATGGCAAGATAAAACTTTGCAGAGAGAAAAAGCACACGCTTCACAGGAGACCATAAGACAGAGCAACTCTAGGAGTCTTCAGAAGCAGTTGAAAATTTCTGCAGTGGTGTTGAGCGGGCTTATATCGACTTGTGAGAGCTGATTTTAAATTTGCAGGGACCGCAAGTTAACATATTTTTGGTAGCTGACAATTGGCTATGGTGGTAGTATTTACACCTCAGAGATTGGTAGAAGCCACAAGTCACATTCCCACCCCACCCTCTAGCTTTGGAAAGCCAGTTGTTGAATATCCACCAGCACACCACTGGATAAATATGGACAAGCCATGCACTTACTTGAAATTTAGAGATCTCCTGTGGAAGGAGTTAGTGGAGGAAAGGTTGGTTAGGAATCTGATACAGTACACAAGGCAACAAACTTCAGTTGAAGGAAAGGTATTTGTAGTAACATTTGTATCAACATTTTCATTATTTAATTCTATTTTTCTCCTCTAATATGTTATAAATAAATAAATCATTTCTTTGCATTTTGCCAAAGATAACGGCTAACAAATTTTGATCAAAACAGGATCGCTACAGGATTTTGACATCCTGTAGTGGATATTGTGATTGACTAGCCAGCATTCATTCTAGCTATCCCCAGATTGATGGCAACCTTGAGATTTTGGGGGAGTGAACCTTACCCTGGGCTCCACCATGATAGATTCAGATCCATCAGAACACTTCCATTTGTGACTCTCTCAGCCCATAAAATGTTCCTGGACCAAGGCTTGATTCAGTTGTGGAACCATCATCATTAAGTTGGAGTCTTTGTTGACAAATGTAAAATATGAGGAACGTATTTGTGAATTAAGATGCAGCTGGAACGAGTAGCTACTAGTGGTCGTGGCAAAAACTAACCTCAGTATTAAACTGAAGGCAATGTAAGAGAATTTCAGAAAATAGAAATCGAACCCTCACCCAACCACCTCTGAAATTTAGCCTATTTCTGGAACTGAAAGTCTCAGGAACACATACATTGTTTGTATTGTTCAACAGCATTTGTTGCAAATATCTTCTCCCATTCTGATTTTGTTTTGTTTTATTTTGATGTTTTTGTTAGCTCTTGTTACGTTTCCACCCCACGTTTTTGTTATAGTTGTATTTACTCAACGTTTCATCATGATTTATGCCTTTCGTGTTTTGTGCAAGAAACCCTTCCTTACCTCAAGTCCATGGAGACATGATGATTTAATACATCTGTAATTTACTTTATAGAGAATGACATCATCATCATCATCATCATCATCATCGTCTTTTTAGAAAGCTAATAATTCTAGAAATTTATGTACTATATTGTAGCACACAAACATTCAAGCATCTATCCAGAACTTCCTCTTTGAGGAACTTTGTTGTTGTTGTGAAAATACCACATTGTTTTAGTTGCACGGTATAATTATTGTTGGGTAGTACAGACATTTGACGGTATAATTCTTTAAGTCCATGAGCATGGAATATATTTCTATTAATTTTGTCTTCTTCAATTTCTTTCATTAATGTCTTATAGTTTTCAGTTATTCTCCTTAATTGTATGATTTTTCCTTTCAAGATCTTGCTCATTTTTCACTATATGTGCATCTACAAGTAGGGGAAATTTTCTTTCCTTTTTAAAGATCAGTATAGATCCTTAGTCTCTCTCTCTCTCCCTCTCTCTCTGCCCCTCCCTGACTTGCTCACTCTCAAAGTAAATAAATAAATTTTTAAAAACCTTAAGAGATAAAATTATAAGTTGTAGACTCATTTTGTCCCTATTTCCATTGAACAATAATTCATGAAGTCAAACATTTAAAATAAAGCCACAACCCAAGAAAGGGTTAGATAAACTGTCACAATTTGATACTGATTAAAAATGAACCGGAGTCGTCCATAAAAGTGTTTGCCTCTAGATGAATTGTCTCACCATATCTGATGTAGATGTTGCTTAGCTGAGACTCGGGACTTAATGATGTGGCTTGAAGTGTTGGGATTCGGCGTCGATGGCCAAGAAAGAATTCTTGAGACGTCTTTGGTGCAAAAAGGTGTTTGTATTAAAGCATGGGGACAAGACCTTGGGCAGGAAGAGCTGTACTGGGTTTGTGACGGGTGACTGATTATATACATTCAGGTTGGGAAGGGGTTAGGGACAGCCTAAGTCTCTAAGGAATTTTGGAAACAAGGTTTCCAGGACCTTGAGGGGGCTAGCTATTGTTAGGAAAAGATAATTTATTACTGTTTAGTAAAAACTCAGTCATGAGACACTTCAGATGTTTATCAGGGAACCATAAGCTTGGAGTATGATTGCCAAAATATGTCTTGGGAGGGGGTAGAGATAAAGAAGTTTTCAAAGGCATTTTTATTTTTTTATTTTTTTTTAATTTTTTAATTTTTTTATTTTTTTTTAACGTTTATTTTTGAGACAGAGAGAGACAGAGCATGAACGGGGGAGGGTCAGAGAGAGAGGGAGACACAGAACTTCAAACAGGCTTCAGGCTCTGAGCAGTCAGCACAGAGCCTGATGCAGGGCTCGAACTCATGGACCGCAAGATCATGACCTGAGCCGAAATCGGACGCCCAACCGACAGAGCCACCCAGGCGCCCCTCAAAGGCATTTTTATATGTTAAAGTAGACTTGGGATCCTGGGGGTCAGGATAATGTTAAGCTGAGATTCCCTTTTGCCCTTAGCAAAGTGTCATCATTAAGACAGCTGAGCTCCCAGGCAAAGGTCACTCTGCCTCTCTTAAGGACTTGTCAATGGCTGTAAGTTGTGAGGAAAATTTTTTCCTTCTGCCTTGGTTTTCCACATCATTAAGATTTTTGAGTTGATGCTGGAATGAGTTAAGCCATTGGGCTGGAATGAGTGTATTCTACATGTGAGAAGGACATGAAAATAGAGACAAATTCTGGATGTCTGCCATCTCCCTAATAAGCGGCCCACAAAGATGAAAGAAACAGGCTTTTTAAATGAGGAAGTTATCAAAAAAAAATACATGGATAATTTTTTTTTTTATAACAAAGTACACAGGTGGGTCTCCAGTTCAAAAATGGCCCCTGACTATCCAGTAAAATTAATGTGTAAGATTTACATTAAATCCAAACATCATGTATTTTCACCTCTATGGGTGAAGAGATATTATACAAATCTCTAGAGAGAAAATACATGGCACATACAAATATTTGTAATTAAAAGTTACATTGGAATTGCTAAAATGAACTATAGATGAAGAAAATAGAGTGAATGATTCTGAGCAAAAGAATATTTTCCCGTTCAAACTCTATGCCTCTTTAGAATTCAATCAAGTACAAGGGTGTAAAACAGGAAATGTTCAGGCTAGCAAAATCCCAAAAACCCTATCTCCCAGGTACCCTTTCCCAGCTCGTAACTGGAGAGTGTGTTCTACCCTGACCATGAGTAAATTGAAAACGGAGCTAGGGAGCCCTGCAGGGGGCGCTCTCGCACACATACCACTCCCCCCGCCCGCCCCCCCAACCTCACCCCAGCCTGCCTTACCAGCAGGAGGAAGGAAGGTAAGAATTAGTTTAGCAAGAGAGGATATTTTCACATAGAATTTTATCTTCTGGGGCGCCTGGTTGGCTCAGTCGGTCAAGTATCCTACTTCGGCTCAGGTCACGATCTCACAGTTCGTGGGTTTGAGCCCCGCGTCAGGCTCTGTGCTGACAGCTCAGAGCCTGGAGCCTGCTTCAGATTCCGTGTCTCCCTCTCTCTCTGCCCCTCCCCCACTCACACTCTGTCTCTCTCTCTCTCTTTCAAAAATAAACATAAAAATTATTTTCTGCTTTTAAGAAAAAGAAGAAAGATTTCTCCTTGTCCGTGCAACAATGCACTCACCTCTGCCTGCAGCCAGTGAAAAGCCACCACAACCTCAAATCCTTGTTTTTCACCAATGAACTCTTGTACAGAATAATCCTCCTTATTTTCCTTCTGAACTCTAATAAAAGCTGAGCTTCCCTGGTCTTTTTGGACTCGCCTGCAGGTTGCCATACTTTGCTTGTCTCAAATTGCAAATTCCTTTGCTATTCCTGAGCAAACTCATTTTGCTGTTAGAACAACTGGCTGTTGTTTTGTCTTTGTTTTCGGTGTTTTTGTTCTTTAAGGTTAACACTACCAACCTGCAATGGTACACTAAGCAAGAGAAACACACGGGATCAAGGAAATAGGGAACCCAGTGTCAGACAGGGCAATGGAAAGTACTACGATGACCGCAGTGGGACATGCTTAGAGGCAACCAGTCCAGACTGGAACAAGGGCAGACAGGTGATCCAGGAAATAATCTGTGCTACCTTATTCTCCAGGGTTAGCAATGGGAAAAAGAGGATTGACAGGCAATTTATACCACACTTGGAAGGTACTGGGAGATAAAATTACGTTTGCTGGGCACCTGGGTGGCTCCATCAGGTAAGCATCCGACTCTTGATTTTGGCTCAGGTCATGATCTCCCGGGTCATGAGCTTGAACCCCAGGTGGGGGTCTGCACTGACAGCACGGAAACTGCTTTGGGATTCTCTCTCTCTCCCTCTCTCTCTGCCCCTCCTGTCCTCAAAATAAACAAACATTAAAAAAATTACATTTTCACCACTAAGCCGATAAAGAATAGGAAATTGTGAAAAGTTTGGAATAATACTGAAAACAGTAAAAAATGAATTTGAGCAAATATCCCAATATAGTTATTTTAGGAGGGCAGCGGGAAAGGCAGAGGATTCAGGAAATCTCACAAGCTCATCATCCATACGAGGAATACGAGTTGATGTCTGCCCCTTGCCCATGATTCTAGGTGTCTCATATTCTCCCCACTAAGCAGATGTTTTTGGTCACGAGAGAACAAATATATTACATGTGTATGATTTTCCCTGTGAAAGTGCCATTTGGGGAGCTGGAAGGAGTGTGAGCAGATAAAGAATGAACATGTGCAGGACCTTGGCAGTTCAGTGGCCCAGACTGGCAGATAAGCTCCAATTTCAAAGAAGGGTTCAAGGAGATTTTAAGCACCTGAGGCAGTCTGTGTCAATCTTTCTCTTCCCATTTCTGGGGTCATGTAAATGAAGAGAAAAAGGTTTTCTTTTTTTTTTAGAGCCACCTGGCCTGTTTTTCTTATTTAAAAAGAACAATATTTTCTTATTTCCTTCCTTCCTTTCCTTCCCAGTTTCCCAGGGAATCCTGGAGTTTGGTGTCAGTTGTGGCCTCTCTGGGCCTCTCATCCTTATTTATTTATTTATTTAAAAAAATTTTTTTTAATGTTTATTTTTGAGAGAAAGAGAGAGAGAGAGACCGAGCGTGAGTGGGGGAGGGGCAGAGAGAGAGAGGGAGACACAGAATCTGAAGCAGGTTCCGGGCTCTGAGCTGTCAGCACAGAGTCCGACACGGGGCTCGAACCCACGAACCACGAGATCATGACCTGACCCGAAGCTGGATGCTTAACCTATTGAGCCACCCAGGCATCCCTCTGTTGTATTTATTGAACCCATACTCTGGGTTGTAGAAACCAGAAGGTGGGTAGGGGGAGACAGAGAGAATAAGGCTGTAATAATTCCTTTGGGAGTATCAGAAAATACCCGCTAAGAGATAGCAACTTTCCATTTGTAACATGCAAACTGGTGCCTACTTATCTCAAGGAAACTGAGCATTCAGTTTGAGAAAACAGTTGTTCAGATGGGATCTGAAAGCAAATTTCTTCTGAGTTTGGAAAGACAAATCCAGTGTGTAGTGTGTACCTGGAGAAGAAGCTTCGCTCGTGGAAAAGATGTCGCATGGATGGAAAGTGCCTGCAAATACACTGCCCGGAGGAGGAAATGCACGGCCTGCGGGAAACCTTTAACTATTATCTCTTCCTTTCAGGCAGAGGCATGATTAAAACTCATCTGGACGATTTTGCCTCCACCAAAACAGGAAAGTCATGTTGGCCTAGGTTTCAATGTTCACGATTGTGAAAGACAACAGTGCGTGCTGAAAAGACCCACATGTGGGTCCAGGAGAGGGTAGGCCTCTCAAGAACGGTGGGAAGAGGGGGCTGGTGAAACCCACATATGAAACAGTCTGGAAGCCCGAAGATATGTCTTCCGTTTCTGATCTGCACTTTGCTATTGAAAATTCTTGCAAACGAGTATCCTGTCCGAACACCACAGACCATCCTCCATTTATTTCCCGTCTAAATCTCAAGCCTAGTCTCTAATTTTTTGCTGCATGCCTCATGCACTATTCCGGGCTCCCAGGAAACACCATCAACAGGCATTTCTTCAGGCAATTTGCCAGCAAATGTGGTCTCATTTCACTGAGGGAGAGGCAAGCAATTTTAAATCCTGGCTCAAATGATACTTGGCTCAGGGAATCTCTTCCTTGAACGCTGCGTAGCCCTTATCAGGTAGAGTTGTTACAATCTCCTGTGTTTCCAGCGGCATCTGACATATTGGAGACCTGATCTCATTTATCTACGTCCTACTCTGCTAGCTTGTGAGGGTGAGTAGGGCCAGTGCTGGGACCATGGTATCCACCCCTGCATGCTCGGTGACAGAGCAGTGCCTGACCCAGAGCCTGATGTCCTTTTTGGATAAATATGTAAGTAAACGAGTGTTCTTTCTTTTCTTTCTTTCTTTCTTTCTTTCTTTCTTTCTCTTTCTTTCCATTTGCAAAACATTTATTATTTTAATTTAATTTAATTTAATTTTATTTTATTTTATTTTATTATGAATATAATTTATTGTCAAATTGGCTTACATACTCTTTCTTTCTTTCTTTCTTTCTCTTTCTTTCCATTTGCAAAACATTTATTATTTTAATTTAATTTAATTTAATTTTATTTTATTTTATTTTATTTTATTATGAATATAATTTATTGTCAAATTGGCTTACATACTCTTTCTTTCTTTCTTTCTTTCTCTTTCTTTCCATTTGAAAAAGATTTATTATTTTAATTTAATTTAATTTTATTTAATTTTATTTTATTATGAATATAATTTATTGTCAAATTGGCTTACATACAACACCCAGTGCTCATCCCAACAGGTGCCCTCCTCAATGCCCATCACCCACTTTCCCTTCTCCTCCCCCATCCCCCCTCAGTTTGTTCTTTGTATTTAAGAGTCTCTTGTGGTTTGCCTCCCTCCCTCTCTGCTTGTAACTATTTTTTTCCCCTTCCCTTCCCCCATGGTCTTCTGTTGAGTTTCTCAAGATCCACATATGAGTGAAAACATGATATCTGTCCTTCTCCAATTGACTTATTTCACTCAGCATAATGCCTTCCAGTTCCATCCATGTTGCTGCAAATGGCAGGATTTCATTCTTTCTCATTGCCAAGTAGTATTCCATTGTATATATAAACCACATCTTCTTTATCCATTCTTCAGTTGATGGACATTTAGGCTCTTTCCATAATTTGGCTATTGTTGAAAGTGCTGCTATAAACATTGGGGTACATGGAAGGAGTGTTATTTCTTAATTCCAATAAGACATTGGTTAGGTCCACAGGTTCCCAGAGGCACAGTGGGAAGATGGCACATGGGTTAGTAAATTTCTGTCATGAAAGTTATGCTTGTATATCATGTAATGTCCTCTGTTCACAGTTTCCTGGAGAATGAGGGGGGATTTTATCACATCTCAGAGACACTTGGCAGGTGACTGACTAGAGGTGCAATTTGTAGTATCTCATAGTTTAAGGAAGAGCCACTCTGGGTTATGTCTGTAGTTAAACTCAAATGAAACCATCCCAGATCTGTGAATCTTAACCTGTGCATTCATTTGTCTAGCTAGTTATGCTATTAAAATGAGCACCTTCATTCAGCTGGGACCCTAATTTTGATACCTTGCTCGGTCCGATGCTGCTTCAATCGGCCTATAAGATTTATTACCAAGTTCACGCCCCTCATTTCTCCATGGCCGCATCCTCACCATCACAGAAATCAAAGCAGCAGAGTCAGTGTAACATTTAGCAGCTCGTGGAGTCTTTCGTGTGAACACTTAGCTGCCACACTCTATCAGGAAAGGCCCACAGCATTCTTCCTGTCCAGTCTTGGAGCCTGTCTGCTGCAGACTCATACATATAGTGTCCAAAAGTCAGGAAGAGAGAGAAAGACAATAAATATTGAAGTCAGAGACCAATTCAGAGATCCAGAGGCTAAGACACACTTGCAGACAGTGTTTCAGCCTTTGATTGTGCGTGAAGGCAAGTACACTTTAAACAGGGAAGACGGGGTGCCTGGGTGGCTCAGTGGGTTAAGCGCCTGACTTTGGCTCAGGTCGTGATCTCACAGCCTGTGGGTTCAAGCCCCGCGTCGGGCTCTGTGCTGACAGCTCAGAGCCTGGGGACTGCTTCGGATTCTGTGTCTCCTCTCTCTGCCCCTCCCCTCTCTGTCTCTCTCTCTCTCTCAAAAATAAACATTTAAAAAATTAAAAAAAATAAACAGGGAACACAGGCTTCTCAAGGGTACCTTTGGAAATCTTCTGGCACAGAAACGGCCAAGTAGAGAAAGCTCCAGAAGAGAAGAACATCTCTTTCTGTCCTGTGGTTCTCTCTCACCTTCTCAGTCTCCACTCAACTGTTTTTGTTTTTTGTTCTTTCTGGTTCTGTAAATGGTCCGGGTCGCAGGCGGGTCTATTCTCCAGGAGTCTCAAATTTCCTCATTCCATACTTGTCCCTGTTCAGTCCCTCAGTTTTGTTCTTCGATATAACAAAACCACAAACAAACCTACTGCTCTTTATCAGCTGGGAAGCTTATCTGTGGGACACATGCCTTGAGTATGAAGATAGTCATCAAGGTCATGAGACAACCCATCCTCACTGACCATCTGGAGCACACGGCGAGAGGAAGCCCACCAAGGCTCATCGTAACAGCACTCTTCACGGGTGGCTCGCTCAGCTCATGAGAAAATGGACACAGAAAGTAGTAGCAGGGAAGGTCTTGCTTTCCCAATGCCACAAAGCCCCTCCAGGTAGGTACAGGCTACTGTTTTCTTTCTGTTCCCAGTGGACCAGTGATAGTGACAGTGCCGGGGAGACGCCAATTCATGGATTTAGGCACAGACCCATCTGGTTTAATGAATACATCGAGTATAAAGAAGCTATCTGCTATACTTTGCCAGTAGTTCGTTCTCTCTGGGTGATGGGGAGGAAGGTTTTCTCTCAGCTTGGGAACTGGGAATAATGTGAACTTCCTCACAGAAGGACCTTATATTGTGGGGTTGAGGTAGGGGAGTTTCGTACTAACGAAGATTGAGATTTCTTGCCTCTGCATCTGAGGTGTGTTCAGGGAGAGAAAGTTTTCAAAACAACCCTGGGCTCATCCCTGGTTTAATCTTTGTGAATCTCCTTCCACGGAATCCTGTCCCACTGTTTAGAGAGAAAACAGGGGGTGGCGGGGAAGGTGCATAATTCAGTTTTCCTTTGAATACTGAAGATGGGCATGTTATTAAGACTTTCCTTTTAAAGATTTTAGGAGAGGCTGATGACAGAGCTTTGGGAATCAATATTGGACTGAATATTATTGCAAAATGTTAAGTATATTCCAAAGTTTTAGAAGGGCCAGTAGCTCTGGTTAGCCTCCTCTGAGGCTGAAAACAAGAATAGAGATTTAACCAACCCTTAAAAGCCATTCCTTTGTGCACATGAAGGTGAGTGTGTCGTTGGCAAAATATATTCAGGTCCATTTCTGGGTTAAAAAGACTGAGAGACACATAGGTAAACGCGTCTGTTTGCTTTTATGTTTATTTATCAGCGTAGATCACTGAGAAAGAAGTTGGTAGTGACCCCACACCAAGAATAAGAAGACTTGGCTCATTTTTTGTTCCATTTTGTTCATCTAATCACTAGCCAGACAGTGATCTTGGCCACTAACTTTGACTCAGTTTCTTATACATTATAATGAAGACTTTCACTGAAAGATTGTTTTTGAAAAAATAGTCAATCCCCGCCCCCCCCCTTCCTGTCAGTTGAGAACTTCACAGAGAGAGAATTTTCTCACGGCTGAATTTCTGCTTAAACTATACAGCGTGCCCCAGATCGAACTTTCGGAAGTATCTCTCCATGAAAACGCCTTACGGGAGGAGGCTGCCTCAGCCCCACCAAGCCGTACCTGGCTGAGGTTTTTGAGGAGGGAGCTGGAATTCCTGGGGGTGAGTGAACATCTTCCCACATCAACCAGAGTAGAACTGGCTCTACTCTGAGCCAGAGTATTTGGGTGTATGAACAGTTTCCCCACTTGGATTCATGAGGCATGAAAAACCTGGTAGATGAGGAGGCAACATGGGGCCCGGTTGAGTAGAGAGAAGCATTTCCTCATGAAGACTAGGAGAAGAATGGCAAAGAGGATCTGCCAACACTGGTCAGTTGCTGGTGGGTTAATATCATGAATATCAAATTAATAATTGTTGTCTGCACCTCGATGGAAAGAACAATTATTGATGTCTACCATGACTATGTAAATAGAGGCACATGAGAAATACATTGGCCATCCCTGCATCAGATCATGCCTGTATCCATTCTTAGAGGGGCCTGATGATTCTAGAAAATATTGCATTTGAATTCTGTCTCAGGATGGCTTAAGACACCCAAGCAATTTCTCATGTTTGGCCTTCATCATAAGGACTTTGATGCAGTCTTGAAAAAATATCTTCTTATTTTACAAAACATATGCATCTTTTTCTACAGGTAACACAAATTCTGATTGCTTTGATATGTCTTTGTTTTGGAATGATCGTCTGCTTTGCGATCAATGTTTCCGAATTTAAGGAAGATTTTTTTTCATCATTTAAAGCAGGCTACCCATTCTGGGGAGCAATGTTTGTGAGTAAACATCTACAATTGCCTCTGAGATAACACTGCATGTAGCTTTTCTCTTGCCCACATCAGATCTAACCAACTATTTATTCTAGTATTTAGAGTATATATATATATATATATATATATATATATATGTATTGCAGTTTACAAAGCACTTGGGGTAAGCACATTAGTACTCTTTTATCAGATGAGAAACCTGAGATTAATAAAAGTGAAATGAATTGCCCAAGGGACATTTAGCTAATAAAAAATGAATCGAAACTTTCAGAATCCAGGGGCGCCTGGGTGGCTCAGTTGGTTAAGCGTACGATTTCTGCTTAGCTCGTGATCTCATGGTTCCTGGGTTTGAGCCCCGCATCGGGCTCTGCGTAGACACCTCTGAGCCTGGAGCCTGATTCAGATTGTGTCTCCCAATCTCTCTCTGCACCTTTCCCTCTTGTCTCCTCTCTCTCTCAAAAATAGAGATCAACATCAAAATAAATAAATAAATAAATAAATAAACGTTCAGAATCCAATTCCAGAAAAATATCCCTCACACTATTTGTCAGTCAAGTTATCTTCGTGACGGCAGGAGGAAGAGACTGAGGAGGTGAGGAGGACAAGGTCAAACAAGGCCAAGGGCATCTGATAAACTCATACTATGTCCTGGAAACTCTTTTAGGTGCTTTCTCATTGTATCTCCTTTTAAAAAAATATTTATTTATTTATTTATTTATTTAGAGATAGAGAGCACAAGTGGGGGAGAGGGACAGAGAGAGTAAGAGAGAGAATCTGAAGCAGGCTCCATGCTCATGACCCTGGGATCGTGCATGACCTGAGCCAACATCAAGAGTCAGATGCTCAACCGACTGAGCCACCCAGGCACCCTTCCATGACTCTTTTTGAACCTTTGCCATATTTTGACACGTCTCTCTACTGTCCTTCATCCCATACACTTTGCTTATTAGGTGTCTCTCTACCCATCATACACTCTGAACCTTTGAAATTGTTTTTAATTTGTGCTATTGATTTATATTTTCAAGAAATCTTTACCCATGTACATCTTCATAATTACTTTGTGTCTACATGACCTACGTGAGACCCAAGATATGCATGCCACAAACACATGCTTCTTGCCCAAAGGGGCTGACACTCTAACACACAAGATGCTCATACAAACAGATAATTACAACAAAATGAGAGCCATTTTACAACAGTCATGTACCAGGTCTGCTGGACCTTGCTACTCCAACAGTAACTCATGGATTGTCAGGATAAGCATCACTCGGGAGCCTGGTAGAAATGAAGAATCTTACGCCCCCTCCAGGACCTACTGGATAAAAGTCTGCATTTTGCAACAGACCCATAAATACGGACAACAAACTGGAGGTTGCCAGAGGGGAGGGGTGTTGGAGGATGGTCAAAATGAGTGAAAGGGAGTGGGCAATAAAGACTTCCAGTTATGGAAGGAATCAGTCATGGGAATAAAAGGCACAGCACAGGGAGTATAGTCAGTGGTATTGTAATAGCGTTGTACGGGGACAGATGGTAGCTATACCTGTGGTGACCAGAGCGTAATGGATTGACTTGTCGAATCACTATGTTGTATGCCTGAAACTAATGTATCATTGTGTGTGTGTCACATATACTTCAATTAAAAAAAGTAATCTGGGAATGCCTGGGTGGCTCAGTCAGTTAAATGTCCAACTTCGCCTCAGGTCATAATCTCGTGGTCCATGGGTTAGAGTCCCATTGTTAGCACAGAACCCACTTCAGATCCTCTGTCCCCCTCTCTTTGCCCCTTCCCTGCTCTTTCTCTCTCTCAGAAATAAATAAACATTAAAAAATAATAATCTGTATTTTAACAAGACTGTCACATGATTCATATGCACACTTAATTTTGAGAAGCACCCTATAGGACATAAGAACTCAACAATGATGAGCTTATGGGAAATATTAATACATAGCTTTATAGAGTACCCACAACTTAACCTTACATTTGGAGGATAGGGGAGAAAGGGGAGGTAAAGACAGAGACTCACTTTATTTCTCCCTTCCTTCCTTTTGAACAGTTTGCTATTTCCGGATTTTTTCCAATTCTGTCTGAAAAGAAATATGCCATATATCTGGTGAGTTGCAATTCTGTCTTTATCCATCTGTGAGAAAATAAGAAAAATGGAATTTTAGGAGTCTTGAGGGAGATGTGCCATCATCTCCCCTATAATGAGTGAATGTGGATGTGGTTTTTTTTTTATCCAATCTACTTTGTGTTGGATATAATCATTAAAAATATAACCATTACAATATCAATCGTCTTCTTAAAAAGACAGTAAAGCATCAGTACCTTGACACTTGTTTTAAGAAATATCCCCACACTGGGCCTTGTCCTTGTGAGTACAGTCATATGATCAAATGGATGATTTGTTTCTTTTTTTTTATTTCCTTTTTTTTTTTTTTAACGTTTATTTATTATTAAGAGACAGAGAGTGAACAGGGGAGGGGCCGAGAGGGAAGGAGACACAGAATCAGATGCAGGCTCCTGACTCTGAGCCGTCAGCACAGAGCCCGACGCGGGGCTCGAACTCACGAACTGCAAGATCGTGACCTGAGCCGAAGTCGGGGGCTTAACTGACTGAGCCACCCAGGCGCCCCTGATTTGTTTCTGATTAAGGAGACTGCTTGAGGAGAGATGATGTGTGTCCACAAGGGCCTTCCTGACTACAGTCCTAGCAAGAAGGTTATAGATGCTTAGTAAACAATGAGTACATCAACCAGAGTAGAACTGGCTCTACTCTGAGCCAGAGTATTTGGGTGTATGAACAGTTTCCCCACTTGGATTCATGAGGCATGAAAAACCTGGTAGATGAGGAGGCAACATGGGGCCCGGTTGAGTAGAGAGAAGCATTTCCTCATGAAGACTAGGAGAAGAATGGCAAAGAGGATCTGCCATTCCTTTTTCAATTTACATTTGGAACCAAGGCAGAATTTACTGGATGCAACCAGCCGTAAGAATGCAGGGAGGTCTACTGAATGCGCTGGCAGATGGAAGCCCAGGTCTGAGTGTTGTCCTTCACCATCAGGTGTGGGGAAGCCTGGGAGCAAACACCGTCAGCAGCATTGTTGCAGGAATAGGAATCTTCATCCTGACCATCAACTTGAAGAGTTGCTGGCCTCATATCTACAACTGCCAGGAAACTCATGGAGATGACTTCTGCTTTGTGGCTTGGTTTTCCACCGTATGTATTTCTTGTGGAAGTGCTAAGATTCTGACTCCCAATCCAAGTAAGAGCTCTCTTTCCCTTTTCCGTGAACCCCATCCTCTGCTGTAACCTCTATCACATAATGTAGTGTTCTGGGGGTGCATGTATGGAGATGCTGGCTGCCGACCCCTTCCCATCTGAATTCTGTGAGGTTGGAGTCACCTGCCTGGACGACCATCGTGTGGTGTCCCCAAGCGTATGTCACTTCATTGGGACTGATCACGTTGACGGGGTGATGAAATCAGGGGCTGCTATAATGGAGCACATTTTCAGGGCACCTACCTTGTGACTCCACTTGTCTTGTTGGTTATTGTTCAACAGGAGATCGTGGCAATGATCCTGTTTCTCACCGTCCTGGGGTTTTGTAGTGCTGTGTCACTCATGATCTATGGCCTTGGAGAAGTATTCCAGAAAAAGAAGGTAGGTAGAGGCCTGATAATCCTGAATGACAAACTGAAGAATTTGAGCTTCATCTTAAAAGTACGGCCTGGATCTCTGGGAACGTTTCTTCTAGAAAATTATTTCTTCATGTTTCAGTATTTTGGTTCCCAAATCTCGTATTTTAAATCACATTTTTCCACTTGTAAAAGCCCCAATCTCCGGGTATATCCTCATGACTGAGCATGAGGAAAGTAGAGTTTTCATAATTTTAGAAAAGGCTGTGGGTTGAGCATGAGAGACAAATGTGAAAGTAGCCTGTGATGGAACCTCCCAGGTATCTGGGCTTATTTTCTCTTCCAGAATAGGTCCCTCATATGTGTTCCTACTCTCTCTTTTTTCTTGGCTTTCACCTTCTTACTTGCTCTGAAGGCTCAATTTTCTTTCCTTCCTAATTCATGATTACCAACTACATTTCTGCTTGCCTTACCCATCCAGTATACCTTTGATGTATGAAAAGAACTCACCAATACTTGCACAAGCACTGACTCAAATCTTCCAGATGATACACACTCCCTTCATCTGTCCATTTGCCAAAGCATTCAAGTCTGGTGGCCTTTTTTTGTTTTGATCACTTGCCTCCAAAGATAAATAAGACAGCAGATATACCAAAGTTCAGACACAGTAGTCTCACCAGCTTGTTATTGACTGATGTAATTTCTCCTGGGCCCACTTGGCCAGCCAGTCTGGCTTGGTTTATTGGAGATGGAAGTAATAATTACAGTGTAATGAGAAAGAGAGTGACACTCAGAAAGTCAAAAGAGATGAGATAGATCTCTCGAACAAGTCGTCTAGTGGTGGAAAATTCCTGGTGATTAATATTAAATCATTTTTCCCTCATCAGATTCCAGAAGATCGTCTTTATGAAGAATTAAACATATATTCGCCAATTTACAGTGAGTTGGAAGACAAAGGGGAGACATCTTCTCCTGCTGATTCATAAGAATTATGTGTTCAGAACATTCTGACTCACAGCAAAAGGTCTAGAAAAAACCAAGATCTTTGTTTAAGGGGCTACCGACAAAATTTCAATTCTCTCTATGGTCTGCCAGTTTTACATTAAGATTTATTCTCCAGATGGTAATACTCTATCTGTTGTTTCTGCTCACCTAGACTCCCCCTGCCTCACCCATTTTTAGATATGATTGACTCCTATTTTTCTTGTTTTCTATTGCTGTCTCGTATCTACTTTTGTGGGAAGTCAACAAATAATCAGTTAGCATTTACTCTGTGCCTATAATGGTGCAAATAGAGGAAACAAGAGGAAGTCTGGTTGAGAGATGAGTTAAACTTTGACAGTTCGGTCATGTTTGGTTCTTAGCCTTTTTCAGAGTTCGTAAGGGCTACAGATGTGCGTGATATATGTCCCCCTACTGGACTGTAAGCACCTAAAGGACAAAGCCCATTCAGCAAATGTATACTGAGGACCAAATAAGTGTTCTAAGTTTTCCACACTTGTCTCTTTCGCTTCATGTTTCCCAGTTTCCTATATCATGGGAGCTCAAAGTGTATTTATGGAGTGGATGGGGGAACATTCGGAGAAGATATACCACTGGGTCAGGTGCCAGGTTGAGTTGCGAAGAAGAAAGAAATTACTTTAAGGTGAATTTGGAGGTGAGAAGGAGGCCAATTGGCAGATAATTAGCAATAGGAATATAGTCAGATGGAAATTTGAAAAGAATTCTATTCTATTAATCATTTTGGTGGATGTTTATCACATCAGCTTAGCAATGGATGCTTCCTGCTTATGTTTGATCTTATGTGGAGAGTCCAACATGGAATCTTAGAAGGATCACAGATCTTAGAAAATGCATTGGAATCCCAGGCCTATTGCTTATTAGTTGAGTGGGTTGTGGGAAGTTATTTAATTTTTTTTTTTACTTAATCTGGTTTTTCTCATATGTAAAATTAAGACATTAGGAATAATTTACCTGCCAGGATTAAAGGTCTGTTGTGGGAACACACACACACACACACACACACACACTTAAAACTAACTCAAATGGCCCCACTCTCTAATTCCACTTCAATTTTCTCTCTTAAATACACTGTTTGACCATCTCGCATCAGCACCCCAACTTGAAATGTTCTGTCATCTCTTCTGTGCTTGCTTGAATTTCTTCTTTCTTCAATCCCTACTTTAAGTCCCTCCTCATTCTTTAAGGTTTTCCAGTCAAAATTGTTCTTTTCTCTAAATGATAATTTTTTTTTCAAACCAAATACTCACACACACACACCTTACACTATATACAACTTCCACATGCAAATATTTTTAATGGTTATTTATTTATTTTGGGGAGAGAGGGAGTGAGAGAGAGAGAGAGTGGAGGAGTATAGAGAGAGGGAGAGAGAGAATCCCAGGCAGGCTCTGCATTGTCAGCACAGAGCCCAACATGGGGCTCAAACTCATGAATCTGAGCAGAAATCAAGAGTCAGATGCTTAACCGACTGAGCCACCACCCAGGTGCCCCTCCATATGCAAATACTTTACATCCCCTTAATGATCATACATTTTTTTCAAAGACACAAAGTCTCACAAAAATCTGTATATTTTCTGAATCATTCATATTTCACATTCACGGACACAATTTTGTTCAATAATGTTTGCAGAATGATGAGTGAGCAGTGGGGAGTTTTACTAGGTTACTCAGTATCTGGTGACATGGATGGGTAAAAAAACAGGAAAGCCATAAATGGAAAGATCATTTAATGAGGAATTTGAAATGAAAGAAGAATAAATGAATGAGGACTTGAGATTAAATGGAGTCAGTGGGGATGGAGAGAAATGGTCATACCTAAAACATGGAGTGAAAGAGAAATTGGTAGACGTTGTTAACAAGTTGAATTAAAAGACAAGATTTGATAAGCGATTGGTTGATAAACACATTCCGTCACTGGGTCTAAGGTCAAAGGAGAATACCTGGTAAGTGTGTGTGAAACATGGATTGTCAGAAATATGAATTGATGAATCTGATGTAGGAAGTCAGAAATATGAATTGATGAGGGGTGCCTGGGTGGCTTAGTCAGTTAAGTGTTTGACTTTTGATTTTGGCTCAAGTCATGATCTCATGGTTGTGAGATTGAGCCACGAGTTGGGCTCCTCACTGGTGGAGCCTGCTTAGAATTCTCTCTCCCTTGCCCTCTGCCCCTCCCCCACTTATGCTTTCTCTCTCTCTCTCCCTGTCACACAAAAAAAGTATGCATTGATGAGGGAGGAGCACCTATAGACCTAAATTAGGCTCAGTCTTAGGCTTTTATTTTTAGGAGACAAAAAAGAAATGCAGTAGAGAGAGCCTGATGGCATCTAATACAGAGTTTTGGTCAAAATGAAATTTGGTGTCATTATTGGAGAGATCATTAATGAAGCAGATTAATACTCTGGGGGAATTATTTTGAGATAAAAGGGAAGCCAAGTTAACTTTCACATGCCTATAATCACAGGGGTGATGGGAAGGACAAAATTCTAGGGTAGAAGATACAAGAATTAGTCAGAAAAGTGCATTGTGGAACAGTAGACAGCAGGTAGTTCAAAGTAGAGAGAGGTCAGATAAAGAGAGAATAACTCACCAGCTCAGACAGCATCTGCTGGCAGGGTGAGAGAGAAGTCTACAAGAGACGTCTTGTCCTGGGTGTGGTAGGCAAGAGAGAAGTCTGCCTCCAGGTGAGGCACAGAGATGGGGAGAGAAAGTAGCAATGGTGAATGAATGCCAGAGGTGCAGAGAAATTTGAACCAGGGGCTGGTGGTGAGTAAGTGAACAGAACATCTGCAGAAGCATTTAGAAAGAGACAATGCAGGTGTATGTGATATGAGAAGTAAGAGAATAGATTGCGAATCAAAAATCACAAAGAAAAATAAGCAAAATGATTACATTGCTGTGGATGTTTTTGTTAGTAAGAGGAGGAAAAAATAATTCACATCTTTAGCCTAAGCAGATGAGTCCTGTGGAGGGTCAGAAGAGTCATCTTGGGGCATTATTCACAAGTCATTAATAAAATAATTATGTTTTATATACTTTGCCAAAATTAAAAAGTGACAGGGAGAGATTAATTTCCCCAGGCCATAAAAGTGATCACATAACCACACACTTGGTATGCTTAATCTAGCCTTAGGACCTCGGGTTTTCTACTTTCATTTTTCTGAAATAAAATTGTGTTTCTCAAAATTTGATAGCAACATGAAAATATACCCTTTCACTGTGTTGCTTGTTACATTGTATCACCATTCTTGATCACATCGCTTCCATGGCATATATATTCCCATCCAAACTCCAAAGCCTGGTCTACCAGGACCCCTAGAAATGGATTCAGTCCGGGGCGCCTGAGTGGCTCACTCGGTTAAGCATCTGACTCTTGATTTTGACTCAGGTCATGATCTCATGGTTCATGAGTTCAAGCTCTGTGTCAGGCTCTGTGCTGACAGTGTGGAGCCTGCTTGTGATTTTCTCTCTCTCTCTCTCTCTCTCTCTCTGCCCTGCCCCTGTTTGCTCTCTACTTCTCAAAATAAATGAAAATAAACTTAAAAAATGCAAAAAAATGAAAAAAAAGAGAAATGGATCCTTTACAATTGTACATTATCATTCTTTCTCTAACTCAATTCATATTTTAACCATGTTATTGACTATATCTTTCCTGTGTATATGACACAATTTTTGTCTCAAGACCATTCTGATAGTTGTCCTGCCCCCTGCCTGCCTTTTATCATATGCCCACTTCAGGCATACCCTGAGCACGCAACTGGCATTCTTCACACATTCATTGCTTCAAATTATCTTTCTAAGAATTTCAACTTGAAGGTCATCTACTCCATGAAGACTGCCTAATGCACACCTATTCATCCAGCCTTCATTTTTTGCTTCATAACCACTTTACCCTGTGATGCGGTATGTGATCAATAATTGTTAGTGTACTTGTGATCTTCCTGATGTATCCTCAATTACTAGTATTTGTGCAATAAATTGAAATAATTTCAGTTGATTTCTTATCTGTGTTTGTATTTGTGTTTGAGGGTGAGGGTCTGACCAAGGATGACAGAGAATCAAAGCACCAATTCAATTGCCTGGGACCAAGAACAGGGTGTGGAGTTCTCTTTTTTTAATCAATGTTTTATCAAATGGAACAATCTATAAATAACCCTATGGACAGAAAACAGTTGTAAGAACAATTGTCAGCCATGTCTTGTCAATAAATGGTGGGATAAAGGGTTAAAGAAATTGTTATCATGAACCTCATTTTGGGGCGCCTCGGTGGCTCAGGCGGTTAGGCATCCAACTTTGGTTCAGGTCATGATCTGGCAGTTCATGAGATCGATCCCTGCATCGGGCTCTGTGCTGACAGCTCAGAGCTTGGAGCCTGCTTCAAATTCTGTGTCTCCTTCTCTCTCTGCCCCTGCCCCGCTCACACTCTGTCTCTCTCTCTCTGAAAGATAAGCATTAAAAAAAAATGAATCTCGTGTTACAAGTTGGTCCTGACTCTTATTTATTTGCTATGCAATGTGAACTGGGAACAGTCTTTTCCTTTTGTGGACTTCGGGCTCTCCATCTAAAATGATCAGAAAATTGTTGAAGAGGTGACAAAAGATTTCTAACTGATATTTCTGTGCTTTTGGTAAATCACAATTATTAAGTTTGTAGTTGCGATGGCAGACGCAATCAGTGCTATCTGATGCTATTTAACGTGTGTCCTAGCAAGGTGTCTGCAACAATAATATTTGTTCTCAACTCTTCTGACAAAAAGCTCACCTAAGGTTTCTTTCTGAAAATTGTCTTAGAAATAAAATTTCCCAAATTATTCAATTCTATGAGGGTTGGGTTTACCTACAAAAAACACTGATAAAATAAGGTACTGTATCCATAATTTCAGATTTATGTAGAGTGTTGAAGTGAATTTATATATGCAAGAGTGTGAAAGTCCATTGATAGTTGCTATGTTTCGTGAGTATTTCCCCCCGCTCCCGGAAGACCTCTACTCACTCCGCAAACGGTCAAGTGGGCTCAGTTTATGTCTCTCAAACGGCTTCTCTCTGGGATGCCCTGCCTAGGGTTTTGGTGAATGATATCAAGGAACAGGAATTGTTTAGAATGTGAACTTGGGAATATAATACAATCAGAAGCAAATTGCAGTAGCTGCATTAGATACCAACTCTCTGACCTTGGGCAATTTTATCTTAGGTTATTTTTCTTATTTCTTAAATGGGTATATGAAATATAACTATTTCAAATTCATTATGCATGCCCAAAGATCATGTAGCCAAGTGCCTGGAATGGTGAATAGGATATACTGCATTCATAAAGATTGATGCCCAATCTGGAACCCAAAAAGAGACACACCATCCCAACTTCTCAGAAGCCCTTCACAAAATTCACCTGTACCTTGTCATTTCTAGTGGGAGAAAGTGGGTGTGGGATCCTGGAAGGGACCAGGGAAGGTAATTATTAGCAGCCTTCACATAGAATATTTCTAACTAAATTGAAATGCATGAAATGTACATTAGAGGATGATATTGTCTTATCCCTAAACCATCAGAGAAGTAGGTGGGGAGATGCTATAGAGAAAAAAATGCTTTCAGATGAGCCTTGGGAGGGCAACTTATAAAAACATTTCTCTTGGGTGATGAGAAATATCTTAACACATACTATTAACCTATTAGGAACGAACTCCTAGGAAAACAGTGCAAAAGCCTCAATCTGAAACAAACACAGGGAAGAGAGGGATGGATAATCAAGGGAGATTCTGGGCTCTAACATTCAGCTGTGGCAAAAAGGTGCCCAGATAGAACAGCTCATTCCCTGTTCTTGTTCTTTGGTGGCCTCAGATAACATTTTGGGTTGGATTCTGGCCCATGCTTCTGTAAGGACTTGGTCACAAGGATAGATTTAAGCCAGTCAGAAGGAGTGTTGGCAATTAGTCTATGTAAGAAAGTTAGGAACATCTTTTACATGGTGTAGTAGTTTTCAATATTTTTTTGTTTCAAGAAACAAGTATCGTAGGATAGACAACTATCACTTCCAGCCTCTGGCCACATTTTTGCCACTCGTAAATAACATAGATATTTTATCTAATGGGATTCTATGGATATGACAATAGAACAGAATGATGGCTGATCTCATGTTGAATTCCAGATACTTTACTCTGTCACAGAAGGTAAGAAATATGCTACAAATCCTGTCCTTCAGAAGTTTATATTCAAATAGGGAGAGAGAAAAAGAAAGATTCATTTGGGTGAATAGAGACACTATTAGAACAAAGAGGAACAATGTCCTTAGCAGGGAAGTTACCATAGGAAATCAACTAAATTTCAAAAAGCTGAACTGGAATTCTAACTCCCAAGGGAATAAAGCGAAAGTTAATTGAATTTCCACTAGGTCTCTAGCCTTCTGCTGGAAGCCTTGTTTTAGTTCACTTTTAATCCCTAAAACAAACTTAGAGGTAAACAATATCTCTCTTTAAAATCTGCAAGGTTCTTTACACAAGTATAAAAATAATTCACCGAAGGCCATTTAGCCAGTAGATTCCAGAGTTGGGGTTTAAACCCAAGCCAGCTTGATTTAATAGCCATGTTGTTTCCACTTGGTTCTGCCACCTCCCTTGGTAATGAGACGTGTAGAATAGATGAGTTCTATCATCTTCTAAGTGATTGTTCATTTGTTCCTGATGTGGAAAACTTGGAGCATTGAAATGACATCAACATCACGAAGCATAAGATATCTCTCTTCTTTGTTCCCCTTACTAAACATTGACTCTTCCATCTGTGAACAAAAGCACCTCTACAAGAGCTATGGGGTTCAGCGCCAAACACCAAGGGACCTAGGAAGAGTTTTGCTGACTTGTGCATCTGGAGTCAGGCAGACCGATGTCAGGAGGGGCTGCAGAACCCGTGGGAGCTTGCTACCTGGTCCCAGACCCCTTGGCCTCCAGTAGGGGAGGGCTCACCGGGGCAGACACTCATAGACAAGAGAGACTTTGTAGAAGTCCAATCTTGCCAAGGAAAGACTCTAGCACTCTGAACAAAGCAAAACCAAAACAAATGCCAAGTTTGGACACATTGGAGAGTGTTAGAGGAACTTCCGGTGGTGCCCTTTCCTTGAGGAGCCACAGCATGGGGGCTGAAGTGGTTGGCGGTGACCTCTCTCAGGGAAAAGTGAGAGCAACGCATGAATTCCCAGCTGCCACAGCTGTGCGGCTCACTGCTAGAGAAACCTGTCTCTCTCTGGTTAACACCCTGAGTTTTGTGGCTCCATGACTGGGAGTATGGAGGAGATCAAGAAAGAGCCAGATAAGAGTACCAGAGAACATGAAAGGGATGTAGTTCCTGCTGACTGCTTTTAGGACCCCAGCAGGAAGCCCACCCTACAAAGAAACCCTACACAACCATCAGGCTAATAGATTTCTCCGCAGAAACCCTACAGCCCAAGAGATAGTGGAATGACACATTCAAAGTGCTGAAAGAAAAAAATTGCCCACCAAGAATACTGTATACAGCAAAGTTACTTCAGACATGAAGCTGAAATACAGATCTTTCCAGACAAACAAAAGCTGAAGGAGTTGATCACCATTAGACCTGCCCGGCAAGAATCTCTGAAAGCAGACCTTCGGGCCGGAATAAAAAGATGTTAGTTAAGGACATGGAAATACACAACACACTGGTAAAGGTCAATGTGCCTTTGGGTTTAGAAGACCGATTCTGTAACGGGTTGGCATGTTAGCCACCTAATAACTATAGTATAAATGTTAAGAAAAATAGTGTTAAAAATCACAATAACCACAATAACTTATTAATGAATACAGCATGTCAAGAAGGTAAATTGTGACATCAAAAGTGTAAAGGGGAGTTAATGGGGGGAGCTTTGGTATGCCATTAAAGTTAAGTTGCCATCAGCTTAAAATGACCTGTTTGTCTATGTTTCATCTAAGCCTCATCGTAACCAAAGAGCAAAAACCCTGTAGTAGATTAGGATGGCCATTTTCAAAACAAACAAAAACAATAAATAATAAGGATTGGGAACGATGTGAGGAAAAGAGCCCCCTTTCACTCTGTTGGTGGGAATGTAAATGGGTACGGCCATTACGGAAACCAGTACGGGGTTCGTCAAAAAGTGAAAAAATAGAACTACCATTTGATCTGGGAATTCCACTTCGGGGGATACATGGAGAGCAGGATCTGGAAAAAATATTTGCACACCCACACCCACTGCAGCATTACTCACAATAACAGAAGAGGTGGAAACAACCCACATGTTCATCAACAGACCAATGAATAAAGAAAACGTGGTCTACACACACAGTGGAATGTTTTTAAGCCTCAAAAGAGAAGGAAATCCTGTCAAATGTACACCATGGCTGAGCCTTGAGGACATTATGCTAAGTAATGTAAGCCAATCACAAAAAACAAATGGTGTATGATTCTGATTCCACTGTTATAAGGATCTAAGGAAATCAGATTCTTAGACACAGAAAGTAGACTTGTGGCTGCCAGGGATTGGGGTAGGAAATGAGTTGTTCAGTGGGTATAGTTTCAGTTTTGCAACAAGACATAGTTATTTTTCAATTTTTTTAATCTTTATTTATTTTTGAGAGAGAGAGACAGAGTGAGAGCAGAGGAGGAACAGAGGGAGAGGGAGATGTAGAATCCAAAGCAGACTCCAGGCTCCGAGCTGTCAGCACAGAGCCCGATGCGGGGCTCGAACCCACGAACTGTGAGATCATGACTTGAGCCGAAGTCAGATGCTCAACTGACTGAGCCACTCAGGCGCCCCAACAAGAGATAGTTCTAAGTGCTGTTGCACATGTATCTGAATATATTTAACAGTGCTGAAACTGTACTTAAAAAGGGTTAAAATAGCAAATTTTTGGTTGTGTTTTTTTTACCATAATTAAAAATTTTTAAAAATGTTGGAAATTATTGGGGAGCCAGATTCAGGAAGACACTGCCATTGCCTATCCTTTTAAAAAATTACAGCTGTTTCCAGTATGTTAAGATGATAGGATGATAGGAAGTTCCATGATAGGAAGGAAGTTGCAGAAAGCCCCACCAGTGGCCAGACAGCTACCCTAAAACACTGAGGCAAGTGACCGATAGGAAAACCAATGTTGCTGGTAAACCTCGTGCTTGCTGAAACATGCATCCACCCCTTTTCCTGCCATTTTAGAAAAAAGTACGTAACTTCTCTCTTTCTCCTACCAGATCTTCTTCTAGCATGTATCATGGGCAGAGTATAAATTGCCTCTATAACACTAGCTAAGGTATCTGGGAAGTATTGACCCCAGTCTTCCAGCCCCTTTTACACAAAGTAGGATATGGGATGAGAAGCGCCCCCCACCGCCACCACCAGTTTCCATTATAAAAATCCAACATACATATTCAAGATAATCTTACCAAATGCTGGATGTTGACCTATTTGCACATTCCCTTTCCTGTATGGGTTAATTTACATTTTCTACCAGGAAGAGAGAAATTTAGGATGGAACGGGATGCCAGGATGGACACGGGTGTCTGTTGCCAGAGATGACTCGCCATTACTAACTCTGAGGGTTTTTGGTATGTGTGGAAGTGAGGACTGTAAGCTATAGGTTCAAGACAGTCTTTCTCCCATGTCTCTGTAAAAATGTTCAACCATGGTTATGGGTCTGTATTGCGGTGCACAATGTGTGGCCCAACCTTTGCATCTTGGAGGGTAAATTCACTCACTAAATATAAAATCTTTCCTTGTGGTTATTGTGACATGAATGTGCCCAGTGATGGTGTTGAAGATAATTCCATTTCCTGTGTGGGAAAAGGTGACCTTGTAGATTATTCCAGAAAGAGGAACCTCTTTGAAAAACAACGTTATCTTTCTTGCCTCTCTTCCTTTCCCAGTCATAATGTGATAAGATATGTAATCTCTTTTGACAACCATGTGCTCTTTTATGTTGGGCTTCTTTTACTCAGCAACCTTCTACTGGTGGTCATCCATGCTTTTGCGTGTACACAGTAGCATTCCATTGTATGGATTTACCACAGTTTGTTTATCAATTTGCCTATCGATGAGCATTTGGACTGTGTCCAGGTTGGTATATGACAAATTAAGCTACTGCGAACATTCATGTTCAAGACTTTATATGGATGCAAGCTTTAATTTCCCTTAGGTGAACACCTAGAAGTGGAAAGTCTCAGTCCTACGAAAGATGTTTTACATTTAAGAAACTGCCAAGTTGTATTGTCAGGGACCCCAGTGAAAAACAATGGGGTGATGAGATTTTGGAATGGGGATATGGTCATGAAAACTCAAAAATTTGAATTTCCAGGTTTTCCTTTACCCTGTAAACTGGCAGAGGCTTTCTTGCTAGAGAGAAAAATCTCTCTTGCTCTTGCTGATGAACTTGGAGAAGTGCAAGCATGATCCACTTTAAAAAAATGCAAATTGGAATCCAAATTAAAAACATCTGTTCTTTGAAAGATGTTGATGTAGAATGAAAAGATGAGAAAAGGCGGGGAGTAAAGAGTTTTAAATCATATTTCAGATAAAGGTCTTGCATGCAGAATATACAAAGATTTCACTCAATAACCAGAAAAAAAGCAATTCAGTTTAAAAGGAGGCAAAAGATTTGAATAGACACTTGACCAAATAAACAAAGGATGATATGAAAAGAGCTCAAAACACAAGTTAAAATCACAATGAGATTACTTCACATCTATTAGCGTGGTAGAATGAAAAAGACTGGCCATACCAAGTGCTGGCATCATTGTGGGAAAACTGGAACATAAAAGGATTCAATCATTTTGGAAGATACTGCCTCTCTCCTGTAGCACCCTGAATTTTGAGGCTTCATGAGTGGGGGTATGGAGGAGATCAGAAAAGAGACAGATAAGAGTATCAAAGGGCACGAAAGGGACGTAGTTGGAAAATAACAGTTGTTTCCAGTAAACTAAGATGTGGTTGCTGCTGTCCATGGTAGGAAGTCGCAGAAAACCCCACCAGTGGCCACACAGCTCCCCTAAAACTGAGGTCCCTGACAATACAATAAAAGCCTTATTAAAGACAGGTGTCTGGTGCCCTTTGCAGTTGTATTATCTTTAAAATTTTAAATTTGTGCTTGGTTTTTTACACAGTCTGCTCTATGGCTGCAGAATATATATATTTATAAGTGTTTTAAGGGAAGCCTCATGACTTCCATAGTGTGTATTACATTGATATTTAACTGACCTAAGAATTTTATTCCTTTTCCTCTAGATTTCTAATGCAGTTAATATCACCAGCCACGGCCACAATCCTTATCCCATATTGTTCAAAGCACTAAAACTGCTTAACTCAAAGCTTTCTCTTCTACACTGACCTCACTCCTACCTACTGCAGTCTGGAGTCTCAGTAGTGATGTTACAGCATGCTAGAGATCATCGTTATAATTCCCCCTAATATGGAATCTTTATGATTATCTGATTGTGTAGACACTTACTTCCAAAATCTAATAGATTTTCTTCCTAGAGCCACTTCCGGTTCTATTCTACTCACTTCCCCTAAAAGCAGCAAGGATTTGAGTGCAGAGGGTTTATTGGATGGTCAGCTCAGAAAGTTGTGAGAAGGGGTGGGGAGAGTAGACAGGAAGGGAGAAGGAAAGCCAAAACACGATGGTTAGGTCCACCATTTTGCACAAGTGGGATTCAATTACCCAAATACCTTTGAAAAAGTGTGTAAAACACCTCCCAGAACCATCAGCTGAAAGCACAGGAGGCTGAAACGTTTAGCCATCTTTTTGGGAGGGTACACAAACATTTAGCCTTTAGTGTGTGTTAATCTTGTGCAATTTATATATCTTGCAAATATTACCTCCAAGTAGGTGGCCTTTATTTTTCATCTGCATGATTCTTTTCTAGGTACTGAATACTGGTTTAAATTTTTTTTTTAATTTTTATTTATTTATTTTGAGAGAGAGAGAGAACATGTGCACATGCATGGGGGAGATGCAGAGGGAGAGAGACAGAGAGAGAATCTATCACTATGTTTCTTGTTTGTTTTTTAATTTTTTTACATGTATTTATTTATTTTTTTTAATTATTATTTCTTTTATTTTTTTTCAATATATGAAGTTTATTGTCAAATTGGTTTCCATACAACACCCAGTGCTCATCCCAAAAGGTGCCCTCCTCAATACCCATCACCCACCCTCCCCTCCTTCCCACCCCCCATCAACCCTCAGTTTGTTCTCAATTTTTAAGAATCTCTTATGCTTTGGCTCTCTTCCACTCTAACCTCTTTTTTTTCCCCCTTTTATTTTTGAGAGACAGAGCACAAGCAGAAGAGGGGTAGAGAGAGAGGGAGATATAGAATTCGAACCAGGCTCCAGGTTCTGAACTGTCAGCACAACTCTACTTTTGTCTGCCCATACCCTAACAGAATGCCCTCCCTTTCGCAGACTTTCAGATCCAGTGAAACATGCAAAGGGCAGGCCATGGAAAATCAATGTGGGAAGAATATAATTTTTATTTATGTTATATATTGTAGAAAAAAATAGTATCAGTAAAAAACCAAATTTTTGGGGTCTGATTTCTACCTCTTGATCTTCTGCAGCAATTGGTTCTCTGATTTAAAAAAAAAAAATCAAGTAATTAGCAAGCCATAAAATAAATGGAATACCTTTCCTGATTTTGTAGACCAACTGATGGGACCTAGGGGCTGTGGGTAAATTTTTGAAAACCCATCTTGGAAGACCAGGGTAGAACATCATGTGTTATATCTCAAGAAAAATCATAATCATAATCATGATCATAATCATAATCATAATCAATAAAGGTAGAGGGGGAAGAGTTTTCCAGTGTAGCCAAGAGAAAAGGGCTATCAAAAGGGTTGGTTAGTACCTATGATTAGTATACTCAATTGTAGCGGTTAGTGATTTTCATCCTGATGTTTGTTAGCAAAATGTTAATTTGCACAAATTCAAGTTTATTCTTAGCTGCTATTTGGCCCTTGGATAAAAGTCAGAATCACGTGTTCTCCTGTGACTGAGGTTTTGCTATGAAAAGCCTTAAATACGGTACTTAAGAAAACAGCCTGGGAGTGCCATCAAGATCTAAAAGCAAGTTCTGTTGTTAGTTTGTCCGTGGCTTCACTATCTCATGCAAGCACAGTTTATTCACTGTGGTGGGCTGGGTAGGATGACCCACAGGAAATAACGGTGACTACACAGAGTCGAAGATGATTGCCCAATTACTCTTCGGATCAGATCAGACTCCTCAGTGGAAATGGTGTTACGGAATGATGGCCCGGAGGAGCTCGCACCTCCCACTTCGTGCAGTTCTAGAGGGATGCAAAGGTAGGAAGAGCCCATCTTCTGTTCTCAGCTTCTAGGAAGAGTTCTGGGTTGAGCTGTTGGCAGGTGATATGTAGGAATGTGGGTCAAAAGTATCTAGCACAGGATGAGGTGTGAATGAACTTTGGGACAAGTTAGCCTGCTCTTGACCTGGCTTTAGAAGGCTAGGCTCTCATCTATGTGGGAGTGAATGTTCAGGCTGCAGAATTTTGCCCCCTTCAACATCTTCTTCAAAGGGAAAACATCAACTAACTTCCAGAATGAATGGAATCTGAGCCAGAGAAATTGAAGGAAGGGAAAAGGAAGAAGTGGCTGACTGAAGGTATCAGACAGAGCCCTCCTTTCCTAGTAAATGGCTCTGTTGTGTATATTCATGTGCAGAAGGTAGTTCAACACACCCTGGCTTCTCCCTGACCTGATTTGAGAGGGAAACTCTGAAAGTTGATCATCTAAGGAAACTTTTGTGGTCCATTCTTTATTCTCTGTCTTGTGATAGAAAGATTACTCTTTCTGAGGTCATGATCTCACAGTTTGTGAGTTCAAGCCCCACATTGGGCTCTGCATTGATGGTGCTTAGCCTGCTTGGGATTCTGTCTCTCTTTCTCTCTGTCCCTCCTCCGCTTGTGCTCTCCCTCTTTCTCAAAATAAATAAATAACTTAAAAAAATTTAAAAAGCTATTATTCTTTTTTGAGACACATAAGATCATATAATAGCCTGTTGTGATATTGCCTCGTATTTATGAGCCTTAATCACACACAAAAACGATCTGGGAGCTGATGTCATCTAAGGTCACAAGTTTAAGTTTTGTCTTCAGGATGTTTTGCTTAGACCTGGATCCTGATCCCTGAACAGAGAGCTGTCAAAGCTCTGTCAGTGATCTTTTTTCTCAACAGAGGTAGTGAAGTTACTGCTCAAGTCTATTTATAATTATCTCTGTTCCTGTGGGAGACTATTCAGGAATGACCAATCTTTTTTTCTTTAAGGCTAAAGAATGAGAAAGAAACTGGGAAATATAAAGAAACCACACTGGTTTCTGGGAAATATAAAGAAACCACACTGGTGCATAACAAACACCCTCCTGAAACTTAATGGCTTAAAGCAATAAACGTGTATATTGCTGAAAAGTCTGCACATGGGTGTGCATGGTTCTTCTGAAATCCTCTGGGATCACTCATAAGAATGAAGGTCAATAATTGCCATCTGATTGAGGATGACTTCAGCCAACATGAATGTTAGGACATCTTGCATTTTCAGTGTCTTGTATCCTCAAGCAAGGTGACTCAGCTATGTTTTCTTAGCCATGGCATGAGTTCAAGAGCCTGTGCTTTTAAAACATTTGCTGATATCTCACTGGCCAAAGTGAGTCACATGGCTGAAATCAGAATTAAGGGGAGAAGGAAATACATTTATTTGATAGTAGCTATATTTATATGACAGTAAAGTCATGTGGCACTTGTAGGAATGCAGAGAAGGGTAAAGAATAAGGGCTATCGCTGCAACAAATCTATTTGCAAGGGGAGTATAAGACAATTAAAAGGACCTCTGAGCGGCGCCTGGGTGGCTCAGTCGGTTGAGCGTCCGACTTCGGCTCAGGTCATGATCTCACAGTCTGTGAGTTTGAGCCCCGCGTTGGGCTCTGTGCTGACAGCTCAGAGCCTGGAGCCTGCTTTGGATTCTGTGTCTCCCTCTCTCTCTGCCCCTCCCCTGCTCATGTTCTGTGTCTGTCTCAAAAATCAATAAAAACATTACAGAAACATTAAAAAAAAAAAGGACCTCCGAAAACCATGTTGACTCAGCTCTGGCTCATCAGAGCTTTTTGTTGATCAGCACTATGCTTGTGGTATAGGGGAACATTAGCAAAGGCCAGTGTGCTAGGGAAATTGAATTCTCATTTGCTTCAAACACAGAAATGCTGACTGACATTGAAGAAGTGATATAATCCCTTAAAACTAAGTTTTCTTACATGGAAAGTGAAGGTTCTCATTTTACGTAGTTTCTATTCACACGCACTTATAAATTCATGATATAAATTAAATACTTATTTTCTTTTACTGTATCGTAGGCTTCCAACGGACAGGAATTGTGTGTGTTTTATTCATCGCTATGGTCCTAAGCAACAAAACCTGTAACAGGGTCTGGCACATTTCATTGATAGACATTTCATCAATATTTGCTGACTGAATGAATAGATAGTATGCTTGTGAACAAAAAGCATAACACATATCCCTTTCAGGACTCTCTATAACAATTGATTCACTTTCCCTCAGTCATTTTTTTTTCTCGAGGATATAAATTTAAGCATCCTGCATGAATGTTTACATTAAAATTTAATAATAATACATGAAAAATAATGACGCTGTTAATTATTTAGAATATACCAGTTCTGGGGCACCTGGGTGGCTCAGCTGGTTAAGCGTCGACTTCAGCTCATGTCATGATCTCGCGGTTCATGAGTTCAAGTCTTGCAACGGGCTCTGTGCTGACAGCTCAGGGCCTGGAGCCTGCTTTGGATTCTGTGTCTTCCTCTCTGTGCCCCTCCCCTGCTCGCGCTCTGTCTCTCTCTGTCTCTCAAAAATAAATAAATATTAGAATATACCAATTCTAATTGTATATGTACGAATCTTTTGAAATCATATGGATGTATGGCAAACAACAGGAGGTGGGTACCCCACGCACACCGTTTTTATAGTTTCCAAGCCTAGGGCACGGAGATGGTAAAAAAAGACTTGCCCAAGTTTACACAGTGTGTGAGTGAAATTATAACTTAATTTAACTTACCGTCACACCAAACTTGCCTTATGATACCATTTTTCCAAAGGCTGTTCTTCATACCTAGAATAAAGGGGTTGGAGAGTGGATCTGTTCTCTGTAAAATATTTACATTTTACAGCACTAAAGACTATGTTGATACACCCAAAGGAACAACTGGAGGGTTTGGCCCAAATCCTCTCCAGAAAGACAACATCATCCAAGTACACCAGACAGACAACCTGAAGATCTTCTTGAAGGGGGAGCCCCAAATACTGGGGGTGAGTGAGCTTGACCTCCAAGCGTCGCATTTGGGGAAATAGCCATTTCCAGAGAGGAGAACAGTTGTCCCTTGTGGCTCCTGAGGTGTGATTAGCTGTGTCATAAACTGACCTTCCTAGTGGCAGGAAATAGATTTTTTCAAAACTAGAGATCCGGAATCTGAAAGGAAAATGTGTTTCCCTAGTGAGGGGGGTGGGGAAGAAGGTTACCATAAGACCTTTAGTTTTTTTTAAAATTATTATTATGTTTATTTATTTTTGAGAGAGAGACAGACAGACAGACTGTGAGTGGCAGATAGAGAGGGAAACACAGAACCCGAAGCAGGCTCCAGGCTCTGAGCTGTCAGAACTCACTCACAGTGAGATCATGACCTGAGCTGAAGTTGTATGCTTAACTGACTGAGCCACCCAGGCACCGCACCATAAAACCTTTCTAAACAGTCTTGAACTTGAGAAAACGCCATGGATTCCTAAGGATTTCATTCCGGGAACCCTTTCAAAACCAGGGGATGGGAGTTCTGTGTAGAGACCACAAAATCGTCTTCCTAGAAGCCCGCATGCTTCATACTCTGAACGTATCTTCTTTTTCACTCCCCAGGTGACTCAGATCCTGATTGGTCTGATGAAAGTGTGCCTGTTTGTTATAGGTCTGTGTTTTTATTCTTCTGACTTTCCCTACTGGTGTTATCCTCTTACCATGGTCTCAGGATATCCTGTATGGGGATCCTTATTTGTGAGTATGTTGGAATATCTCAGCTTCCTCCGCGGTAGAATTCACAAACATTCCTTCCAGCCTTCCCTCTTACAAACCAATGATGTGACCTGGGATTTTACTTCTTCGAGCAAAGTATGTGGCCTAAAGACTGGGGTTCTGATGACCTCCAGGGTAGGGGGAAGGACAGGTGTGGGCTCACCAGGCTGAGCGGTTTCTTCCATTTTCAGTTCTTCTTATCTGGAGCTGTGTCTATTGCAGCTGGAAGAAAAATGACATTGAACCTGGTAAGTATGTCCCTGGGCCCAGAAGCAACAAGTAAAATCAGAAGTGCTGTATCTCAAGGCAGAAGAAATGCTCTCTGATTCTCTGAATCATCTGGGCTCTATGGGGGTCATGGCAAATTCTTCCATAAGGAAACTGGGGTTTGACTTACCTTTTTGTTTTTGTTTTTGTTTTTTGCCCCTACTGTCTGAAACTCCATCCTTGGGATTAATCTGTGAATATAGAATCCAATGCTTCAGCAGTATTCTCTTTTATCTCTCAGACTTAGGAAAATTATTTGAGAATGTGTCTTCAACCCCTTCCAAATGAATGAATGTTTTTGTGTTCTCCGAAGGGAGGAAGGAGAAGAAACAGAGGGTTGTAGGGGACACTGATCATTCTCTTCCAGATCAAAGGCAGCCTGGGAGTGAACTTGCTCAGTGCTGTTGCAGGAGTGATAGGGATAATCGTGTTAATAATAGAACTGACTGTCCTATTTGCACCGGAGAAAAAGTGTCTTATTCTTGTAAGTGTTTCTGAGCTGCTTTTATTTTCTGCAATTATATTTATATTATCTAAATGCATACTAGTGTGAGATGACTGTCTCCCAGTTAATCCTGGCTTATCACCATAAGTAAGATCTGGGACTTTGAGCTCACGGGGAGAATTTTCAGCCCCTTGCTGCTAGGACCTACCAGGACAGTTACCTTTTTTTCTCTCATTCTTCTCTGAATGCAGTTATGTTAGAGAATTGATCATTAGGCTCTTTCTTTAGTCTCCAGGGTCAAGTTACGATGGGGGTGGACCGCTGGGCTGGCTCAGCAGGCTTTGTGTCATTTGTGGGTGGGTTGAGGAGAGTCAGGACACCAGGCCAAGATGCTCAGAGCCTCTGGGGGTGTGTGTATGTACAAGGAAAGGGCAATGATATCGCTTTCACAGACCCGGAGGTTCTCTGCTCTTTAGATGAGAAAAAGGTATAAATTCATACAGGGATGAAAATAACCTGAAGTGGACAACACAGAGAATCTCTAAGCCCAGAAAACTATGCAGACACATGTGATTTCATCTGAATTTCCTTGCACTTAATGAAGTTCCAGAATAGAACTCCCCTCCGCTATTTTAGGATTTGCTTTTCAATTTTTCTTTTTTGGTTTGTTATGAGAGGGAATTTACCTGTTTCCGTAGGGGAGAAGGAGTCAGATTGGAATCAGAGGATCCAGAGCCAGGGGAAGTATCCATCTGTTATTAATATTCCTTTCCTTTTCCTCTTCTCTCTCCTCATGGAATCTGCTCCTCCTTTCTAGAGGACGTTTGAGATTGTGATATTAGTCCTCTCCCTGCTGGAAGTCAGCATCGCTATCTCTCTCTCTGTATTTGGGTGCAAGGTGACCTGCTTTGTCACTCAGGTGAGTGTTGAGGACCTGATGGAGGGTTCAAATTTGTCACATTTTTGTTTCTCTCACTGTCTCTCTCCTCCTCTCTGGACCAATGAGAAGGGTAAGGAAGCAGAGTGATGGAAAGATAGTTATGTACATGAGTCATCCTTGAAACTGAAGGAGACAGAGGAATACACGGATAGAGCTATGGTGTATGTTTCCAGGAACCTCATAGGTCTTGCGGGATATCAATTTTTATCGAGTGAGGGATGTAAGGCCCTGAAGGAAGGGACATTTAATTTTCAGGTCCTAGAATACACAAAAAAGGTAGGCATCACCAGGATAAATGCGAATCCCTCTAGCTGAAAGACGATGTGAATAATGGTATATATTATTCTCACTATCCACAGGTGGTGATTATCCAGTCAACCAATGACAAGGTGTCTTCAGCAATAGCCCCCCATGAACATACTTATGAGGAGCTGGAGTTTGAATAGAATAATTCCTGCTTTTGAAAATATTATTCATTGTGTATCTCTTTGCCTGCCAGGAAGTGTTCTCATCTGTGCACAGGAGCATAGTTGTTACACAACCAAATAAAGTGCATTTTCTCCTCTATTGCTGCTGATTGTGGTTTTGAGTCCCAATCTCCCACTTCGTCCTATTGCCACTCAAATGACTAGGATGCACAGTGTCATTTCTCATAACTTGTAAAGGCCCTATACCACACATACAGAAAACTGAATAGATCATGGTTGTAACAGCTGCCTAATATTTTTTAAGATCTTAATTTTTGAGTAATCTCTACCCCCAACATGGGGCTCACATTTACAACCTAGGGATCAAGAGTCACATGTTCTACTGACTGAGCCAGCCGGGTGCCCCCAATTTTTAGTTATATAGAAGGTGGACATCCTCGTGTAAGCAGCATCCGAATCCATGAGTAAACACTACCAGTTTCAGACAATGGTGAATTCCCCTTTTCACTCACTAAGATCCCCAGCTTAACTGCTGTCTTGACTTTTACCACCAATATGAGTTGCATCTTTGAATTTCATAAAATGGAGTCTTGTGAAATATATGCACTGGCTATGGCTCCTTTCTTCTAGCATGTTTGTGAACTTCATTCCCGCCATTGCCAGTGGTAATACTATGTTCATACCGCTGCAAGATATTCTATTGTAAGACTTGCAGGACAATCTATTACATATGTAAATATTGATGAATATTTGGGATGCTTCGATTTGGGACGAATCATGCCGTGCGTGCAAAATGTATCCGTATATTTTGGTACGTGCGTGTGTAAAATTCCATCGGGTCTACGTATAGCAGTGGAACTGCTGGGCCGTGTCCAAAGTGCATATGGCATATGCACCTGCCTTCTAGCAATGCCTGAATTCCAGGTATTGTACATCTGTACCCTGATATCATGTGATTTTCATTCTAACGATTTTGATGTCTTTGTATCACATTGCAATAATTTAAATACTATTTCTTTTTACGACAGCTTTAGATTTATTTTAAAAAATTGAGAAAATATTAAAAGAGTTCCCATATACCCCAAATCAGTTGGCATCTTACCTTAGTATGGGATGAACCAATATTGATACATTATCATTAACTACAGCATTATTATTATTCAGATGTCTTTAGTTTTTAGTTAGTGCCCTTTTCCTCTTTCAAGATCCCCACCCAAGACACGACATTAGACTTAGCTTCCATGTTTTCTTAGCCTCCTCTTGGCTGTGACTATTTCTGAGACTTCCTTTGTTTTTGATGACCTTGATAGTTTTGTGGAATACTGATCAAGTATTTTGCAGAATGTCCCTCACCTGGAACTTATCTGATATTTTTCTCATGATCAGACTAGTGTTTTGAGGTTTGGGGAGGAAGACGTCAGAAGTACAATATGATCCTTATCACATCCAATCAAGGGTACATATTATCAACATGACTTACGCTGTTGACGTTGGCTTTAATCACCTCACTGAGTACAGTTTTTCAGTTTTTTCCACTCTAAAGTTAGCTTTTCCCCGACTTTTTATACTGTACTCTTCAGAAGGATGTCACTATCCAGCCACCGTGTGCAGCCTGGGCTCAAGGAGTCAGGGAGTTAAGATCTATTGCTTTGAGGGTAGAGTAACCTCATAAGTTATTTGATATTCTGCCCTGGGGTTTTGTCAATTTTCTCCCACTTATTTATGCATTCAAGTACTTGTATGAATTTATGAATATTTATACATTCTTGGGGTTTTAATCTAATACCAATTTATCTTATTGCTCAAATTGTTTCTGTTTTGATCACTGGGAGATTGTTCAGTGGCTCCTGTGTCCCTTTGATGGACCCTATCATTGTGTCTCATTTGGGGCACTTGCTTCTTTTTATGACATGACCATGTTCTCAGGTTCATCTTACATCTTTTTTTTTTAATTTTTTTTAACATTTATTCATTTTTGAGAGACACAGAGAGAGAGACACAGCATGAGCAGGGAAGGGGCAGAGAGAGGGAGACACAGAATCTGAAGCAGGCTCCAGGCTCTGAGCTGTCAGCACAGAGCCCAACGCGGGGCTCGAACTCACGAACTGTGAGACCATAACCTGAGCCGAAGTCAGATGCTCAACCGACTGAGCCACCCAGGCGCCCCTCATCTTACATACTTCTTGCCCACGTCTTAGAATCAGCCGTTTCATCACGCAGCCCATTTCTTCTTATTGGAGAACCATACTAGAAATAAAGATCTGGGCTCTAGGCGTGCTTGTTACTATTGGGATGTCATTTCTTTTAGGTTCTCTTAGCTAACAGAGGAAAACATACATCTGTCTACTAATTCATGTGTCTTAGTTGAGCTATTCTAACAAGACACTATATAGTGGGTAACTTAGAAAATATTTATTTCTCACAATTCTGGAGGGTGGACATCTGAGATCCAGATGTCAGCATGCTCAGTTTTCCCCCCTGGCTTCCAGATAGCCATTTTCTCATTGTATCCTCACATAGTAGAGAGCAAAGAGAGGAAGTAAGTTCCCTCATGTTGTTTCTTATAAGGTACTAATTCCATCACGACAGATCCACCCTTGCTACCTCATTCCCTCCCAAAGGCCCCATCTCCAAATACCATCATATTGAGGGCTAGAGTTTCAACATATGAATTTGGGAAGGGGAGACACAGACAGTCCACTGCACCATGTTTATACACGTATCTGTAAATATTTCTATCTTTAGCCATCTATTATATGATGTATCACATCTGGCTTTGAAAAAAAATCACAAGAAGTGCCCCCCAAAAGCAAAAGAAACCCCATATTTCTACCTGTTTTAAAAACTTTCCTGTGGCTCACAGACTATTTCGAAATATGTTGTTTGATTTCCAAAAATTTTGAATTTTCCACCTATCACAATTCTGCTATTGTCTGACAACTATATGATTTATATTGTTTTAAATTTGTTGAGCTGTGTTGCCTAACACATGAAGCGACCAATATTGGCAAATATTCCACGCACATTGGAGAACAATGTATGTTCTGTTGTTGTTGGATGGAGAGGTCTATAAGTGTCAATTAGGTCAACTTGATTGATACTGCTGCTCAGGTCATCTATATCCTTTCTGCTTCTCTACCTGGGTGATGTATCAGCTGTCAAAGAGGGGTTGAGGTCTCCAAATATAATAGGATATTTGTCGATTTCTCCTTTTAGTTTTATCAGCCCTTTCCCTCATATATTTTGGACTAGCTACAAGTGGACATTGAACGCTTGTAACATGGATAGTGACACTAAGAAAATAGGCTTTGAATCTTTTTTTCATTTTAAAGAACTTAAATTTTAATTGCCATACATGTGTAGTAGCTATGATACTGTATAGAACAGGAATGGAATTGTTGGATCTCATGGACACACTATTAATTTTACTAGACTTTGAAACATTCTGGTTGTATATTCTAGGGGAATGGGTAACACTTTGATTAATTGTCAGTGAGCCAACGAAGCAACCTAAGCTTTTATATATAAGCTTACATACGTAAAATATCATCACAAAAGCCTAATGTACTCTGAATGATGCAATATAATTAATTAACCTAACACTAGACCAATGAAATACTATAATCTATAGTATTTTGTATGATTAAAAGTATTTTTTGCATATATTTACTCTTTTCCTTGATGTATATCCCAATCGGAACTGAGTAAGCACAAGTGAGGCCATTTGAAAGGTAAGGAAACTGATGTTTAGTCAGGAAAGAAACACATCCAAAGTCACAGAGTGTAAAAATGACGGACCAAAGACTTCATGCAAAATGTTCACGACTGGTCCAGGAAAGTCTCCACTGACTTCACTGTGCTTCATCAAAGAAAGGTTAAACTTCAGAGTTTTAAGAAAGGAATGGAGCTTTATGTTCATACATTTGAGAGTTGGAGGAATTGAGATTTTTTTCTAACATGTAGTAATGAATGAATAAGGAAAATGAATTGTGATCTCAGAAAATAGATCCTAGCTGATGAAGAACACTGGCGTGGAGATAATATTATTCACTGATATTTTCTGTCCCTCTACATTTCCTGTCTCCCACACAGCACTGGGAAGGTCACCATTTAATGAGCTGTGGCCAGAATGACACATGCTTCTCGACCAAAGTATCTCATTGCCAGAGGTCCAACTTCTAACTTTTTTTTTCCCTACCTCGGCAAAATAAAAAAAACTTTTTGAGATATTATTCTATTTTGTAGAACCCATATCAGTGTGGGTCTAAACAGCCAACTAACAATGAACATGTAAAGTATGCAGTAAATGAACTTCTGATGTGTTAAGCCACCAATATTTCAAAGTTAAGTTTTGTTACAGAGCATACACCTAGCCTGTGATAACATCCAACCAAAAGAATAGTGACAACCAAATTCTTGATGCTATAGATGCTAGTTGCTGTCTTTATGACTTTGAACCATACAGTTGTATTCTCACACGTGTATATTTATGACTCAGTGGTCACAGTATGATCTTCTTGCTATCACTGTGGATCCAAAATACAGAAGTATAGCTTCATATTTGTTTACTAGTATCTGTGGGATAACATGAAGGTGTTTCTTCTTTACATTCAAGTTCTTGATAGATTGAAGTTTGAGGCAACAAGTCTTGATAAGGACTTTCAGAAGGTGATTTCCAGCAAAAAAATACAGAAATCTGTAAAGAAGTCAAAGAATAATCCATAAAATAATCTGTAAAGTCTGTAAAATAAGCCATAAAGAATAATATAATCTAAGTCCTCAATGATTTGTCTCCAAATATATGCTCTCTTACTCTAAAGATTAATTGTGTGGATTTGGGGCCAGAGGAACTTAATGGCTGCTCTCCAAAAAAGGTAGAGGGTGAGTTCAGTTTCAATCATGACTAAAACTACCCAATGATTCAACAAATGGTGTTGGGAAAACTGGACATCAACATGCAGAAGAATGAACCTGGACCACTTTCTTATACCACACACAAAAATAAATTCAAAATGGATAAAAGACCTAAATATGAGGCATGAAACCATAAAAATCCTGGAGGAGAACACAGGCAGTAACTTCTTTGACATCGTCTGTAGCAATTTGTTTCTAAATATTTCTCCTGAGGCAAGAGAAACAAAAGCAAAAATAAACTATTGGGACTTTACTAAAATAAAAAGCTTCTGAGTGAAGGAAACAATCAACAAAACTAAAAAGCAATCTATGGAATGGGAGAAGATACTTGCAAACGACATATCTGATAAAGAGTTAGTATCCAAAATCTATAATTTATCAAACTCAACCCTCGAAAAATAAATAATCTAATTAAAAAATGGGAAGAAGTCTTGAATAGGCATTTTTCCAAAGAAGGTATCCAGATGGCCAACAGACACATGAAAAGATGCTCAACATCACTGATCATCAGGGAAATGCAAATCAAAACTACAATGAGATATCACCTTACCCCAGTCAGAATGACTAAAATCAATAACACAAGAAACAACAGGTGTTGATGAGGATGGGGAGAAAGAGGAACCCTCCTGCACTGTTGGTGGAAATGCAAACTGGTGCAGTAACTCTGCAAAACAGTGTGGAGTTTCCTCAAAAAGTTAAAAATAGAACTACCTTACAATCCAGCAGTTGCACTAGTAGGTATTTACTCACAGGATACAAAAATACGAATTCAAAGGGACACATGCATTCCAATGTTTATAACAGCACTATCTGCAATAGCTAAATTGTGGAAACAGCTCAAGTGTCCACCCACTGATGAATGGATAAAGGAGGTATGGTATATATACACAATGGAATATTACTCAGCCATAAAAAAGAATGGAATCTTGCCATTTGCAAAAACGTGGGTGGAGCTGGAGAGTATTTTGCTAAGTGAAATAAGGTAGTCTGAGAAAGACAAATACCATATGATTTCACTCACATGTGGAATTTAAGAAACAAAACAAATGAGCAAGGGAAAAAGAGAGAGAGGCAAACCAAGGAACAGACTCTTAACTATAGAGAACAAACTGAGGGTTACTAGAGGGAAGGTCGAAGGAGGATGGGTGGAATAGTTGATGGGGATTAAGGAATGTACTTGTCATGATGATCACTGAGTGTTGTATGTTACCAATGAATCACTGTATATTTTAACCTGAAGCTGATATTACACTGTATGTTAATGAACTATAATTTAATGAAACTTGAAAAAAAAAACCTACCCAATGGTTAATTTTTTTCAGATATTAAGCCAGGTGAGTATCAATCTACTTGGGTTACTAGTATTTAGTTTTGAGGAAGATAAAGGAAACTATAAACATATCCATTAAAATCATTCTTGAACAACAGAAATAGGGAGAGATAGTAGGGCCTTCTTTAATCATTTTGGTATAAAGAATGCCAACCCAGCTAATATTGGGACATTACATGTGATGCATTGCTGATGGGCTGGAAAATAATGAGTTGCTAATAGAACATAAGTTTTTGAGTGTCTGAACATGTTTTGTGTGATTACGCATAGAAAATTTTAAGTATTTTTGTATTTTGTATTTGTGATTTGATGTCTGTCTCTTATAATGAACGATTATTTGATGAGAGAAAATAATATAAGGTTTTATAAATAAAGGATGGTTATTGTGTTTTCATAATTTTTAAATAATGCTTAACCCATAGAGCTGTTGCTGACATTTCCCTTCTTCTCTTAACAATATAACCTGTTTCTAAACTGGAAAATGGAGATAAAATTGGGACTATATTTCCTAGGCTCTCTTGCGGCTAAGTATGGGAAAATATTTAAGTACTAGCCGACAAAACGTGAGAATAAGTAGTAAATCTCACTCTGGAGTTACACACTTAAGAAGAAGGGTATGTATTCTCATTTCCCTTTTCCTTTCTGCTGATTGGGATGTGGATGTCATAGCAGGAGGTCCTTCGTGGATCCAGAGGTGAAAGCTACATTTTGACAAGAATCTACCTTTCCATCCCTGTTTTTGGTGCAACTATGTTGTCATAGAAGGCAAAAACCTGACTTACAGTAGCCAGAGAATATTTGACATATAAAAGCCATGTATACCAGTAGAGAGTAGATGCAAATACTGAGAAATATCTAAGAATACCTAAAAAGAGCATACTCTCCAATGTCTACTCTAGCGAGGGCCATGAAAATTAGCATACAAAGAGCCAGAGAGGAAAATGGATAAGTTAATACCTCCCCGAGAAGGGAACTATGACATAACTTAAGTATTTTATGGCTTTTGGGGGGCAGGGTGTCTCCATAATTCCTGCCTTAGAACATATTGTAATTGCCATAGATCAGTGATTTCACATTTCTCTTTTTATCTCCAGGTTGTAGTTTTATCATTGTCTTTGGTCAAGTCCACATTTATATAATGTAAGTAGAAATAGGGCAAATAATTTGTCTTTCAGCCCTCACTGCAATGAACTACTTCTGTTTTTGTTGTAGAGAACGACAAAGATACAGTAACTCCAGAGCAACAAATGGTTTGGATTATTGTCCTTCGTGAGCTGGTGAGTTGTATTTTAGGTGTGGGGAAGAAGGTAGATGTGTCTATTTGGTGCCTATAGAGAAGAATGTGATTGAGAATGTTCCTCATCTTCCTTTAAGAATAGAAATTCTGGGGGCGCCTGGGTGGCTCAGTCGGTTAAGGGGTCGACTTTGGCTCAGGTCACGATCTCGCGGTCCGTGAGTTCGAGCCCCGCGTCGGGCTCTTTGCTGACAGCTCAGAGCCTGGAGCCTGTTTCGGATTCTGTGTCTCCCTCTCTCTGACCCTCCCCCGCTCATGCTCTCTCTCTGTCAAAAATGAATAAACATGAAAAAAATTAAAAAAAAAAAAGAATAGAAATTCTGTATATCTGAGCTAGATTTGAGCCTAATGGAACTCTGTGGCCTCCTTTACAGCTCAGTGTGGTCATGCAACACATGTTGTCCAGTGTAATGTGAGAGAAGATCCGCATTTTCCTTCAGACCCATGGCCTTACAAGAATAAATATGTCTTCCCCTTCTCTGTGTCTTTTCTCATTGGGTGCTGCACAAGTATTCTGTGGTGGGAAGAATATTATGGTGTCATTTCCGTGATTGTGTTATATCATGTGGCAGAAAAACAAAACAAAACAAAACGTTATCTGGATGAGCCTAATCTAAGTATAGGAGTCCTTTCAAGGCAGAGTGTTCTCTGGATGGTAGAAAAGGAAGTCAGAGTGATTCAAAGCACGAGAACTGTTTGACAAAGAGGAAGCTCTCTGTTACTGAAATGGAGGGAACCTCTTGAACAGATCCAAGAGCAGCTTCTAGGAGCTGAGGATGAATGACTCCTGGCCAACAATCCCAGTTCCATAACACAGGCCGCTGGATTCTGCCAACAACAGCAGAGAACTATCAGACCATCCCCAGACTTTCCGGGAGTCCAGGCATCCAGTACATGGACTTCAGCCTTATGAGATGACTGGATTCTGAGTAAAGAATCCACTCAGGTCCACCGGGACTTCTGATCTACCTTTGCCGTGTCCGTGGGTCCATCCCATCCATGGCCTTCCTTTCTTGACTGCCTGCCCTGAGGAATTCAGACTTGCTTACCAGCCCTTAGACTCATGTAATCCAATTGCTTGTGATAATGTTATACGCTTGAAATGAGGGGGATTTCAATACCAGAAACCTTTCCATTTTCTGTCTGAATTAACCCTAATTGACACACAGTTGTGGCAATAATTTCAACACACAAAAAAGAACCAGGTAATGAAGTTGAGAAAAATATGCTGCTAGCTCTTACCTACATCTGTTACCTGTAATAATAAAACATAAAATTCTAACTATATCTGTGTTTCCAGTCAGCTGTATTGTCAACTTTATATACCTGCAATAATATATTTCATCTCTTTCAGGCTTTTAAATTAGTTATACCTTGATTTTATTATTTTTGGATGATATATACGTTGCATATTCATCACACTAAAGAGTGTACTTCATATAGTAAATTAATAGATGGATGGATGGATGGATGGATGGACAGATGTTTGAAGTCATGGATAGATACCCATGGGTGAGAGTTTCCGTACGGAAAAGAGAATTGCACACTGTGTATTCCAAGTGTGCTCAACACACAGCTAGTAGCTTCCAGGTTGTCCACAGAATCACTTCTAGTTTATGCTTTTGTTCATTTTACCAACGGTGAAAAGAGTCATCGACCACATTGTTTAACGAAACAGTTGAAATCATCCTCTTTCTTCTAAGAATTGTACATACCCAGTGAATATTCCTGTCATCCACATTATAGACGAGCATGGAGAGAGGGAGTGAAATTAAAATTTGCAGACAAGTTAGGATCATTAGGACAATCACAAGTCCCTGTTAAAAGAAAATAAAATGTCATGCATTACCTTCCACTTTGATGATAGTTTAGAAAGTTTTATGTCAGAGCCCCACATCAGGCCATCAAAAGGGGACACATCACATTATAAAAATGGTGCAATGAAGTTGGGTCTGAACCCACAAATCTATGTGCTGTTACAGAAAAGCAAGAGTTAGGGATGATATTAAACATTCTTGAACATACTAATACAAGATGGGAAGTAAAACTTGATGACATTACAGAATTCACAATAACTACTCCACTTTTGATTTTTATTAAAATCATTATTATTATTATTATTATTGGTGGTAGGGTAGGTTATTAGTAATATTACTATTGAAGTTATTGTTACTCAGTCATGGAGATCAGAAATGTTGCCAAGGCTTGCAAAGCTGACTTTTCTCAATAAACAGGGCAGAAATGGTAAGGGTTAAGATCTCCCCAGTGAAATACTAAAATTTCCCAGTTTTCCACTGGACTCAATTCTAATTAAAACCAGAATGTCTCCGGGGTGCCTGGGTGGCTCAGTTGGTTAGGTGACTGACTTTGGCTCAGGTCATGATCTCACAGTTTGTGAATTCGAGCCCTGCGTTGCGCTCTGTGCTGACAGCTCAGAGCCTGGAGCCTACTTCGGATTCTGTGTCTCCCTGTCTCTCTACCCCTCCCCTGCTCATGCTTTGTGTCTCTCTGTCTCTCAATAAGAAATAAACATCAAAAAAATTTTTTTAAAAAAAACCCAGAATGTCTCCTAAATTCGGAACACGCTTTAGGGTAAAAATTAAATAACAGTTGTGAAAATTTTTGTCATTGTCCTCATAAGTAAAATGTGTCTTCCCACACTCCAGTGTTCCTGGTTTCTTTTACTGGTTTCTTCCTGATTTCTTTCTCCTCTATTTCAGACCATTCGTCTGCATTTCTTTCACATGGCTTTATTGCAAAAAAAAAAAAAAAAAAAAAAAAGGGATTACGCTCAAATAGTGGCAAGTCAGAATAAACATTCATTCTCCAGGTAGTTTTGGGTAATAACTTATTTTTAAAATCCTAGCAGTAATGAATATTATAATAGAAAATAATTTTAAAAAATAAAGGATAAAGTAAAAATTTCCCCAATCTTTGACTCAGATTTTAATATCATTCTAGTTTTTCCAGAAAAAATAAAATTTAGACCACAGAATTGGGGCTCTCTGCCATTGAAAAGAAATAGTTTTTTTCTCTTTCTAATTGTTGCACCTGTAGAGAGGCATTTGGAAGGACTCTGGAAGCAAGAATTTTTGTCATGTTCTTGAAATATACCAATGATCAGGTTTCATCTTCATCATGCTCAGATAAGCGTTCAGTCTTCTCCAAATTCAGGGGGATAATACTTACAATTGCAATTGATTTGATGCCCAAACAGAGAGTTTCTTCCTTGCAATCATAGCAGAAATTTTTTGTTAAATTATATGACAGAATACAGATCCCAACAATCGAGACCAATGTGCTAAGAGTGTTAGCACCTATATTCTTCCTCAGCTGGAAAAAAAAAAAAAAAAGACATAACTAGCTTATAAATTAAGGACCAAGGGTTTCTAGACCCTACATGTTGGGGAGAGAATTCTGATTTCATTGACTTATCCATGAGATCTACAGGCATTCATCATCCTTATAGTGCCAATTTGGTTCAATGATAAATCACAATTGCGAGAAGAAGAGTTAGAGAAGATTGATCTTTCATGAACACATACCATGGATAGGATAAAAATATTATGTGCATTTTTGTCAGCATCTCTTGTTTTCTCCTCCTATTAGCTCCTCCCTCCACCAAAGATAAAAATCTGCCTTGCTCAAGCCTAAGCCATGTTTTTCTCTTTATTAAACGTCACCCCACCCCATTACCATAACGAGGCTTGAATAGCTACATAAATCTTTACTCACTCTTCTTATGGTGATGAGATATGGGGATCAGAATTCTAAAATCCAGGGAGATCCAGCCTGTCTGTGTCTAGACATAGGATGGTCACGTGATTCATTGGGCCAAAGGGACAGTTACACGATGAAATGTACTACAAAATAATGAATCCCCAGGGTGACTGGGCTTCACGTGGGAAACTCAGAGTGTTATAAGTGCTCATTTTCTCCCTGAATGACGAAGGGGAAGGTTGTTAGCTTACCAGTGATTTTGTTTGCTTCTTGGCAGACACAACAGTCAGAGATCCAGACACGATAAACTGTTTAGAAGATAAGAAAGGTATCTACAGAGCAGTGGCTTCTTCCAAGTCGCCTTTCCACCCTGTTGCCAGATGCATATCTTTCTTCATATCTAGTACCTCCCCCCTCTACCCCCCACCTGCCAGGGCCATCCCTTCAGAACTCAGAGGAAAGCAGATGATTAAAGTGTGTGCACCACACAATTAAAGTACCACAGTTATAATTTATTCTTCTGACCAGTAAAATTCCCTTAGCTAAATCAGAGAAGGGGACGTAAAAACCACAGGGCGAAACGACGTATTCAATGTGGAGAGAACAAAATAAATAAATATAACCCAAAGACACACTTTGGGGTGCAGAAAAGGGAACATGTGAACTCAAATTACATGGCGCTTTTCTCAATGTGTTTGGCCAAGAAGGGTGATGACTTAAGAAGAGTAACACCTGCTTACCCTTCCCACCCAGCAAATTCTCTAATCCAAATATTATTACATTTCAGAGATGCTTCTCCCATGTGTCAAACCCAGGATTTTCTTCTCAGAAAAATGGCAAGATCATTACTGAATAGCTTCAGGCTATACAGCAATGAATAGAACTTAAGGGTATTATTATATTAGAATATATATTAAAGCTCAGGTTGGGAGGGGCGCCTGGGTGACTCAGTCAGTTAAGCATCGGGCTTCAGCTCTGGTCATGATCTCACAGTCAAGTCTTCAAGTTGGAGCACCCCCCCCCCCCCAACAGGCTCTGTGCTGACAGCTCAGAGCCTGGAGCCTGCTTCAGATTCTGTGTCTCCTTCTCTCTCTGCCCCTCCCCTGCTCACACTTTGTTTCTCTCTCTCTCTCTCTCTCTCTCTCTCAAAAATAAAAAAATGTAAAATAAAGTTCAGGTTGAAAGTTAAATCTTAACTAAGTGTCATTGCAAGTACTCTAGAATTGGCAAGTTGTCACAGAAATTGTGTGTTGAGTTGATGAATGAATGAATAACGGATTAAATAATAATAATTTGAGATATAAGTGAGATACTCACAGACAATGCCCCCCATAAAGGGAAGCCTGTGTAAATTGAGAAGAAAATAGTTGGGTACATTTCAGAATCAAAAGCAAAAAATCCAATTATCCCATAAAAGATGCATTTCACACCAATCATAATCTGAGCCACCTGGGTAAGAGACAAAACAAACCAAATTACCAACCATTCAAATTAACAAAACAAAAACAATGTCTTAAAGACAATGGTGAGCATTTCTCAGGAGAGAGAGAAGCCCTCGGGCCAAACATCACGGTCACCCATTTTCAAGGTTTGAATCCCTTGAATATTATGAAAAGATCTACTAAGAAGAGTCAGTTCCTGGAGAGTCTGCTTTTTCTTTTTTCCCGGAGGTCTGCCCATGGGGGTCAACCTTGCTCCAATAAGATATAGTCACTATTAGGCTCATCTAAGAGATTAGGACTTCTATGGTCTCCTCTTAATGCATCCCTCCCATCCTCCTACAAATGTGGTCCTTTGCTTTTAATTGAAGTGTCTTTCTTCCACACCACAGAATGGTCGACAGGGATAATAACCTGATGCCTCTATGTCAGGATAATTAGCCAGAATAACCCTCTACCCTCAGGATATGCCCCAGCTTCTGGTTCAAAATTCTTTATAGTGTTTACTTACTTACCCCCAGAGCTTTTAGATTCCCCTTCAGGAATTTCTGCAGCTTGTCGAGCAAATGTTTCAGGGTACCAGGCTTTTCAGTCTTTCCTAATGGGGTACTTTGGTTTGGGTTTGGAGGAATGTCCACAGTCTTCCCATCAGAATCCGAAGTTTTGCTCATTCTGTAATAGATGGCATCAGATATGCACCGTCATATGCCCAATACTGTTAATGTTATTATAATGGAAGTAGATACTGGGCTTCTTTTATCTGAAGTCTTTATCGTATGAAGGGAAGGCATTGGCCAAGTGATGCTTATGTGTCCATGCTGCTGACTCTGATATCACTGATGTGGTCAGCATGGAGAGACATGACAGAGGTTGAGAAATACCAAATCCTATGTAACTGTAAGATAGCCTCCAAGATTTTTTTTTTCTTTTTAACATTGCATGTGGCCACAGACTTGTATAAAAGAACCCCCAATGGGAATGGTGATATATCTATTTAGCCTTATCCCTGGTGGAGTAAAAATCACCTGAGATTTAAACGCAAAGAGTTTTGAATGAAAGACATTTCCCTTTAATTGAATTAAATATATCATGTAACTTATCATCCAATCCAAGATAATCTTAGGAATGAAAGAGAATAGGAGTGGTATCCATAATTATAGGAGAGACCTGGGGATACACTATGTAAAAGCCACCTTAACTTTGATCACTGTGTGACAATGAGAGGTGTATTTAGTTGAAACCCTAGGTTTGTCAACATAAAATATAATCATGCTTATGCTTCATAGGTGTGACACTGGAAATGATGTATCCAATTTTTTTAGTATCATCAGAGATGTAACGTTGCATAAATTCTAGTATTATCTTCTCAAGAAGGTAGGGTGTGCTTTGGTACTCGTCAAAAACAATGATGGATTTCCATTGTAGAACAAACCCAAGAGGGGTTTCCTTCATAAACTAACTCATTTTGAACTTTTTTTTTTTTTTACCAAATATTCGCTTTTTATTTCTATATCATCATTTACTCTATCAATTTTAGGACTATTTTGTACCATTAAATTAAGTTGGGGAAATAGGGGCAGACTTTGTTCCTTATTACGTTGGTATTTGTGATGCTATCACTCTCCCTATTAAGTTTCAGTTTAGCTTTGGTTACAATTTGTACAATTCCTTCTTATGTTTTCTCCTCCTATTATGCTAATGATATGGAATTAGACCCTTTATATAGCTATTTATGTTTAGATTTCCTGAATCAAAGTGGAAACATAGTTTCTGGCTCTTGAGATCCATGCTCAGTGTCTTTAAAAAAAAAAAAAAAGAGTTAGTGTATATCAGTTCCAACACTCTTTGAGTGTGTAAATTTCTTTGCAGTCTCCATGAAAAGATTAAGATATCATGACATGGAACTCCTTTGGGACACTTAAGATTAATCATAAGTATTCGATGTTTCTATTCCCAGTAGTTGCTTTTCATTAAAGAGCTGAAACAGGGAATTTATTTTGTCTGATCACACTGGAAGTGCAAACGAGAGAGATTTTTTTTTTCTATTTCTTTGGTGGATGAATCTCATTCATTAATATTTCATAAATAGAGAGGATCTCATCAATCTATGTTTTTAAAATGTGTTTTCAAACCTTGAAAATGGGTGACCATGATGTTTGGACCGAGTGCTTCTCTCTCTCAACAAACGAGAGATTTTTTTTTTCTATTTCTTTGGTGGATGAATCTCATTCATTAATATTTCATAAATAGAGAGGATCTCATCAATCTATGTTTTTAAAATGTGTTTTCAAACCTTGAAAATGGGTGACCATGATGTTTGGACCGAGTGCTTCTCTCTCTCAACAAACGAGAGAGATTTTTTTTTCTATTTCTTTGGTGGATGAATCTCATTCATTAATATTTCATAAATAGAGAGGATCTCATCAATCTATGTTTTTAAATGTGTTTTCAAACCTTGAAAATGGGTGACCATGATGTTTGGACCGAGTGCTTCTCTCTCTCCTGAGAAATGCTCACCATTGTCTTTAAGACATTGTTTTTGTTTTGTTAATTTGAATGGTTGGTAATTTGGTGTTTTAAAATGTGTTTTAAAAATAACATAAAATTATTCTATGTTTTTAAAATGTGACCCTTATATCTAAAGATGGTGAATAACTTGCCCAAATTCACAGACATATTTATAGATGTGGGACCAAAGAGCTATGGGTCTGATAAGTAAAAATCTGCTCTTTAGGCGAAGCCTGCCTCAAACTAACACATCCTTTTTTTAGCCTCCCGAAGCCCACAGGTAACAGGTTTGAGTGTTTGAGGGAGCCATTGCTCCCAACGTAACTTTTTTTGGGGGGGAAACACACTACTGACCCCCCCAAAGTATCCCCTATCACTCCTCACTGCAAATGTCACTATGTATTCATCCATTCACTCAACAAGTATGTGTTTTTAGATTAAAAATGCTGACCATAATACCGGGCACATTTTTATTCACTAATGCCTTTAATGATATTTTATTGCAGCTATGTGATTATCATCTGTAATATTCTATCAAATTGTAAGCCTGTAGTTGAACCTGTTAGTGCTCCTTGAAGCTACCATCCAAACGGTCAGTATTTTGAGTAGGACTTTCACATTTACAGCCGTCCTCTTTCTAACAAATGCTGCTCTCCACCTCTGTTGCCTACTTAGAGAATGACGTTGCAGTATTTCTTGGTTACTCAACAATACAAAAATTAGCCTTGTTTACCACGATGTCCTCACCTTAAGTATTGACTTCAAAGCCCAATGACCCTTTATGTGTTAATATAGCTTCAGACCTACCTAATCCTCCTCGTCGTGTCTCTACCAGATTAGTTATAAAACTCTCATGATTCTAAAAATATTATTATGAACTTAGCTGACTCACCCATGTCCATTCTTGATGTTCTGAATTTCATTTGCAGATCGTAGACAGAAAAGTTTCTGCGTCACAATTCTAACCAAATTATTCCCCTGTATCTTACATTGGGTCTTCTAGAAAATAGGGCTGGAGACAAACTTCCTTGGTAAGCTAAGCCTTACTATCTACCCGCTGATGGGTAAAGTTGTTTGCATAATCAGACAGTCAGAAAGCAGGAATGTAGACAAGATCAGATGTGTCTACGTCACTGAAACTTTCTGCATTATCTTTAAAAATTTCCTAAAATATATGACGTTGAATATCTACCAGTGGAAAGAAAGGAAAAACTGTCTCTGCCTTGAGCCCACATTCTGTTCAGTCTCTGTCAGGTTCCACGGCTTTCCCTCTCAGAACATAGACAAAAGTACTTTCTGGTGCTCTGGATAATGGGGGAAAAAAAAGTTCTACCTACCTAGTGTTGTTCCACCACACAAATGTGGGAGCCTGTCGTCTTCTTAAGCTTATGTGTCTTGTATGTGTATCAAAGACTGTGCCAACATGTAGGGGAGAGAAATCTATGCTCAGATCTCTGTGTTTCCTCATTTGCTATATTTCCACACCTAGAACTCTAGATAAGCAGTTTTGATGTACATCAATAAAATCGATATAAATCATGTTTTGTTGCTCAAAATTAGAAGCATTATCACCTTGGGGTGCCTGGTGGCCCAGTCAATTAAGTGTCTGACTTTGGCTCTGGTCATGATCTCACAGTTCATGGGTTTGAGCCCCATGTCGGGCTCTGTGCTGACAGCTCAGAGCCTGGAGCCTGCTTCAGATTCTGTGTCTCCCTCTCTCTCCTTCCCTCCCCTCCTCGTGTTCTGTCTCTCTCTCAAAAATAAATAAATTTTTTTACAAGCATTAGCACTGTAATCCTCAATACCAATTTATACTTTTTTTTTTGCGCTCACTTTCTTCGCATTTCTTTCCATTAATCTGACAAAGACTATATTTTTTCTTTTAACTTACTAAATAAACTTCTTTCCTTTGGAGCAATTTCTAGGAAATTCATATTTTCAACAAACTTTTCTTGGTCTTTGTGTTAGCACCTTATTAACTCTAACTTCACTAAAATAAAATAAACATAAACATGAGCAAAAACAAAAAATAATTATATTTCCAATGACACTTAAATTTATATCTAGCTAGCTATATCTATCTATCTATCTATCTATCTACCTATCTATCATCTATTTCAATGGCCAGGCTCAAGTATACCAAGCAAAGTATTAATATATAACTGTATTACAGTAACATTACAGTAAAAATCAATAAAAATTATTAAACTTTCTTCAGCTTGACCAAGGGAAAAAGAGAGAAGACAAAAATTATCAATGTAAGGAATAAAAGAAGGGACATCCCTGCAGAATCCAGAGATATTCAAAGGATAATAAAGAAATACCGTGAATAAATTTAGGAAGTAAATTTGACATCTTGAAGGAAATGGAATAATTACATGAAAGACATAAATTATGAACATTGACTCAGTAATAGATGATCTCCTTAGTTTAATATCTATTAAACAATTGAGTGAATAGACAAAAACCATTACAACAACAACAATAACAAAACCAACTCCATCATATATCGCTAATTCTACCAAATATTTAAGGGAAAAAAAGTTGGACGTAATCCCTTCTATGTTACGAGGTCAACATTGCTCCAATACCATAACGAGACAAAGATATAAGAACTATGTGGCAATAACTCTCAACATAGGTCCAGAAATCCACAGCAAAATGTTATCACATCAAATCCAAAAGTATATCAAAAGATACCACACCACAGCCAACAGAGTTTATTTCAGGAAGGCAACAGTGGTTTAACAAAAAAATCAATGCGTAAAATTCATCATATTGACAGAATAAATACAAAAACCCACATGATCTTCTCAATATACAGGAAACGTGTCTGACGAAATTTATTTATTCATGATAAAGAAAAAACTCTCAAAAAACTAGGAAAAGATGTGGATTCCCATTATCTGGAAAAAGTCATATACAAAAACCTACAGTTACAACATACCCAGCAGTGAGATACTGACTACTTATTCCCCAATACTAGCGTATATGTGCTCACCACTCCTGTTCAACATCTACTGGAAGTCATAGCCAGGGTCATATGGCAAGAAAAGAAAGACCTAAAGTTCGGAAAGTAAGAAATATAAATGTCCCTATTGAAGACATTGTTGTTTATGTAGAAAATCCTACAGAATCTTTTAAAAAATCTAGAACTAGTAAATGAGTATAGCAGACTTTCCTTTCTGTGAAAAAGCATTAAAAGAAGAGATAAGGTTTGCTTTGGATGTTTTTTCTACATTTTTTTGTTTGTTTCCATAGACTTAGTCTAGTGTTTAAGACAGTGTTAAGTGCCAGTAACATATTGTAGTTGACGAAATGCTATCAGACTGTGGCAACAGCTCAGCCAGAATCACACAGTGAGTTGCCAGTTTCTGATCTTATTCTAGGCGGTACAGGCAGAATTGCATTAAGCCATCTGCTAGCACTTCCTTAAATTGTGATTAGCCATATATTAAGAGAGGCCACATGTGTCTTTTGACTATAGATTACAAACTGATAGTGTTCCAGGCCTTTCCAAAAAGTCGAAATGTGATGATCACTATTCCCTTGCCACACAGTGTGTGGGTTACTTCAGGCTGAGTCAGGATCCACGACGCAAAGGAGAATAAGGACCTGCAGGGGCTCAATCACTGAAAAAGCAGAACCTGTGTGCAGAAAGTGTGTGTATTTCCCTATTTTCAAACATCAGTCACACTTTACTCATTGGGTTGCTTTTACAGGACCCTGAATTGAAAAGGCCATCACTGACTTCATGATGTATAATCGTAATGGGACAGAGAACACCAAAATGGAAAATAAAGGAAAATTATGGCTACTTCAAGGTTAAAGGATAAAAGCAGGGTTTATTTTAATTCATTTATGTCATAGAAAATTGTACATTTTAGGGAAAGTGTCAGGAAGCACATGATCTACCTAGCTGGCCTATTGCACAGCTCCCAGCATAGCATTAGCATTATAGTCCAAAGTGAAGGGCTTCTCAGAAATTGTGGGGATCAGCTGTTCTGGCACACATCCTCCAAGGCCAGACCAGAATCCCCAAATACCTACAACCTTTCTGGTGTGTTCCTTTTCTTCATACCGCCAACGGTATGAGACGATGCCAGTGCCGATGCGGAGGGATCACGTACTTCATTGATCATGTCCAAATGGAATCATAATTGAGGATAGAGTAGGGGGCCCCAGCAGAGTCAACATCAGCAAATCTATGACCTTGGATCCCCCCCCCCCCGCCCCCCCCCAGACACTTAAGACTCTATTTACTACCTGATTACTGATTTACTTTTAATGATACAATTAGAGGAAGTCCAGGAATGGTTCAAAAGTTGGTATCTCCAACAACTAAGCATGTTGGAAAGCCACGTCATCATAATAATGGTAAAGAGAGGCTACGGCAACTCCACAGTCATTGGAGGATAAGTCGACAACCACCTGTGGAGGAAAAAAAAACAACAACACAGTAGATGGCATTTCATGATATGATATGACGTTTCACTTGTCCCTGGTCCTAGTTCTCCTAACGTGCAGACCTTCTTTGGGGCCACTCTTTCTGACATGAACGTCTACGTCCAGCCAAGCAACCTTCCACTAATGCCTGGTCCAATCTACTTCTTCTTCTTCTTTTTTTAAAGTTTATTCATTTATCTTGAGAGAGAGAGAGGGACAGAATGAAAATCCCAGGCAAGCTCCGCCCTGTCAGTATAGGTGTTGGGTCAATCTTAACGCTGGCGGCTCTTAGTGGCAAAACAGAGTGCGAGGGGCTCCGAACATGAAAGAGGGGCTTAAGAGTTTTTTACGGTTTGAACTGTTCAGTAAAACTTAAAGAGGTAAATGTACAAATGGCGGAGAATACCCTAAAACACATTCTGAGTCCTCGGGATAACAGAAACTCACTGAGGTCACATCACAGCAGACAGCACTGCATCCAAATGCAGACAGCAACACCGAGACGATGAGTCCCAGGATTATGAGGATCAGTTTCATAATCATAATCCCCTGCAAATTAAAATCATGCGGAGAGAAAAGATTAAAGGCCTGAGAAAGAGAGGGCCTGCCGTGGACCCTGCACACTCTCCTTCATAACCCAGGGTAGGAAAATATCCCAGTCTGGCCCCACCTTCAGATAAAATCTGGGCAGAGATACCCGTAATGACTCTAATTTACAGACTCCTAAATTTGCAATTTCATTCCTTTATAATTTTCACACAGATGAAGTGAGATCCCGTTATCCACTTTCTTCCTCGACATAACCCACTGATAAAAAGCCTGCTCATTTGCAAACCATGCTTTCTTGAGGTGTCTACAAATTGGAATGTTTTAAGATCCCTTTGTAGCTCATAGTGATTTTCATCATATGATCAGTAGATCAGTGTCGGTTTTGTTGAACGTACTTTCTTGAAAGGATCCTGGACTTTGTCTGTCATTGTGCTGAATGGACTCAACAACTAGACTCCTCTTTACCTTGATGAAGACAGCAATCACAATCATTGACTGAATTCATTGGCACCCATTCTGGTTTTATCTAAAGTAAGGGTTTTACTTAGCTTCACCTGATGTACTTAGATCCTAACATCACCAATAATGTGTAGTACAGAGATATTTATTCACTCAGGGTCAAGGCCCTGACCATCTTTCTTCAGGTGATTTGTCAGTTTTAAGCTATGCCCTATTACCCACTTGTGTTTTTTGGTTTTGTTTTCAAAATTTTGTTAAGCTTATTTTATTATTTATTTTGAGAGAAAGAGCATGAGTTGGGGAGGGCCAGAGGGAGAGGGAGAGAGAGAGAGAGAGAGAGAGAATTCCAAGCAGGTACACACTGTCAGTGAGGAACCCAAAGTGGGACTGGAACCCACGACCCATAGGATCATGACCTGAGCCAAAGTCAGACACTTAACTGGCTGAGCCACCCAGGCGTCACACGCCCCTCCCCCCCTTGCTCCCTTGGGATGAAAATGACATCTGCAAGGAATTTTATATATGTGGATAGATATCAGGAGATATTTTTTCCACTAGGTCTTTCAATACTTACAATTAAGAAATAACGAGCTAAGACTGTTTCTGATAAGAAGTGACTGGAGACTTCCGTTCTGATTGCAAGGATTATTAGCGACACTCCAGCCAATATGGCAGCCAGCGTGTTCGTTCCAAGGCTGCTACAGATCTGAAAGAGAATCAGAAACGGAGTCCCTGTTCTTACCCTCTTGACTCTGGCAAATGATTGTACATATGTATGCATTATATTTAAAATGTAAGTAAAGTTGGAATTCATCAAAATTATGCCCAGGGTTGTTACCCACTATTGGATAATTTCTTATCTGAGCCAGACACAGACAGCATGACCTATGGGGGAATAGGGAAGGAATCATTCTGGAATCTTAACTCAAGGCAAAGAAAAACCTGGGAGTCTGAGACAGCTTGATCATTCTGGAAACAAAGGTTGATTTAACATTTTTTTAATGTTTATTTATTAATGAGAGAAAGAGAGCATAAGCAGAGAAGGGGAGGGGCAGAGAGAGTGGGAGGAGCAGAGAGAGAGGGAGACACAGAATCTCCCTGCAGCAGGCTCCAGGCTCTGTCTGAGCTGTCAGCACAGAGCCCAATGCAGGGCTCAAAATCACAAACCTGAGATCATGACCTGAGCTGAAGTTGGATGCTTAACCAACTGACCTACCTAGGCACCCCAGGAAATGAAGGCTGATTTATGCTATGCCTCTTTTAATTTTCTGAAATTGTAGGTAAACGCACCATTTTTTTTGTTGTTTTCTTCCCAGACGCAATAGACATAGTTCCAGATATAATTAACTGTACAAAGATAAAGTTCAATGAGTTAGTCTGTGAATGTATTCTCATTCTATAGTATTTTTTCCTAACACCAAATATTTCTCAATACTTTCCCCTAAATTTTGTGCTGATAGATAACTATTAAGGATTTTACGTAAGCTCTAACTAATACAGAAATCAAAGTGATTCCAATTTACTTACAAAGATTGGTCCCAAAAGGAAAATGAAGGTATATACCGTGTTCTCTAGGAATAGATGTAGTTTGTGGAATGAAAGAAAGACCTTTACCATGATCCACAGGCAAATATTCATTAGGCCAATCATGATCTGGCTCACCTAGAAAGTGAGAAAGTACCTTCGAGTTAGGAGGAATTTGCTTTACTCTTTGAATTACTTGCCCCGCATTTGGAGGTTGTAAATGACTCAGGACTACTTTCATTTGGGGATTCCATGATCAGTACCTAAATTTACATTCAGTGTTCCCAAATATAAAACACTTTGGTGATTTGGCTAAATGGTATATGCGGTCCCTTATTTAAAAGTCCCATAGTCCTCTCGTTATAGGAATCACTGTGACCACCCCACACTTTTAAGTAATCATGTGGCTTTGGCCCAGAGCGAATTTAGGAGAATGTGAGCCACCTCAGAATCCTTAGATGACCTTCATTGTACTTACCCCAAGAATAACTGGCTCCCCCTTTAGGAAATTCTGCACATTGCTCTGTGCCTCCTGAGGGAGAGGCATTGGCCCCGACTGGCCCAGGTAGATGGCTGGATCTCTTCGTTGAAGATCCATAGTTGTGTCCCTTGGTACCGTTGTTCTTCACAACCCTGTTGCTCACCCCACTGGGGGTGTTGAGTCACAACACAAGTGGAGCATGTGTTGGCCAGAAAGATCAGGTAAAAGGATTAGTCTCTTTGATTCCATGCGATAGTTAACGCACATAAATATTTTAAAGTAAAAGACAGGTACGGTGCTAAATGTAAGAAATTAGGACACTTGTAATTTTTTCAGTTCTCAAGGGTGGGAAATCTGACACTTATTAAGAGTTTAACGATGTACCTCAGGCGGTTCAGATTGACATACTCTCTATTATATTGAGTTTCAGGAAGGCTGAGTAAGTAACGTACGCTTACATTATAGGAAGCTGAGAATCTTAGCTTGGGTGCGTGTGTCTTATGGGTCCTCTGTCTTGAAACAACGTTGGCCATCTCAGCCCTGAAGCTGAAAATACATATCGCCCACTAGTCCTGGTATTCCGGCCCCATGGAGAGACGATATTTGTTACTTTGATTCCTTATTTTGCTGTGCAGAATTCTTTCATTTACACCTCTGTTCCTAGGTAGTATCTGACAGAGCTATTATTGCCTGGTCTCTGGGTTCAGGAAGTTCTTTCTGAAGTTTGAGAACAAACGGCATTTGACTCAAGAAGCCACAATGCAGCATGCGTGTTCTTAGACTCCGAGTTTGCTTCCTCTTCCTACCTCTAAGTCACCATACAAACTAGGCACAACTCACAGAAAGTCCGGAAGGGACCATATGGCTCCGCACTGGCATAGCCAGCTAGGTGGCTTGGAACCGTGTCTGCCTAAGCCCAAATCCTCACTTTTCCACCCGTGATCTGCTTACAGAAATGTTAAGCAAAAATGCTCACGTTCGGAAGGCTTTCCTTCTCTGACACCAAGAAATCTTTCTTTATTTGAACACAGGGACCATCCTGAGTATAAACAAAAAATAGTATCATCTTTGCTATCTTCATCATGACGGCAATGGATACTCTGTCTTGTGTGCAGATCTTTTCGAAATGAGATCATGGGAATCTTGGTATATGGTCCATGCAGCCACAATTTCACGTCACCTCTAGGATTCACTATAAAAAGTTTTAGCTGCATGGTGTACAGGTATGTTCAAACTTATCAGGAAAATATATTAAAACAGTAGTGATAAAACCGATATTTCTTCTACCTACCTTTATTAAGTTCTATAAAATCTGATGGTTCTTTTACAGAAATTAATGCCTTTTATTCTTAGGAGATTGACCAAGAAAAAAAAAACACTATAAAGTTGACTCTTGAATGACACAGTTTTGAGCCACACAGATCCACTTAAATGTGGATTTTTACAGTACAGTACTGTAAGTGTATTTTCTATCCCTTACGATTTTCTTAGTAACATTTCCCTTAGTTTACTTTACTGTAAGAATGTAGTACTTAGTACATGTAACATAAAATATATTTGTTAATTGACTGTTTATGTTATTGGTAAGGCTTCCATTCAACACTAGGCTTTAAACAGTTGAGTTTGGGGAGATTTTCTACTATTGGGGGGCATCCTGAATAATTACTTTCAAATGGAAAATGGATGGGGAAAAGCCACGCACAAAGAAAACTAGTATTTAGACACTAGATTTGCCTAAGGATCCAAGTGGAAATAGAAGTATTTGTGTTTAATGCAGACCAATAATCTTTTATATAGAATTGTTCCATGATATTCTGACTTTATTCCTACCCTTGTTTCAATGATAGTTACTGAACACTGTCTTCTCACACTGATCATCTCTGTTGTTATTACCAACAGAGTATCTATGTTAAGTATGGAAATAAATGTGTATTTTTTCTTACATCTTGTAACATTATAAATAGTATGATACTGTCTTCACTAATTTGCTTTTTACAAAAGCTTTAATCCTGTTCCTTATTATTAATCATATCTGAAGCAAAAATATCATGTTTCTCTGAACAGACTGTGACTCACTGTTCATGATGGTAAAGTCAACATTTTTAAAAATATTTTTTCAATGATTCCTGATTTACAAAGCAGTCTTTAGAACTGATTGCCCACTCAATGCCATATACTTCTTCTCAGCAAGAGTAAAGATTATAAGATCATTCCAGATCAAGAATATCTCCTTTTTGGATCAAAGTTCTTTTATTCACAAAAAATATCAAAAGTAATCATTTGTAACAAAAAATTGGATAATGCAGCATGAAAAGAACTAGCTAGCTAGACTTGGGGAACACTGGAAAAGTAGTCTGTGTTGCAAATTCTAGATAGAATATGATTTTTAGACCACTTGTTTTCTCTCTTTTGAAAATGATTACATGGCTGAGATAATTTCAAAGCACAATCTGAAAAGGTTCTATGGGTCTTTAAAATTATAACATTAAGGAACCCCTGGGTGGCTCAGTCGGTTAAGTGTCTGACTTCAGCTCAAGGTCACGATCTCATGGTTTGTGAGTTCGATTCCCACATCAGGCTCTGTGCTTTCAGCACAGAACCTGCTTTGGATCCTCTGTCCCCTCTCTCTCTGCCCCTCCCCCTCACATGCCCTTGTGCTCTCTCTCTCAAAAATAAACATTAAAAAAATTAAAAATAAAATTGTACCATTAAGTTTGCTACTAGAAAGTCAAGCATTTTTTTTTTTTTTATGGGAAAAAAATCCCCTTAGACATTTATGTCCTTCTCAGATAACTAGTGCCCCCTTACAGGCCGATGGAATAGCCACTAAAATAAGAATAAAAGAGAAATACATACCTCTGTCCCCAAACTGCATTGCGTCTTAACTAGATATCCGTACAGGACCTGGAAACATCAGTCCAAAGAGTCAGTCTCAGAGTCTTTCCAAGGAAGTTCCCCAGAGCATCAAGCAGTATATGATCTGTGTCCCTATCAGGGACTATAAGCTGTGGGAATTTGGTATACGTAGGTTTTCCTCAACAAGACATAACTCCCTGTTGTATGAAGAGATAATGAAGCCTCACCCTAAAAGGCGTCTTTCTGTGCTGTATTTCTTGCAGATGGGTTTCTCTGATGGGGTAAATTGCATCATGTTGACAGAGATAATCCTTTATCTCTGCTGTTCAGATAGCCACAGTTTTGAGTGCCAAAGCTTTGCACACTCTTTTCTCATTGTGAGGGCAAATCTCAATCCGTATTTACCCACCCCCTCCCAAAGACCTTTTGAAAGAAACATGTGCTCTCTGTTTGGGGCGATATTTTGATTTACAATTAAATCTTAATTTGTCCATAGAAGTCCTCACCTTGGATAAAAAATATGAGATTTTTACATAAATATGGGATTTTTACCCTCTTTGCTTCCAGATTATACTTTGTATGTTTGGTTAACAATGATAGTTCTTCTATAGTCACTTTAGCTTTCTTACTCCCATTTCTACTGCCTGACAAATCATTATGGGAAAATAGCACTCAATATTTTTAGAGCCTAAGCCAGGAAACCCAGAGATGGGAGTAATGTGCTATTTGCCCATATCTCTGGAATTATATTATCCAAAAATATAAGGGAGATTTTGCATATTCTATAGCCTTGGCTAAATTATCCTTTAACTTAGAAAGAAAGAAGAAATATGGCATCCTTTTGACTCTATGGTTTCTCTGGGTTCTTGCATGGGACTTGCCCATGGGTTCCCATCATGAATGATGGAGAATCTCACTGTTCCTCACCACCACCCCGCTTCCTGCAAGGCATAAGCATTTGAGGTAAAGCTTCTAAGGGGAAGAAAAGATGCTCTTTTCCTATCCTTGGGTCTGGCAACAGCTGTATAAAAGAGTTAAGTGTCACTGTTCTTGTTAGCTTTTGTTTTGAATCCATCAAAAGGAATGCTCTGCCTTTTCTTCGTGAATTTGCATGTCATTCTTGTGCAGTGGTCATGCTAATCTTCTGTAAATGGTTTCAATTTTAGTACCTGTGCTGCTGAAGTGAGCCCTGCTCTGCCTTTTCTTAACCTGAAGATTTTTCAATATATTCTTAATTTGCTGAAAAGCTCTATTATGAAAGGAGTTCACCTCTTTCAACAGCTTTTTTTCCACCTATTGTAATGACCATACGGTTTCTCTCCTTTATGCTGTATTCAAAGGTGTAAAACTATCTTATGCACCTGGCATAAACCAGTTTGGTTATGAAGTATCTTTTTTTATACATATTTCTGGGATTAATTTATTAATATTGGTAAGGATATATGGGTCTAAGCTCATGTAAATATATCCATATTTTATTTTCCTATGATATTTTAAATCCTTTTGGGGGGGGTGGGAGAGCTGGTTACTGCTTGCCTCAAAAATAACCTCTAAAGTGCCTGCCTTCGGCTAAGGTCACGATCTCATGGTCTGTGGGTTTAAGCCCTACATCGGGCTGTCAGCACAGAATCTGTTTCAGATACTCTGTCCCCCCACCCCTCTCTGCCACTCCCCCACTTGTGTGCTCTCTCTCCCTCTGAAAAATAAACATTTTTTAAAAAGCTCTATTGGTTTTCTTCCTCTTCTGTTTTCAGAAAGGATTTGTGTAATACTGGTATTATTTCTTCATTGAACGTTTGATAGAATTCAGGAGCAAAGCCATCTCCCCCCAGTCTTCTCTGTGTGACAAGCCTTTCAATTACGAATTCAGTTTCTTTTCATGATACAGATCTATTTGTATTAATCGGGGTTCTCTAGAGAAGCAGAACCAATAGGATGCACTGATATGGCAATGGCATTTATTACAAAGGTTTGGCATGGGTGATTATGGAAGCTGAGAAGTCCCAAGTTCCACAATTGGCCAATTGGAGCCCAGAGAGCCAATGTATAATTTGGGTCCAAGTCCAAAGACCCAGGAAACTGGGGAGCCTACTACAAGGTAAGATGTTAAGGACAGGGTTTATTTTTAATTATTTATAGTTCATTGCTATTTATATTCTGTGGAGAAAGCATCAGAAAAATCACACTGTGGCACAGATGGCCTATTGCATAATTCCAAATAGCATTCACAGTGTGGTCTGAAGTGAATGACTTTCCAGAAATTGTACGGATCAGTGGTCCTGAGACATGCTCTGCAGGAGCAGACCAGCGTCTTAAATCTCCAACAGACTTCCAACAGTCTCTTTCTTCTTGTTAAGAAGGCTCTGACATGATGACAGTCCTTATGGCATAAGCATTGTATACTTAATTTTTTATGTTCAATGGTCATCCACTGATGGAAAGAGTAGGCGACTGTAACAAAGTCAGCTTTAAAAAACCTGTGACCCCCATATTTCTGAGGACACTTTAGGCCCTCTTTGCTATGGAGACGTGGATATATTTTCAAGAACACAAACTAGAACAAATCCAAGACTTGCTCATTGAAGAGATAAATGAAACAACTTAAGTGGGTTGGGAAGCCACATCATCATAATCATGATATGGAGATGTTATAGAGGGTCCATGCTCCCTGGAGGACAAGTCAACTGCCATCTGTGGAGAAATCAAGACATACAACAGAGGAGCATATGGTATGCCTTTTGCCCGTGGCCTTAGGTCTCCCAATGTCCTGTGGATCCTTCTTCGGGTTACTTTTGTCTTGTTCTGATACAAATACCTACACCTACCTAGACACCTCCTCAATGTGTACCCAGTCTAATCTTATGCACGTGGATCCTAGGGGCAAAACTGAATACGAGGGGCTTCTCACACAGATGTGTAACACGACACAGGGGCTCAGGACTTTAATATGCTTTATATGGCTAACAACAATGAGGTAAATATAAAAATGGCAGAGAATGTCCCAGAAAACATTCCAAGTCTCTGGACCACAGACCTTCACTGAGGTCACATCATAGCGACAGCCCTGGTAACTAGATGCAGAGGCCCCCAGATGGCAAGTTCAAGCACAAAGGAGATGAGCCTTAGAATAATAATCCCCTGCCAATTAAAATCCTGCATAGAAAAAGGTTACGGGGGGCACCTGGGTTGCTCAGTCGGCTGAGTGTCCAACTCTTGATTTCGGCTCAGGTCATGATCTCACGGTTCACGAGTGTGAGCCCCGCATTGGGCTCTGTGCTGACGGCGTGGAGCCTGCTTGGGATTCTCTCTCTCTCCCTCTCTCCCCACCCCTCCCCTGCTCGTGCTCTGTCTTTCAAAATAAATAAATTAAAAAAAAAACATTAAAAAGAAGAAAAAGTTTACAGGATTGAGCAAAATGAGCTTTGCCATTGACCGTGCTTGCTCTCATTCATAAATGATTGACCTACTCTCATCAGTGATAAAATGTCCCACCCTGACTTCCTCTACAGAGCAAACTTAAGTGACTATGCAGCATAATTAACCACTATATCATACAGACACTCAAATTTGTAGTTACACTCACACAGTGACACGAGCTCCTATTATGTGTTTTTCCTGACATCACTAACATGAAAGAAAGCCTGTTGATTTGCAAAGATTGCTTTATTGAAGCTTATGTAATTTGGGGTATCTTAACAACGCTTTTGAACTTCATAGTAATCTTGACTATGTCCTCAGTGTATCAGGGCAGCATAGGCTCCATGTGATGTCTGTAGAGAGAATCGTGGGCTTTGTCTATCATCGTTCTGAAAGGAACAAAACATCTAGACTTTTCATTGCTTACCTTCCAGGGACAGGCATCAAATTCACTGAATGAATTCATTGACATTCATTCTGCTCTCGCCTAAAAAAAGGTTTTAGTTAGCTTTACCTGGTACGCATGCCTTCGCATGACAATAACTTAGAGCACAGAGAAATTTATTCATTCAGGGTCAAGGCCCTGATTTTTTTACTTCAAGTGGCCTTTCAGTGATAATCTGTGCATTTCTGCCACCTGTATTGAGAATACATTCTGGAAGTCATTTTGTGTATGTGGAAAAATACCAGGAAATTATTTCACTGGACCAGGAAATCCTTATAACAATGAGCAAATCATCTAATATGTTTTGCATGTCATAAATGAATCTGCCCAAACTGGCAGCAAAGACTATGAGCCATACTCCTGTTAATATGGCATTCACAGTGTTCATCCTAGGCTGACATATATCTGAAAGAGATTCCGAAAGCACGTTCTTATTTCACATTCTTTAAACTGACAAATGATTACACATGTGTGCCCTACATTTAAAATAGAACTAAGCACCGTGAATTGACATTCTGAAAAGTTGTGGAAGAATTTGCTATCTTCCACTATGGAATTTTTCCTGTATAAGGCAGAAAAGAATTCTAGGGAGTTTGGGGGGAAAGAATCATTCCGGAACCTCAACTCAGTGCAAAGAGACACCTGAGAAGTTGAGACAGCTTGGTCTTTTTGGAAACATAGATTGACCTATTCTGTGACTCTTAATTTTCCAAAACCATAGAGGAACTAGTCATCTTTTTTTCTTTTTTTTTTTTTTTGTAATTTTCTTTCCTGACATAATAGACAGTTCTAGATATAATTAACTTCATATAAGAATAGAGTGAAGCGAGTCAGTCTATGAATATATCATCTGTAGTCTTCTCTCCTAGCATTGAATGGTTCTTAATTCTCAATAGGCTTCCCCAAATTCTGTGCTCAAAAACAACACATGAAACAGATATTAAGAACATGTACATAGTCTAACTGCTAGAAAAATCGAAGTGATTACAAAGATTGGTTCCCCAAGGAAAATGGAGGAATTTTCAATTGCAGGCATAGAGGCAGAACACAGAAAAGGAGGCTTTGGCCATAATGCACATGCAAATGATCATCAAGCCAATCATGATTTGGCTCAACCAGCAAATGAGAAAGTGCCTCTGAGTTAGGAGAAATAAACTTTACTCTTGGCAAATTAATTGCCTCCTGTTTGAAGGAGCTCCTTATAATTTGGAGAAACTTTTGTGTAAGCGTCTAAATTTTAAATTCAGAGCTCTCAAATCCAGGACATTTTGGAGACTGGACTAAATGGTACACGCAGCCTCTTATTGATGACGCCCCCATTGTCCTCTGGATACGGGAATGACTGTGATCACTCCACACTCTTCTCTTAGGTCTTCCTGTAACTTTGACCTACAGCTAATTTAGGGGAACATGAACCACCCCAGGACGACTGGCTCCCCCGTAGGAAGTTCTGCAGATTGGTCTGTGCCTCCTGAGGGAAAGGCATTGGCCCCGACTGGCCCTGGTAGGTGTCTGGATTTCCTCCTTGAACATCCATAGTTGTGTCCCCTGATACTATTGTTCTTTACAACCTGGCACTTCTCTTGCTGACAGAGGGTGTGTTGGCCAGGAAGATCAGGTAGAAGGACGAATCTTTATGATTCCATAGGCAATTCCCACCCATAAAGCTTCAAAGTAAAACATGGGCGCTATGCCAAATGAAAGACATTAGACAATGGAACTGTTTTAAACCTTGAGCAGGAAAGACATGATATTAATAAGCGTTTAACATTGTGTCTTGGCTGCTGAAGAACGTTGTGACCTCTGTCTTATTAAGGCGAGTTAGAAAGGCTAGTACGTAACGTAATAAGTAACGTCAAATCACTCTGAGAGGAAACAGAAGGTCCCAGCCTGCAAGCTTGCTCCATTTGGATACTTTGCCTTAAAATATGTTGAACCCCATCAATGAGGCTGAAATGACGCATTAGCCATTAGTTTTGGAGTTCCTGCCCCACAAAGATGTTTTTACTGGAGCTCCAACTCCAGTTCTAGAGTGCACTATAAAAATTTTGTGAAGCATGCTATATGAAGAAAATACCTAGAAACAATAAAGGAAAACAGAAATATTTTTTCTGACTCAATTACATCCTGTAAAACCTATTCATCCTTTTATAGAAATTTAATGCCTTTTTTTTTTTTCCAGGAGAATATCCAAGGGGAAAAAAAAATCACTGTTGTTATTTTCAATGAGAAGAATAAGTAGGAAAGACAAGGCATAAACACATAGAAGTTAGTATTTAGATGCTGAATTTGTTGTGGTGGTTTTTTTTTTACTTTTTTATGTTTATTAATTTTTGAGAGGGAGAGACAGAGCGTGAACAAAGGAGGTGCTGAGAGACAGGGAGACACAGAATTCGAAGCAGGCTCCAGGCTCTGAGCTGTCAGCACAGAGCCTGATGCAGGGCTTGAACCCACGGACTGGGAGATCATGACCTGAGCTGAAGTCGGCTGCTTAACCCACTGAGCCACCCAGGTGTCCCTAGATACTGAATTTGTAAAAGGACCCAGGTGGCATTGTGATTAAACACAATGCATTAAAGCAGGCTAATAATCTGATAAGAATTATCCCATGATTTTCTGGCTTTATTCCAATTCTTAGCAATGACAGTTCCTGCACTCTGTCTTCCCATACTCAAAATGTATTTTGTGGGGCACCTGGGTGTCAGTTGAGCGTCCAACTCTTGATTTCAGCTCAGGTCATGATCCGTGAGACTGAGCCACTCGTGGGGCTCTGCGTTGACTGTGGAGCCTGCTTGGGATTTTCTCTCTCTCTTTCTCTCTCTCTCTCTCTCTGCCCTTTTCCCACCATCCCTTGCTAAAATTTTTAAAAAAGTGAAAAAAAGACAAAAAATGCATTTGTGTTTATTCTGTGTGTTGTTAGGAAAAAGTGTATTTTTCTTATATCTTCATAATACTATAATTAGCTCAAAAGTTTTGTCACTCCTCTCTCATGTCTCTCTGGACAAATTGTGACTCATTCTTCACGATGACAAAATGGTATTTTACCATTTTTCTTTTGTTGACTCCTGATTGACAAAACACACCCTTTGGAAGCGAGAGCCTTTTTGCGCAATATCCTACTTCTCAACAAGAATAAGGAACACTTATGGGGTACCTGGATGGCTCAGTCAGTTGAGCATCTGACTTTGGCTCAGGTCATGATCTCACTGCTCGTGGACTCAAGCCCCGCCTCGGGCTCTGTGCTGACAGCTCAGAGTCTGGAGCCTGCTTCAGATTGTGTCTCCCTCTCTCTGCCCCTCCCCCATGCATTCTCTGTCTCTCTGTCTCTCTCTCTCTCTCAAAAATAAATAAACATTAAAAAAAAAAAGAATAATGAACACCTAGAGAATATAATTCCATACCAAGTACACCTTCTTCATGGATCACAGTACTTACCCTGATAAAAAAAAAATCCTTATTATTTGTTATGTAAAATTGGATAAAACAGCACCAAGGAAACTAGCTAGCCAGTCTTGGGCACCAAAATACTCCGTGTTGCACATTCTGAACAGAATATGGGTTTTAGGAGAATTGTTTCCTGACCTTCGCAAATGATCCCCACTATTGAGATCATTTCACAGCACAGCTTGGAAGTGCTCTAAGGGCTTATGAAATTGCAACCTTAAATTTGCAGCCAGAGAGTTGGGTAATTTTTTTTATGGAAAAAGAAATGCCCTTAGACAATGATGACCTTCTCCAATAATTAGTGCCGTTACCTAACAAATAGCTTTTATAAGATTAATATTCGCCTACATTTTCCTTGCATGGGACAACTCAAGGAAAACTTACATGAGCCTTAGGCACCAGCACAGCCTGAGCAAGCCATCTAAGAATCTAAGAGAAAAGCCACCATATGTAAGAAAATAGGAGAAACACATACCTGTGTCCCCAAACATCATTCAATCTTAACTAGATGTTAGTGCAAGACTAGGGAACACCATTTTATGAGAATCTATTTCTAAACCTTTCCCAGGAGGTTCCCTGAACACAGCAAGCGAATGTATGAGCTGATCCCTCCCAGGTACTTTATTTTTTTTTAATGTGTATTTGTTTTGAAGGGGAAGGGGTAGAAAGAGAAGGAGAGAGACTCCCAAGCAGGCATGGAGCTCGACATGGGGCTTGAACCCACAACCCTGGGATCACGACCTGAGCCGAAACCAAGAGTTGGATACTTAACCGACTGATCCACCCAGGCACTCCACATAATCGATTTGTAGTTTATTTATTTATTTATTTTTTAATTTTTAATGTTTATTTGAGAGAGAGAGAGAGAGAGAGAATATGAGCAGGGGAGGGGCAGAGAGAGAGAGGGAGACACAATCTGAAGCAGGCTCTAGGCTCTGAGCTGTCAGCACAGAGCCTGATGTGGGGCTCAAACTCACAAGCTGTGAGATCATGACCTGAGCTGAAGCTGGACTCTTAACCGACTGAGCCACCCAGGTGCCCCAGATCTGTAGTTTAAACATACAGTTTTTTTATAGGTCAATTACACATTACTAGAGTGGTGGTAAGCATCTGAGCTCTTGTTTTTTATTTCTATAAAGATAAAAAAGTGTATGACTTCAAAAAGGAAAATGCTAGATTTTCCCTCCAATTTAGATATATAATTGGGCAGATACATATTTTGTCCTTCCCTTGAAGTGTGCCGTAGGGAATCGAACCCTCACTGTAGTGCTGAGAGTTCAGTGAAGACTATTGCAAAAAAGAGTTGTAGGATGTGTCGTATGGAAGCATTGAATCACTAAATTCTACACCTGAAACTAACATTACACTGTGTGTTAACTAACTGGAATTTAAATAAAATCTTAAAAAGAAAGAGTGAAAAGATGAAAAGGTTCTGAGGGTCTGATATAAACCATGGCGACTATAGTTAATAATAGTGAATTATATACTTGAAATTTGGTAACAGAGTAGATCTTAAGCATTCACACACACACACACATGCACACACACAGCAACTATGTGGAGTGATAGATGTATGGTTGACTTGATTGTGAAAATCATTTCACCATATATACGTATATCAAATCATCATATGTACACTTTAAAAATACTACAATTTTGTCAATTATACCTCAACAAAGCCAGGTTGGGGGGGAAGACTTAGAAGAAAAGGAACTTTGGGGTGCCTGGGTGGCTCAGTGGGTTAAGTGTCCAACTTCAGCTCAGGTCATGATCTCATGGTTTGAGTTCGAGCCCCACTTCGGGCTCTGTGCTGACAACTCAGAGCCTGGATCCTGCTTCGGATTCTGTGTCTCCCTCTCTCTCTGCCTCTCCCCCACTCACGCTTTGTCTCTCTCTCTCCTTCAAAACTAAATAAACATTAAAAAAAATTTAAAAAGAGAAAAAGGAATTTTAAAAATTATATTGAGGAGGCTTTTGTAAGAGAGGCTTGTGCTCTGGCCTCTTTATCCCAAGAAAAATAATCACCATAAATGTTTGATCAAAACAATACGTTACTAGTCTTTTACATTTGAGAAGCTGCCTATGATATTGGTAATGGCTGTAATGTTTAGCCAGACTTATCTCCATGAAAAGAGAATGAGAAATCCTTTATTGATTAGAAGCTCGATTGGTTAGAGATGATACCAACGATGGCCCGTGATGTAAACTTGTCTCTCACCTGTACTCAAGCCTCTACCGAATTGTAGCTAAACCCTTCAGTCTGTGTCGGTTTAATATGACTGTAATTGGCAGGGGTGGCTGTGACCTAATAGGTCACATGGAACATGCAGCTAATACGGTTAAGTTATGATAAGCACAGGTGTTTCAGGGATGAAATCTTATTACAGCATCATGGCCTATGCTGACTGATACAATAGTAGTCAACAAAGGAGGATCCAAAGAAGGTTTTGGCCTTATCTCGTTTTATTCTTCCAGTTCCCATCTCCATGACTGCAGGTGGCAGAAGCATACTCTCACATCGGTACTTGTCTCAGGTGTTATAGTATAACAATGTGTCCTTCCTCTCAAGATTTTGGTAGAAGGAAGGCTGATTCAACAAGCCTTGATAAGGACTTTCGGAAGCCGATTTCAGGAAAGATAATGCAGAAACCTGTGAATAAGCCAAAGCATCATTCAGAATAGTTTCACCTAAATCCTCCGAGTTTTATTCCAGTCCTCTTCCTTAAGGTATACCCTGGACTCCAAGGCTACCCCATGTTACTCTGAGCTGCTGTGATTTAATACATATTCCCCAGGGAGGGCACAGTAGAGGTCAAGGTCAGTCACCACCGACACTGCCAAGTTACCCAGTGTCAGGATGTGTGTGAACATTTTTCAGCTTATTTCCCTACATCCGTGAGATTTGTAGGAGGTAACGGAAAAAGAAAATCGACTGATATCCAGGATGATACAAACTAGGGAGAGATAGGAGATCGTTGCCTTCCTTTTCTGTCTTTAATGTGGAAAAAGCACCCTGGATATTTCTGGGAACCCTAAATATTTACGAAGGCCTAGAAAATTAATCTGCGCCTGTTATATATATATATATGTGTGTGTGTGTGTGTGTGTGTGTGTGTGTGTATGATTTTTATGTCTGCTTATATATACATGTGTAAAGATTTCATGAGAGAATATATATAAGATTTTCTATATGTATGAGGGATGATCATTGTGTTTTCCAAAAATGTATTTGGTACTTTTTAAAAGACACTTGTATGAGGTTAAAGCTACATTTTCTCTTATTTCCTTAAAAAAAAACATTTGCATTTATCTGAGCAAACGGCTACTGATTTGTGACTTTAATTTTAAGGCTGTTTTCATCTCAGTATGGCCAGATTCTAAGACCTGGCCAAGTGGATGTAAGAAAAATTACTGTGAACCACTCTTGACTGGCACACTTAAAATATAGTGTGTGTGCTTCTTTTCTTTTCCTGCTGGCTAGAATACACATACAAGGGATGGAACTGAGAGAGCGCTCATGGATACAGACCTGAAATTCACCATTAAAGAGAACAAGGCTGGGGGCGCCTGGGTGGCTCAGTCGGTTGGGCGTCCGACTTCAGCTCAGGTCATGATCTCACGGTCCGTGCGTTCCAGCCCCGGGTCGGGCTCTGTGCGGACAGCTCGGAGCCTGGACCCTGCTTTTAGATTCTGGGTCTCCCTCTCTCTCTGCCCCAGCCCCGCTTGTGCTCTGTCTCTCTCAAAAATAAATATTAAAAAGAAAATTTTTTTAAAGTTGCCTCTTAGTAGTAAAAAATAAAAAAATTCCCACCCACTCCTTAACATTAAACAGTTCTGGGGGCCCCTGGGTGGCTCAGTAGGTTGGGCGTCTGACTTCAGCTCAGGTCATGATGTCACGGTCGGAGCGTTCCAGCCCCACGCCCGGCTCTGTGTTTACAGCTCAGATCCTGGAGCCTGCTTCAGATTCTGTGTCTCCCTCTCTCTCTGCCCCTCCCCACTCACACTCTGTCTTTCTCTCTCTCAAAAATAAGTAAACATTAAAAAAAATTAAAAAAAAAAGAGAGAACAAGGCTGTTCTACCATTCCTGATGGTTTAAAGATATTTTCTTTTCACAAGCTCAAAGGCCTACCTTGCAAAAACTTGGAACTATTTGGCATCTGAAACAATCCCCAGATCCCCTGCACCATCAGAACGTGGGGTGCAAAAATCAAGCAACCCCCAAAGAGGGCAAACTAATAATAATAAAGGGCTATTTAATAAATGAGAAGAGGAGAAAGCCATATCCTTGTTTGGGCTTCTCAACTCCTGCCTAAGCGAATCATAATTCCTATAGATGGGTAACATTAAGGTTATCAATGACTTGTTTTTCAAAGTGGGGATTTGTGTGATTTTTAATCCTCCTAATCAGCTATTATTTTTGGCTCTGAGTGGAAGCGAGGGCAGATAACAAGACTTCTACTCAGTAGCTTCTTAAGTAACAAGTAAGCAGTTCCAGAATTATAGGGGAAAACGGCAAATCACTCAGAAATCCTGTACTTTGAGCCAATTATAACAAATGCATGAGACTTTGGATTTTCCACCTTGATGATTTTCCAAAGTGAATGGGTGGTGCATTCACTTTGGGGGAGGGAAGTTGAATAGGGCATTCGGGTGGTCACCGAACAGAGCGTGATAGGAAATTGTTTGTCTACCAGTTTTCAGTATTATCTGCATCCTCAAATAGCACACCTCAGAGGTTTAAACTACACAAACAACTGCCCAGCTTGTGGCTAAATTATGCAACAGCTTTTGCAATTCGGTGTGGCCATATGGCAAAGATCCGGCTGACGAAGGAAGGCCTCAGAGCAGCAACTTCTACAGGGAAAGAGAAGCCACACAACGAAGAAGCTAAAGCTATACCTCCAGATGTGGTCCGCTGACTTCTGAGCTGTTACAGGAAAGGAGAATAAAATGACAACTTTCAGGTACTTTGGAGGTAGTCTGAGTTTCTACAGCACAATACCACGACAGTATAAGTTACCCCTTTGTGGGGTGATGTTCCTAATTATGCTTTGAATTATTCAAGCAGAGGACTTATTTTTGTATCTTTTCCATGCCACATGGTGCAGCCCACCAGTAGATGTTCTGTGTACGATACATACATGAATCAATGAACCAATAAGCTAACAAAAAAATGGAATTACTCAGTGTCAACATGGTTGAAAGTTTCTGATTGTCCTAGGCATTAATCAGTGTGCTGGAAAGTATGGTTAGCATATAAAGAGTGGTTCTCATGGGGCTCCTGGGTGTCTCGGTCGGTTAAGTGTCCAGCTTTTGATCGTGGCTTAGGTTTATGGGTTCATGGGTTCTCACGGTTCATGGGTTCCAAGCCCCAAGATAAGCTCTGCACTGACAGTGTGGAGCCTGCTTGGGATTCTCTCTCTCCCTACCCTGCTCTCTCTCTCTCGAAATAAATAAGTAAACTCTTTTAAAAAATTAAAAGGGGTACCTCAGTGGCTCAGTTGGTTAAGCGACCGACTTTGGCTCAGGTCATGATCTCATGGCTGGTGAGTTTGACCCCTGCGTCGGGCTCTGTGCTGACAGCTCAGAGCTTGGAGGTCTACTTCCGATTCTGAGCCTCTGCCTCTCTCTGCCCCCCACCCCCGACCGCTCACAATCTCTCTTTCTCTCTCTCTTTCTCAAAGATAATTAAACATTAAAAAAATGAAAAAAAGAAACGAGTGGTTCTCAGAAATTCTACACCACCCGTTTTGTCTTTGTTTCTCTCAAAAATTATGCAAATAATCATAGCCCACATCACTAAATAAAACAATCAGCTGCACCCTCGTTCTCTCAAGAACTGCTACTTACCCAGTCAATTCTCTTGCCATCCACACTGTAGGTGAGCATGGACAGAGCAAGTGTAATTAAAAATTGCAGACAGTTCAGGATCATCAGTATAACCACAAGACCCTGTTAAAGAGAATAAAATTCCGTTGCATTGGATTTTCCTCCCATGGCCCTGTGAAAACCCATGTCCCAGAGCTTCACCTCAGGCCCATTGTGGGGAGCACCTTAGCATTATATAAAATGGTGATACCAGGTTGAATCAGAATTTAAAAATATATGTGGCGCTTTTGACAAACTGGATTTCAGAAGAAAAAAAGTCACTGAATTTTAACACAACAGTGACTGCATTAAAAAAACAGCCTTGGTTACTTTCCTTTCCACAGCGATCACTTTATGTTGTTAATATTATAATATTGTTCATTCTCAGCTAGCGGAAAAGATGCAGTGTCTATAGGAGCAAGTCTTTTCAATGGATTTGGGGATTCAAGGAGAAACGGATCCAATCCCCCTCCTGAACCTGGTCTCCTAACCAAAACCAGAAGTCTCCCAGAGGTTAAAGTTTCTTTTATAGTAATTCATCAGAAAGATGGTTGAAATTGTCTACAGGGCCAAGTTGGTACTGGTTCTCATACATGATGTCAGTCCCTTTTAGCAGATGTGTGGTAATAGGTAATTGTGATGTTTAAAAAAATTTTTTTTAATGTTTATTTATTTCAGAAAGAGAGAGAGACAGAGAGCAAGCAGGGGAGGGGCAGACAGAGGGAGACACAGAATCCGAAGCAGGCTCCAGGCTCTGAGCTGTCAGCACACAGCCCGATGCGGGGCTCGAACCCACAGACTATGAGACCATGACCTGGGCTGAAATTGGACACTTAACCAACTGAGCCACCCAGGTGCCCAGTAATTGTGATCTTAATCTGTGTTTTCTTAATGACTAGTGGCATCTTTCCAGGTGCTCATTTGCCGTCTGTGTATCTTTTTTTGAAGTGCCTACTCTACCTTTTTCCCATTTTTTTCAACTTTTATATGGAAATAATTGTAGGAAGTTACAGGCAGTTGCTAAGAGAGCACAAGGTGGTCCCATTTACCCTTATCCACTGTCTCCCTATGGTTATATCATATGTGTCTATGGTGCAATATCGAACCAGGACATTAACGTCGGAATAATGTGTGTGTGATTCCGTGAGATTTCATGATGTGCGTAGATTTGTGTAACCACCACCACAGTTAAGACAGTATTATTCCATCTCCACAGAGCTATCCCTCATGCTGCTCTCCTATAGCCACACATACTTCCTTTCCTTCCACCATCGCTAACCCCTGTTAACCACTGATCTGTTCTCTGTCTCTATAATATCGTCATTCTGAGAATACTGTGTAAGTGGAATCATACAATTGGTGATATTTTGAGATATATTTTTTAAATGATGCATATTGTGTTAGGTAGGTCGTCATACCTTGTAATGCTCTTAATTTATATTTACCTAAAGGGGCGCCTGGGTGGCTCAGTCGGTTAAGTGTCCGACTTCGGCTCAGGTCGTGATCTCACAGTCCATGAGTTCGAGCCCTGTGTCGGGCTCTGTGCTGACAGCTCAGAGCCTGGAGCCTGCTTCAGATTCTGTGTTGCCCTCTCTCTCTGCCCTTCCCCTGCTCATGCTCTGTCTCTCTCTGTCTCAAAAATAAACAAAAACATTAAAAACAAATTTATATTCACCGAAAGGCTAGTCTAGTCATATTAAATGCCTTTTCGTGTGTCCATTTGCCATATGCACATATTTTCTTCAGCAGAGTCTCTTCATATCTTTTGCCCATTTTTAAAATTGGGTTGTTGGTGTTTCATTGTTGAGAGTTCTTTATATATTCCAGAAATGTATCCTAGGTGCCAGTCCTTTGACAGACATGTGTTGTGCAAATATTATCTCCCAGTCTGGCTTCTCTTTTCATTCTTATTTTATGAATTCAATGACTATCTCGTTAATTTTTTCCAAAAAATCACCTTATCATCATAAATGACGTTTTTCACCCCTAGTTGTATACCTTGCTCTGAAATCTACTTTAAGGGGTGCCTGGGTGGCTCAGTCAGTTAAGTGTCCGACTTTGGTTCAGGTCATGATCTCACAGTTTGTGAGTTTGAGCCCCACATCGGGCTCTGTGCTGACAGCTCAGAGCCTGGAGCCTGCTTCGATCCTGTGTCTCCCTCTCTCTCTGCCACCTCCCCCCCACCACACCCGACTTGCACTCTGTCTCTCTCTCTCTCAAAAAGAAATGAGCATTAAAAAACTAAAAAGAAAAAGACTGTCTTTCAATCATTGGTTTTGAGAAATTTCACTATGATGTGCCCTGATACAGTTGTTTTTTTGTTTTCTTATGCTTTATTCATCTTCTTGGATTCTGTGAGTATACAAGTATTACCAAATTTTGGGAAAGATTCACCCAATTGATTCAAATATTTTTTTTCTGTCCTACATTCGCGTTCTGCGGGGACTCCAGTTACATGTCTCTTCAATAATTTGAAGTTATTTCGTTGGTCACTGATGCTCTTTTAATATTTTCACGTGTATTTTGTGCCTCTGTTTTTTCCTTTGGATGGTTTTTAGTATTATTTCCTCAAGTTCGTTACTATTTTATTTTCCTGAATGTTTAATTCTGTCATTAATCTTATCGGCCAGTTTTTCTTCTCAAACATGGTAGTTTTCTTCTCTAGAAGTTTGATGTGGGACTTTAAAACATATATCTTCCATGTCTGCACGTAACTTGAAAGGATGGAACACAGAATAAAGTAACTCTTAAGGTCATTGTCTGCTACTTCTAACATCTGTGTCTTTTCTGAGACTGTTTCAATTGATTCACCTTGTTATGGAACATATTATTTTGCTTCTTTGTATGTCTGGTCATTTTTTATTATGTGTGAGACATTGTAATGTTATCTTGTCAGTTACAAGACATTTTTACAGGCTGGCAGATGGAAACAGACTCTATACCTGGCCTTAGGTGAATGTTGGGTACTGTTCCCTCTAATCATTTGGGGTGATCCTTCCTCTGCCCTCAGGTATTTTTTCACGCACATGCACTGATAAGTACTGTAATTAATATTTAAAGGGACCTAGGTATAGATCTGGAATTATCTGTTTGCAGATCTCTCTTCTCAAGTGTGCTCTCCCACAAACTCGAGATGCCTTGGTTTCTCCTGACTCTCAGCTCCCTGCTCTCCTCAAATCAGAGAGTTTTCCTGGTTTTACCTGGATTCTAATTGTATACAGAATGCATATTTACTGTAGAAAATTTGTAGGAACATTAAAATATAAAGCAGACAATAGAAATCACCCCAATCACGGACCAAGAAGTAAATAACGTGGGTACATTTGTTTGCAACTTTTCGTGAAGGTATCAAATTGGCATAAAGGGATTTTGGGTTCCCTGCCCTTGTTCGTATTGAATGCAAATATTTTGTCTCTTGTTAAAACGACATCGGACTTACCTAGAAATTATGGATCCATTCAAATGAAGGAACCTTTTTTAGACTTGTGCCTATCATCTCTTATCTCCTGATCCTGGGCCTCATACGTAGGCAGGCTTTTCAGCATTCAGAAGAAAAATACTTACAGTTACAATTGATGTGACACCAGGACATAAATCTTCCATGTCACAGTTCATGAAGGTGATTTTTACTAAGTTGTGTGAAAGAATAAGAATTCCGATACTCGAAACAACTGTGCTGAGAGTGTTAGCTCTCAGATTTCCTCTCAGCTGCAATACAGAAAAAGTTCATTCACCGAAAATATTCAGGACCCTTAACTTCTGATTTCTTACAGGCCTCCATAAACCTTTCCCAGGAGAGATGTTCACAAATAATTCTTAATACCTCTTCTGGGTACTAATTGTGTCGCAGTTAAATTAAATGGAAACCCACAATTGAGCAAAGGAAAGCTGGAGGCAGCTGACAGCTGAATAAAATATGCCACAGGAAAAAGCATCAGTTGTGAGCTTTTATTCTTTCCCTTCCCTGATATGGATGAGCCCAAATAAATGTCTACCCTGTTCAAGCCTAAAGGGATTCATGTCTCTATATCAACGTTACTCCTGGCCATAAAGTCTGTCTCAAATTTTACTCATGGAGATTTGTGTTCTGAAAACCCAAGGGAATAGATCTTATCTAAACCTGAGGAGGCTTCTGATTGTATCCAGACCCAGAGTGATCAGATGAATTCATGGAAAGAAAAGACATTTGTACTTGTCCTCAAATGTACTGGAAAACAAGGAACTTCTGGCTTATTGGGCCTTCTATAGGATATCAGAGTGTTACAAGGCCACACACTATTTATAAATGAAATATGAATTAACTGATACATTACCAGAGCTTTGGTTTGCTTCTTTGCAGACACAACTGTCATAGATCCAGAAATGATAAACTGCTCATGAGAGAGAAATGAGCTTATTAGCACTTCTTCCTGCACATTAACTGGCCATGTCTAAAGGATCAATTACCCTTAGTGTGTATTTTCTTTTCCTATGAAAATCCCTTCAAAACTTTGAGTAGGGCAGATTATTGAACTGCATACAGTGTGTGACTAAATTTTCATGGCTGTCTTCGCGTCCTTATGAAAATAATTGACAATCCTTATCTAAAGGTGAAAATCCTTATCTAAAGCAGAGGGGATGAAATCAAAGGAATCCAGTGAATGTTTCCATGGAAGGTAGAGAAAAATTTAAAAAGAGAGCTAAATTTATCTTGAGTTTCAGAGAAGGGACTAAGTGCACTCATATCCCATGATTCTCATCTCAGTAGCTTTGGCCAGGAAAAAAGACAAGTTCAAAGGAAGAGTTGTTCACTACATGACCATCATCTTCAACACTTCAATATTCTATGCATATTTGAAGAGAACTCTGTGGGTGAACCAGAAATTATCTAATAACCCAACCCAATACAGTCTCTTAAAGGAAACGAGCAGGATTTTACTGTATGGCTGTATGCTACCTAGAATTTAATGAATAATCACCAACACAGAGACCTTAAGGCTCCTATGACAATAGAAGGTCTAGAATGGCTGAGATTAAATATTGAACCTTAGGTCAGCAAGTTTGAAAACTCTGCAGCCTTTGCAGGCGGCCAGCGCGCAATTTGATGGATGACTGAATGAAGAGTTAATTGACTATCAGTTATTTTAGGTGTAAGTCAGATGTACTCACAGGTAAAGCTGCCCATATCGGGAAGCCTATCTGAAATGAGAAGAAACCGGCGTTGGGTGTTGCGTAATGGAGAACTGAAATTCCAATGATCCCATAGATGATGAATTTCACACTAATCATAATCTGAGCCACCTGGATAAAAGACAGAGTAGAATAAAATACAGACGTCGGTGAACATTCCAAGAGAGAAGAATTCTCTGTTCAAACACAGAGGCCACCCGTGGATTGGACCGTCAGACGTCACTAAGAAGAGCTCCTGAGTAGAGCTGGGTACCGTGGTATCTGCTCCCTGTACTGGCAACAGCTAAAATCACATCACTGTGACAGCTTGCCTGTCTCTTGCCTGGAGTCACCCCTACAGGTATACACCCTGGTGTCCTTCAAGGCCTCCTCCATGGGATTCCCAGCACTCTACTATCTCCCAAACTATCCAACCCCTCCCACCCCCCACCCAAGATTAAACAAAAACCTTCTAGTTTCTCTTCACTAAAACTTCCACCTGGCTGAGGCTCACCTACCCCCAGGAGTTTGAGATGTTCCTTCAGGAATCTCTGCAGCTTGTTTCGTGTGTGTCCTGAGGTGTCAGGTGTTACGGCCTTCCCTAACCGGACACCGTGGTTTTGATTTGAGGAAACATCCACAGCTATCCCACTGGAAGCCACAATTTCTCTCATTCTGTGAAGAAACCAGCCGTTAACAGCATCAGATTCACTATTCACTACTCACTAGGCACAGTACTCTGTGCTCTTCTGTAAGAAGTTATTAGTAGGAAAGTAGACACTCGTGTTTCTGTTTCTGTAGGCTTTATAGCTCATAAAGGAGACTTAGGCCAAGTCATGTTTGTCTACAATTGTAGATCCCAATACTGTGCCCACAGCAGGCCCTTCATAGCAAAAGTAGGAAAAAGAAAGGAAAAAGAAAACGATGGAGCCTTACAAAAGTCACTTAACAGGTGTCTGGGAAATTTTCTAGGTTATAGAAATATGTCACTCTGTGTCTGGGTTTCAACACGAGTTCTATGTGGATTAGGTAGCAAGATGGCCCAGGAAGAACTGCTCCATATTGTAGCATGGGCATTGCTTCCTTCTTTTTTTTTTTTTTTTTTTTTTTATGACCATGGAGTATCCCATTGTAAGAATATATTACATTTTGTCTATCTGTCCATCAGTTGATGGGCATTTTGGTTGCTTCCACTTTTTGGCTATTATGAAAAATCCTGCTGTAAACAACGATGTGCAAAGTTCTGTGTGTACTTATGTTTTTAATTCTCTCGGGTATAGACATGGCGTAGAACGGCTGTGTCATCGGATAATTCTGTGTTTCACCATTTGAGGAACTGTCAAACTGTTTTCCAGGGTGGATCCACCATTTTCCATTCCTACCAGTAGTGTGTGACAGTCCCAGTTTCTCCACATCCTTGACGACACTGGTTATTGACTGACCTTTTGGTTATAACCATTCTAGTGAATATGAACTGGTACCGCATTGTGGCTTTGATTTGCATTTCCCTATAACTAATGATTTTGAGCATCTTTTCGTGTGTTAATGGCATTTGCATATCTTCTTTGGAGAAATGTCTATTCCAATCCTTTGTACATTTAAAAATTGTGTCATTTGTCTTAGTATTGAGTTAAAAGACTTCCTTATTTTTTTCCATACAAGTCCCTTATCTCACATATGATTTGCAAATACTTTTTTTCTCATTCTGTGGGTGACTTTTCACTCTCTTGATGGTCTCCTCTGAAGACCAGCATTACTTGTGATGAAGTCCACTTGATCTGTTTCTCTTCTGTGTCTCATATTTTCAGTCTCATCTCTAAGAATCTATTGTTAAACCCAAGGTCTTGAAGATCGAGACCTTCTAGAGAAAAAAATCTCTTAGATTTTTTTTAAGAGTCTTTTCTAAGAGTCTAATTTTAGCTTCTAAATTTAGATTTTAATCCATTTTGGGTTAATTTGTGTTTATGGTATAAGCTAAGGTTCTGACTTCATCATTTCATACATGGCTGTCCAACAACACTATTTGTTGGAAAGACCTTCTTGCCATATTGAATGGTTTGGGAACTCTTGTCACAGATCAGTTGAGTATAAACAGATAGATGAACTCATTTCTGGACTCTCAATTTAATTCTATTGATCTGTATGTCTATCCTTATACTGGTATCACCCTGTCCTGATTATTACTGCTTTGTATTGTTGCTCTGAAACTGAAAGTGTGAGTCATCCACTTTGTTCTTTTACAAAAACATTTTGCTATTCTGGGTCCCCTGCAATTCCATATGAATTTAAAATTTTTTTTTTCAAACGTTTATTTATTTTTAAGACAGAGAGAGACAGAGCATGAACAGGGGAGGGGCAGAGAGAGAGGGAGACACAGAATCTGAAACAGGCTCCAGGCTCTGAGCTGTCAGCACAGAGCCCGACGCGGGGCTCGAACCCACGGACCGTGAGATCACGACCTGAGCCGAAGTCCGACGCTTAACCAACCAAGCCACCCAGGCGCCCCCCATATAAATTTTAGAATCAGTGTATCAAGTTTTTAAAAAGTAGCTGGCTGGGATTGTAAGAGAGAGAATACTGAATCTCTATAGGTCACTTGGTGCCTATTGCCATTGTAAGAGCATTAAATATTCTAATCCATAAGATTTCTTTTCATTTAACTACACCTTATTTATTTGAATAATGTTTCTGTAGCGTTGAATTTTATGCTTCTTGTACGAAATGCATTCCTAAGTATTTTATTATTTTGGATGTTTGTAAATAGTGTTGTCTTACTAATTTCATTTTCAGCTTGTTCATTGCAAGTGTATAGAATTACAGGGATTTTTGTATATTGATCTTGTATTCTGTACCTTCCTGAACTAGTTTATTAGTTCTAATGGATTTTGAGTGGAGTCCTTCGGATTTCCTACCTACACAACGATGTTATGTGCCAATAGAAACAGTTTTGCTTCTTCCTTTCTCATTTGAATGCTTCTTATTTCATTTTCTAATTGCTTAGCTAGAACGTCCTGCATAATGTTGACAACAGGAGGGGTGGCAACAGGCAACCTCGTCTTATCCCTACTCTTGGCAAGAAACCTTCCAATCTTTCACTGTTAAGTATTGTGTTAGCTGCGGGATTTTCATAGATGCCTTTATTGGGTTAAGAAAGCTCCCTCTTATTCCTAGTTGTTGAGTGTTTTTATAACGAAAGGGTATGAGATCTTGTCAAATGCTTTTTCTGCATCTGTTGAGATAATCATGTGAAGTTTTTCTTTTTGATGGCGCACTTTTCTAGGTGATGGTGCAGTACATTAATTGATTTTCAGACTTTAAATCTACCTCACATTCCTGGGATACATCCCACGTAGTCATGGTATATCATTCTTCTACGAAAAAAACTTTTTAAAGTTTATTTATTTCTGAGAGACAGAGAGAGTGCAAGCAGGGAAGGGGGCAGAGAGAGAGGGAGACACAGAATCTGAAGCAGGCTCCAGGCTCTGAGCCATCAGCACAGAGCCCCCCACATGGGGCTGAAGTCATGAAATCATGACCTGAGCCAAAGTCGGATGCTCAACCGACTGAACCACCCAGGCGACCTTATCATTCTTTTATATATTTCAGGATTCAGTTTGCTAGTGATTTGTTGAGGATTTTTGCATCTAGATACCTAAGAGATATTAGTCTGTAGCTTTCCTTTATGGTAATATAGTTTCTTGTCTGGCTATCAGGGGAAGACGGGGCATATAGAATGAATTTGTAGGTGTTCCCTCCTCTTCTACTTTTTTGGAAGAGTTTATGAAAATTTGGTAGTAACTCTTCTTTAAATGCTTGGTAGAATTCACCCATGAGGCCATCTGGGCCTGGGATTTTTCTCTGTGGGCAATTACTTTTATTAAGAAGCCAATCAGTGTCTTTACTCTTTAGGGGCACTCAGATTGCTTTTTCTTGAGTCTTTTCAGTAGTTTGTGTCTTTTAGAAATTCATCCATTTAAGCTAAGAAATCTAATTCATTTACATATAATTGCTTATAGTATACGGTTATAATCCTTATTTCTGTAGGATCGGTAGCAATGTTCCCTCTGTCCTTTCTAATTTTTAAGACTTCTACCTGTTTTTCTCGTTCAATGTGGCTAAAGATATGTCAATTTTGCTGGTCTTTTCAAAGAGCCAGCTTTTAGTTTCATTGCTTTTTCTGTATTTATTTTTGTTCTGTATTTCATTAATTTCTGCTCTGATATTTCTGCTTGCTTCAAAAAGAATTTTTTTAATGTTTATTTTATTTTTGAGAGAAAGAGCATGAGCAGGGGAAGGGCAGAGAGAGAGGGACACACAGAATCCAAAGCAGGCTCCAGGCTCTGAGCTGTCAGCACAGAGCCTGACACGGGGCTTGAACCCACAAACCATGAGATGATGACCTGAGCCCAAGTCACACGCTTAACCCACGGAGCCACCCAGGAGCCCCAAGATTGTTCCTCTTTTTTAAATAGGTATTTTCAGGTAGCAATTTCTCTCTGAACACTGCTTTAGCTGCATTTCATAAGTATATGTCATTTATCATGAATGCATTTCCTAATCTCCCTTTTGCTTTCTCCCTGACCCCCTGCTTTTTAGGAGTGTACTACTTTGTGTGTGTGTGTGTGTGTGTGTGAGTTTCTCGAATTCCCTTCTATTATTAACCATTAACTTCATTCCTGGTGTGGTCAGAAAACATACTCTGTATTATTTCTATCCTTGTAAATATATTGAGGTTTGCTTTATGGCCTAGTTGATAGTCTATTATGGAGACTAATCTATGTTCACTGGAGAAGAAAGCCTTTCTGTTGTTGGATGGAATGTTCTCCATAAGTCTATCAGGTCTGGTTGGTGTATAGCTTGTTCAAGCCTCCTATATCAGTTTTGACCTTATGCCTAACTGTTCGATCCATTATTGGATTGAGGCATTGAGTCTCTAACAGTGATTGTTGAGTTATCTATTTCTCCCTCAACGTCTGGTTTTGCTACCGATAACACCATAACTTGGTGTTCCATTGTTAGCTGCATGTATGTTTGTAATTGTGTCTTCCTGGTGAAACTGACCCCTTTAGCGTTATAAAAAGCCTCTCTTTATCTATGCTAATGTGTTTCTGCTTCTTTGCATGTCTTGTAATTTTTTGCTAGAGAATGGACATTTTAGGTAATATACTGTAGCATTTCTGGGAATTGTACCCCTCCTCGGCTTGCTATTTTTATTTCTTTGTTTACGTTTATATTCCCTGGCAGGACTATTTTAGTAAGCTTATTTCTCCCCACCCAGTATGAAGCCTCTGATGTTTCTCTCCAGGGAACAGAGCCATGGGTGTGCCCGCAGTCACCCTGGGATGACCTTGGTTTTCTCAGAGCTTGCTTTGACTGTTTCTTTCCCTGCCCTCAAGCAGTGATTAATCTCCACTAATTGTAGGCTGACTGCTCTACTCTTTTCAACAGTGCCCTTTCAGTGCATTTTGAATGACTCCACAAAGGTATGCAATCAAAATCAAGCTCCCTTAAAATCTTTTTAATGTTTATTTTTGACAGAGAGAGAGAGAGAGAGAGAGAGAGCATGAGTGGGGGAGAGGCAGAGAGAGAGGCAGACACAGAATCCAAAGCAGGCTCCAGGCTCCGAGCTGTCAGCACAGAGCCCGATGCGGGACTCGAACTCACAAACTGTGAGATCATGACCTGAGTCAAAGTCGGATGTTTAACTGACTGAGCCACCCAGGTGACCACCCTCCCCCCAACACACACACATCAAGCTCTTTAAAGAGGTAGTTCTAGATGCTCTACATCACTCATCATCAGGGAAATACAAATCAAAACCACAATGAGATAGCACCTCACACCTGTCAGAATGCCTAAATTAACAGCTCAGGAAACTACAGGTATTGGCCAGGATGCGGAGAGAGGGGAACGTTTTCGCACTGTTGGTGGGAATGCAAACTGGTGCAGCCACTCTGGAGAACAGTACGGAGGTTTCTCAGAAAAATGAAAATAGAACTACCCTATGACCCAAAGGATACAAAAATGCTGATTTGAGGGGACATATGCACCCCAATGTTTATAAGCAGCACTATCAACAATATTATGGAAGTGTTATGTCATGGAAAGAACCCAAATGTCTATTGACTGACAAATGGGTAAAGAAGATGTGGTATATATATATATATATATATATACACACAAGGGAATATTACTCGTTGATCAAAGACAATGAAATCTTGCCATTTGCAACAACGTGGATGGAAAGAGTGTATTATGCTAAGCCAAATCAGTCAGATAGAGATAAATACCATATGATTTCACTTATATGTGGAATTTAAGAAATGAAACAGATGAACATAGGAAAAGGGAAGGAAAAATAAAAACAGAGAGGGAGGCAAACCTTAAGAGGCTCTTGAAGACAGAGAACAAACTGAGGGTTGCTGGAGGGGAGGTGGGTGAGGGGATGGGCTAAATGGGTGATGGGCAGTAAGGAAGGCACTTGTCGGGATGGACATTGGGTGTTATAGGTAAGTGATGAATCACTAAATTCTACTCCTGAAACCATTATTACACTATGGGTTAACTAAATTAAAAAAAATAAAAAAAGAAAGAAAAGAGTTCCAAGTCAGTGTTTGAAACTTGTTCCGGCCCCAGGCAGGCCTTATTCCATTTTCCCCTGTGAAGCTTGCCAGTGTATGATTTAGCATATATCTCCAGTTAATCTACTGATGTGTTTTCAATTGCCTTTCATTACCATCTACACTGTTTTTGAGAGAACATTTAGGCTTCACCTTCACACTCTATTTCAAATGAAGTTGCTTCCTCTACTACGTGTTTATCCAAGGGATACAGGGGTGCTGTTTCGAAGGGGCACATGCACCCCCATGTTTATAGCAGCACTATCGACAATAGCCAAAGTATGGAAAGAGCCCAAATGTCCATCGACGGATGAATGGATAAAGAAGATGTGGGATATCTATACAATGGAGTATTACTCGGCAATCAAAAAGAATGAAATCTTGCCATTTGCAACTACGTGGATGGAACTAGAGGGTATGATGCTAACAGAAATTAGTCAGAGAAAGACAAAGATCATATGACTTCACTCATATGAGGAATTTAAGAGACAAAATAGATGAACATGAGGGAAGGGAAGCAAAAAGAATATGAAAACAGGGAGGAGGACAAAACACAAGAGACTCTTAAATATAGAGAACAGAGGATTACTGGAGGGGTGGTGGGAGGGGGGAGGGGCTAAATGGGTCAGGGGCACTAAGGAATCTACTTCTGAAATCATCGTTGCACCACATGCTAAGTTGGATGTAAGTTAAACAATAAATTAATTAAAAAAAGAAAAACGAAAATAGAAAAAAAACGAAGTTGCTTCCTTTGGGGAGTGATTTGGAGACCTCTGTTCCATGGTCTACTACTCCCTACCCCCAGGCAAAAACAAACAAAAGTAAATCATAGCTCTAGTGCTGGGGTATAGGAATAATGACATACTTCTCTATGAATGACACCACTACTTTAGGAGCCACGTACTCAGTGGGGTAGGGTAACAGACCCAGGTCCCCTCAGCTTGCCTCTCACAGTATGGAACCCAACTCATGCGTTGGAGTGGGACAGTCAGGACCCAGTATTCTCAGCCATGCTGTGCCCAAGGAAGAGCCTTCATCCTCAAGCAGGGGGTCGAGAAGAAAAGAAGGAGCCTCACGTCTCAGGTACACTCACCTGGAGCTTAGCCTCACAACAGGTAGTGGGGGGCAGGCTGCCAAATGTCGAGGTCCTGCCCCCGGGTCAGGAAGATGGCCGTCTGAGTGGGAGCTGGGAGGGGTCACAGAGGGAGTGAGTCTAGATTCAAATACCACAGATTCTTGCTTTCTGTCCCTGTGTTTTCGTTGATTTGTCTTCAGTAAATAGTATTCACTTGCTCTCTGACCATTTGTAGACACATCAAATGCTTCTTAAGAATTTTTACCAGTTTGCCTGAGGAGAGCTCTGTAAACCTCCTCACACTTCCTGCTGGAAGGAGAACCCCTAAACCACTTTTTAAGTACGATTTTACCTCGTTTATGTGTTTTATTGGTCTTGTGTTTATACCGTGGCAATGTTTGTGAAACACTACCAACACGCCACCCAGCATCCCTATCTTGTCCATTCTGTACCCCACAGTAATTAAACTAATATTAAAGGATTCAGAGGCTAGTTTTGCCCCCTTTTTCCCCCTGCGTGGGAAAGGATGCTCACATGATCCAAACATGAATTCTCCTCGATTTGAGGTCCAAAAATATGTTACTGGAGGCATCCCACCGTCTTCTGTACACAATTATGCAAAGCCTATTTCCTACTCGATGAAAGAAAAACTTTCCCCTAATCACCTTGATTACAAACAACACTCCTGCACGGGTCCCCTGGGAAACACAACCAGAGGAAAGTTTATTTACCATAAAGGCAATTCCCTCAGGAAAACGTAAGTGAGGATACAGGGAAGGGAGGCAGGACAGTAGGGAGACGAAATACCACGTAGCCCCTCTCAGAGCTGCCATTTTCCCGGGGAAGCAGACGCCTTGCACCAGAGCCCCACCCCTGCCCGGGCTCTGTTTGTCTCCAGAGTCAGGGTCCTGTCTCCACATCCCGGAATTTACCCAAGAAGCCCCTCAGGTGCCCTTCAGAATCGTGAAGAAGAGTGAAGAGCGGTGCATACCTGGTGTGTTCCAGAACACAGAGGTGGGGGCCTGGCGTCTCCTGAGGTGTTGGCTTCTCTTCCGTGTCTGGCACAGACTGAGTCATCACGTGGGGGCTCAGATCTCCACTCTGATCTCTGTGAGGCGCCTCGTTGGCTGTGCTCCCACATCCAGTACTCTCCAGATAAGTGGCTGTGATGTGCTGATACTTCTCAAAGTTCACTGCTCAGAATTAGGAGCATTCTAGCCTATTCCTTTACTTGCCACCCCTCAGATTCCACGTTCTTCCAGTCTGCTGACTAAAAACTCTATTCATTGCCCATCATCAATAAGTTAAAATGAGTCCTTCATCGGCAGCCTCAGCCTCGAGTCCATGCCTCATCTGGAGCATCTCCTCAGACACACCTTTGAAGGAGCATTGCCAGTAGTTGTCAGGCTGGTACCACGTCTCCTTTCTCTTGTTCAGAAGGAACTGACAGAAGTAAATGTGGGCAGATGGGATTTTAGAAACTTGGTGAGGCAGGTTTTGTGGTGAGAACTTTAGGAACATCATCTCCTCAAATCCCTCCAGGAAGACACTGAAGGGCAGTTGGCTCTTCAACAGGTTTGAACCATGGGGGTCCAGTTGTACACAGATTTTATTTTTATTTTTTTAATTATTTTTAAAAATATAATTTATTGTCAAATTGGCTTGCGTACAACACCCAGTGCTCATCCCAACAAGTGCCCTCCTCAATGCCCATCACCTATTTTCCTCTCTCCTCCACCCCGCCTCCCACCATCAACCCTCAGTTTGGTGTCTGTATTTAAGAGTCTCTGATGGTTTGCCTCTCTCCCTCTCTGTTTGTAACTATTTTTTTCTCCTTCTCTTCCCCCACAGTCTTCTGTTAAGTTTCTCAAGATCCACATATGAGTGAAAACATGATATCTGTCCTTCTCTGACTGACTTATTTCACTTGGCATAATACCTTCCAGTTCCATCCATGTTGTTGCAAATGGCATGATTTCATTCTTTCTCATTGCCAAGTAGTATTCCATCGTATATATAAACCACATCTTCTTTATCCATTTGTCAGTTGATGGACATTTAGGCTCTTTCCACAATTTGGCTATTGTTGAAAGTGCTCCTATAAACATTGGGGTACATGTGGCCCTATGCATCAGCCCTCCTGTATCCCTTGGATAAATTCCTAGTAGTGCTATTGCTGGGTCATAGGGTAGATCTATTTTTAATTTTTTGAGGAACCTCCACACTGTTTTCCAGAGTGGCTGCACCAGTTTGCATTCCCACCAACAGTGCACGGGGGTTCCCGTTTCTCCACATCCTCGCCAGCACACAGATTTGTTTTTTTACAAATACAGTACAGTACTAAAAATTCATTTTCTGTTCTTTATGATTTTCTGAACATTTTCTTCTCTTGAGCTTACTTTACTGTAAGAATACCGGTTATAATACAAATAAGATACAAAATATGTCGTAACTGTTTATGTTATCAGTAGGGCTTCTGGTCAACTGTAGCCTATTAGTAGTTAAATTTGGGGGAAATCAAAAGTTATACTTGGATTTTTTACTGTGTGGGGGGTCGATGCCCCTAACTTCTGTGTGGTCCAAGGGTCAACTATATTATTTTCCTTATTCTTGAGAGTGCTGGCAAGAGAAAAGTGGTTTCCCTTTTCAGAGCACAGAGTTACTAATGATTGGTCTTTGGGCTCAACTCAATCAGTTTCTATGATCTTTTTTTATTTTTTAAAACTAACCATGAGTTACATCTTCTCTTCCTTCCTTCCTTCCTTCCTTCTCTCCTTCCTTCCTTCTTTCTCTCCTTCCTTCCACCCATCATTCTCTCCTCCTCCTTCTTTTCTCCACCCCCTCTCATTTTTTGCATGCATAGGAATTTTTAGTTTAAAACTGGACATCATAGTTTTCTGTATTCTGTATTCTGTGCTGTTCTCAAGACTGCTGGCTTCTGGTGGTAGATAACAACACAATGATAAGGATTCAAATGTTGGACACCGTCTTTTCTGTAATATGCAGAAGCTTATATTTATTCTCTCCATTTCCCCCTGGCTACCGTAAGGGTCTTTTCTCCATACTCCAGTGGTCAACCAACCACTTGGAAAGGGAGTATAAATTCAGCTAAAGCTGCATGAAGCTTGAAAAATTCACCCAGTAGAAGAATCCTCAATATAACAATCCTTACCAGAAGCAGTTCTGCCTTTCAATGATAGGCACCCTTTCAATATTGCCTTAGATCTTCTGATAACATGTCTATTTTTGAAGGAATACTCATCAGGTATAGTCCCCTCAGTACTTCATAAATTCCCATTTTTTTTTCCTTGCCTAGTGTGTATTTTCTAACGTGAAATTTGTTACCATCCATCTCTTTGTTTGTTTGTACACATTTCCCCCCCTCTGGCAACTCTAGAGATATTCTGATTTTTGGTTTTCAAAAAATTAATTAGCATATGCCTTAACAGGGTCATCTTTTCACTTATCTTCCTTAGGATATCTTGCATTGAGTCATTGGGCCCCCGATTTCCACCAAATTTACAAAGTTTTCTGCCATAGTTTTTTCAGTGTTTTTCTGTTCTTTGCCCTCATTCTGTCTTCTTCTTTTTTAAAAAATATTTTTTAATGTTTATTTGTTTATTTATTTAATATGAAATTTATTGTCAGATTGGTTTCCATACAATACCCAGTGCTCATCCCAACAGGTACCCTCCTCAATGCCCATCACCCACCCTCCCCTCCCTTCCACCCCCCATCAACCCTCAGTTTGTTCTCAGTTTTTAAGAGTCTCTTATGGTTTGGCTCCCTCCCTCTCTAACCTTTTTTTTTTTTTCTCCTTCCCCTCCCCCTTGGTCTTCTGTTAAGTTTCTCAGGATCCACAGAGTGAAAACATATGGTATCTGTCTTTCTCTGTATGGCTTATTTCACTTAGCATAATACCCTCCAGTTCCATCCACATTGCTACAAAAGGCCATATTTCATTCTTTCTCATTGCCATGTAGTATTTCATTGTGCATATAAACCACAATTTCTTTATCCATTCATCAGTTGATGGACATTTAGGCTGTTTCCATAATTTGGCTATTGTTGAAAGTGCTGCTATAAACATTGGGGTACAAGTGCCCCTATGCATCAGCACTCCTGTATCCCTTGGGAAAATTCTTAGCAGTGCTATTTCTGGGTAATAGGGTGATCTATTTTTAATTTTTTGAGGAAACTCCACACTGTTTTCCAGAGTGGCTGCACCAGTTTGCATTCCCACCAACAGTGCAAGAGGGTTCCCGTTTCTCCACATCCTCTCCAGCATCTATAGTCTCTTGATTTGTTCATTTTGGCCACTCTGACTGGCGTGAGGTGATATCTGAGTGTGGTTCTGATTTGTATTTCCCTGATAAGGAGCGACGTTGAACATCTTTTCATGTGCCTGTTGGCCATCCGGATGTCTTCTTTAGAGAAGTGTCTATGTTTTCTGCCCATTTCTTCACTGGGTTATTTGTTTTTCGGGTGTGGAGTTTGGTGAGCTCTTTATAGATTTTGGATACTAGCCCTTTGTCAGATATGTCATTTGCAAATATCTTTTCCCATTCCGTTGGTTGCCTTTTATTGATTATACTTGTGCCAGATACCTTCTGTCATACAGTAGATAGCTTTTTACATAACTTCATGATATCTTTGATGAAGAATTTTGTATCTAATCCAGGCAATTCACACTGATACTGTGATACCATCTAATTCCCAGAACTACTCCAAAAATACTTTCCCCTATGCATCAGCACTCCTGTATCCCTTGGGAAAATTCTTAGCAGTGCTATTTCTGGGTAATAGGGTGATCTATTTTTAATTTTTTGAGGAAACTCCACACTGTTTTCCAGAGTGGCTGCACCAGTTTGCATTCCCACCAACAGTGCACAGGGGTTCCGGTTTCTCCACATCCTCACCAGCATCTATAGTCTCCTGATTTGTTCATTTTAGCCACTCTGACCGGCGTGAGGTGATATCTCAGTGTGGTTTTGACTTGTATTTCCCTGATGAGGACAAACACATAGACCAATGGAATAGAGACTCCAGAATTAGATCCACAAAAGTATGGCCAACCTATCTTTGACAAGGCAGGAAAGAATATCTGATAGAAAAAAGACAGTCTTTTTAACAAATGGTGCTGGGAGAACTGGACAGCAACATGCAGAAGGTTGAAACTAGACCACTTTCTCACACCATTCACAAAAATAAACTCAAAATGGATAAAGGACCTGAATGTGAGACAGGAAACCATCAAAACCTTAGAGGAGAAAGCAGGAAAAGACCTCTCTGACCTCAGCCACAGCAATTTCTTACTTGACACATCTCCAAAGGCAAGGGAATTAAAAGCAAAAATGAACTATTGGGACCTCATGAAGATAAAAAGCTTCTGCACTGCAAAGTAAACAATCAACAAAACTAAAAGGCAACCGATGGAATGGGAAAAAGATATTTGCAAATGACATATCGGACAAAGGGCTAGTATCCAAAATCTATAAAGGACTCACCAAACTCCACACCCGAAAAACAATCCAGTGAAGAAATGGGCAGAAAACATGAATAGGCACTTCTCTAAAGAAGACATCCAGATGGCCAACAGGCCTCATTCTGTCTTCTTACGTGACCCCATTTATACATGTGTTAAATTTCTTGGTGTTCTTCTACAAATTCCTGTAGTGCTGATTATTTATTTTAAGGCATTATCTCTCTGTGCTTCAGTTTGTATATTGTCTGTTTTTATGCCATCACGTTCACTGACCTTTTCCTCTGCTATATGTAATCTGCTCTTAACCCCATCCAGTGAAATTCGCATTTCAGAGAGTGTATGTTTTATCTCTCAAGGTTTCATTTCTTTAAAAATATATATTTCATTTCAATATACCTTATAGTCATGCTTATGTTAATCTTTGAGGATATTTATACTATTTATAATAGCTATTTGAAGACTTTGTCACGTAATTGCATTAACTCTTTCATTTATGGGTCTATTCCAGTTCATTGCTTTCCTGGCTGTAGGTCACAATTTCCATCTTAGTGTTAGGTCTGGAAAATTTGAATTTTTGTGTGGATAGTGCATATTGTGCATGCTACTTGGAGTGACTGTATTTTGTTTCTTCTTTTACGTAATGCTGGTCTTCATTGCCTTGGGCACTTCTCTTATGTACAGATCAGTTTGATGTTTTCACGGTTTGTTTTTATACTTTGTTAGTATGGGTCCTAAGTAGCCTTACCTTGGCAAACTTTATCCCTTTTACTCAGGCATGATCTTTTTGTGGTCTCTGCTGAATGTGCTGAGTGATTACCAAGGACTCTCCACACCAGCCCGAGCATCCTTCCCCATTAGACAAACTCTGGGAATCACTGGGCTTACTGGGCTCAACTTCTCCTTTGTCCAGGTTTGTGGAGTTTTGCCCTGTACCTCGTGATTTACTGTAAAGCAGACTCAGGGACTCCTAAGCAGATTTGCAGAGTGCCTTTTCCACCTAGCCTCCTCTTCCGAACTCCCCCTTCAATTTCTAAATCACACAAGCCTCCCTGAACTAAGGTGTCTGTCTTTTCAAATCAATAAAACAACTATGCCCCCATTTGATCTTGCTTTCTTCTCTGGGAGTTGGACTATTCCTCCGGGCAGAGATCCTGACTGTAGGGCTCATCGGGTTTGTTTTCATCCCCTCAGAAATGAAATCCCTGTGCTCCCTCTGTTACAGTTTCTGGAAATAATCCTTTCATAGATTGCCCCCATTTTTCTATTTTTTTCTATGAGGAGAGCAGTTCAGGTCTTTACCAAGGCTGGTTGCATGTTGGTTTTACTTCTTATTTTCCAGTGAGGTAGAGTATCTATTTTTCATGTGTTTATTGGACACTTAAACTTTTGGTAGTGTCTATTGAAGTGTCATCTGTTTTTCCCATTGTTTTGTCTCCTTGACTTACTGATTTGTAGGAGGTGCTGATGCATGTGGAAATAAGCCTTTTATTGATTATACTTGTGCCAGATACCTTCTGTCATACAGTAGATAGCTTTTTACATAACTTCATGATATCTTTGATGAAGAATTTTGTATCTAATCCAGGCAATTCACACTGATACTGTGATACCATCTAATTCCCAGAACTACAAAAATACTTTCCTTTATAGCAAAATGAACTGGTAAGGAATCATATACCCATTTAGTTCCCTATCTCTTTGGTCCCCTTAGTCTAGAAGAGTTTTGTATTTTCTTTGCTATGATTTGGAATGGTTTTGGAGATTCCAAGCTAGCTGTTTTATAGACTGTTTCTTAGTGTGGACTTGTCTGGTGCTTCACCATGATAGAATGACTGTATGCATTTGGGGTGGGGATATTACAGAAGGGTGGTGGGGTTTTCCTATTCCATCTTTTGGGTGGTGCGAGATTTTGATTCATCACTTTACTGATGATGCTCTGATATTTCCCTTAATGATTACTTCAATACATACCTTGATGATATTACCACGGGACAGTAAATTTTACGTACTTATGTATTTATTTATTTAGAACATGTGAGCGGGGGAACAGGGTAGAGGGAGAAAGAATCTCAAGCAAACTCTACCCCAAGCACAGTGCCCTACATAGGACTCGATCCCACAACTGTGAGATCATGACCTGAGTCAAGATGAAGAGTTGGACACTTGACCAACCGAGCCACCTAGGCGCCCCTACTTCAAAAGGTAGGATGCAACCTTTTACAAGCGGGTGATTTCAAATGTTATGCCAGCTAATCTTCTGCAGAGATTCAGATGGGGAAAACAGGTCGGTTTGGCAGGCCTACCTAAAAACAGCAGATGTTCATGCCAAATGGAACATACCTTCTGGAGCAATAGCAGTTTCCCACATCTAAAAATCTTTTGGGGCTCTATGCACATAGTCACCAGCAAGAAATCTGAATTTGAGTGGGTTCTTGATCAGAAGAGCCATTAAAATATTTATAGAGAGCAATCGTGTAGACATTCCTCCCCTGTCCTTATGATCCAACTGCTGGGATACTACTGGAGATATATCTGCAACCCGAACACACACAGTGGGACCTTGAGAAAAAAATCGAACAGGTCTACCCAGAGAAGGCGTTCTGAGTTTGGGTCTCAAAAACTGCCTGAGGCAGGGTCACCTGGGTGACTTAGTCAATGAAGGGTCTGACTCTTGGTTTTGGCTCGGGTCATGATCTCACAGTTCATGGGTTCAAGCCCCACATCGGGCTTTGTGCTGACAGTGCAGAGTCTGCTTGGGATTCTCTCTCCCCTCTCTCTCTGCCCCTACTGCACTCATGCACTCTCTCCTTCTCTCTCAAAAAGAAATAAACGGTAAATTTTTTTTTAATTTAAAAAATCTGCCCGAGGCAATTTCTTTTTGGAATCCATTTGAGAGACAGCTGGTTTGTCACTGAGTTGATTACAGCTGCTTCTGCAAGCAAAGGGTAGAAATATTTGGTGATTTCGGACAGACCTTCTGGGAGGAAGCGGCACAGAAAGACTCATTCATCGTGTGTGGTGGTATCTTCAAAGGCACACTGCGATCTGGTTGCTTCATAAAATAGGGAAGGGAGGAGCCCTCTGAGAACCTCCTTGTCCCACTGCTGGGATCTGAATCCTAATATTCTCTCCTGCTGAAGGTGAAAAAGTTCCCATAGTTTACTGATGGGAATTCCTGGGTTAATGACTACATTGCTATCTGGAAGGCAATAAAAATCTAGATGGAGTGAGACAGAGTAACTCAGAGTTGATAGCAATGTATTTAGCTGTGGAAGAAGAGTCTGACTCAGGCCTCACAGGAGGGTAAGATTAACACATACATGCATGTTGTGGAGGTGATGTTAGCCAACAGGCTTTCTAGATGATCAGGAGTATTGGCCCTAGATAACCGAACAAGAAGGATCATCGCCACGTGAGGTACTCTGTTATCAAAATCTACATAGAAATTTAGAGGAAGAATTAATTTGGCTCTTCTTGGTGCCTCCCAAAGAAAAGAGAACAGAACAACGATAAAAGCACCTGCTGGCTCAGGAGATTAGAATATGGGGGCTGATGCCTTAGTTGACGCTTCGATTCAGGAAATGAAAAGGCATATGGGTGCTCAGCCATGGGCCAATAGCCAGAGAGGTAATACATTCCCTTTAGTGTCATGGAAAGGCAAGTGCACGGAGTTAGAAGACCCCTCCTAGTAGTCTCTGAGAGCGAAGAATGGGTATTAACTGGGACTGACACTTATTCTATTCTTGACTTCCCTGTCCTGTAAAAGAAACAACCTGAAAAAGTAGAATTAATGCGTGGGAACAACGAATTCTTGGTCACTTTGGATCCTGTGGGTATATTGATGCTGGCCAGGTACATATTTTAATGCTACCTACGAAAAATGATTGGCAACATGGTTCAATGTTACGCTGACCAACTGTGCTCATTACCCTCAGAGCAGTGTTGTCCTGTGAAATTTGAATGAACAGTTGAAACATCTGTTATGCACAATGTTTTCTTTCTTTTCTACTTTTGTGGACAGTTTTTAATGGTTGGGAGAAGATCTTGTTTTCAATTATATTTCCCCAACAGGAGTAACCCTCCTGATATCATGCCCTCCTGGTAACAGCAGGAAAGATAAGAACAGAGACAGAGACAAATGACAGGTCATTGCCAGCCATGGTTTTCTCTCTCAGGTGCATTGGTGTTCCTTATCTGTAGATTCTCCTCCAGAAGAATAATTGGGGGTTTTGAGAAGATTGCAAGGAAGTATGTTTTTGGGTTTTTTTTTTAATATATTTTTTAATGTTAATTCATTTATTTTTGAAGGAGAGAGTGTGAGTGGGGGAGGGACAGAGAGAGACATACAGAATCTGAAACAGGCTCTAGGCTCTGGGTTGTCAACACAGAGCCCGATGTGAGGCTTGAACCCATGAACCATGAGATCATAACCTGAGCTGAAGTCGGTTGCTTAGCTGACTGAGTCACCCAGGTGCCCTTAGTTGTTATTTTTAATTTATTTGTTTATTTTGAGACAGAGAGTGTGCATGCATGCATGAGCAGGGGAGGGGCAGAGAGAGAGGGTGAGAGAGAATCTGAAGCAGGCTCTGCACTGTCAGCACAGAGCTAAAGGCAGGGCTTGATCCCATGAAATGTGAGATCATAACCTGAGCCAAAATCAAGAGTTGGGCCCTTAACCAACTGAGCCACCCAGGCACCCTTATGTCATTATTTATGAGGTCAAAATTGAGTTCTAAAAAGCAGAGAATTCCCAAGACAATGTAACTTCCACAGGGAATATTCCCTTCTTCTCATGTCATGATTGTTCTGTGGACAAAGTGGTTTCTGATTCTCAAAATGTCAAGTTTTCCAATACTGATAATTCCCTCACATAACCCACTACTGACTTCTTGGACAACTGGTAGACCAAAGAGGAAAATGTGTGTCAGGTTCTGGGAATCAACATTTGTAGGTTGTGATAAAGGTCTGAATGTTTCAAAATAAAAGCTAAAAGGCTATCTCAGAGAGACTCCACATCTTAACCCATCTTAATACCCTCTCTGGAGGACGTAGAGGCTAGAGGGTGCCTGTGTTGCATAATTATTTTCTTACACAACAGGGGAATTCAGTTTTGTTGAAGAGAAAACCTAGCATAAATGGGAGAAATGCCCAGCTACTTCACCACATTGTACCCCCCAAAGAGCCCAGTATACTGCTTCCTAGGGAAAGCTCTGTGCTACACCGATGCCTTACAGAGGTATCATCCTATGGCCCTGGTGGAACAGAATGATGTTTATGGGCCAAGTCACTACACATATGGCAAATCCTCTCCATTTGATAGAAAATAAGTTTGGCCCCAGGCCAATTTCTGGGGCTTATCCAAATTCTCTTTTTTGAGCTTCAGTTTTGAAATTTTGTCCAATAGGGGATACATCTTAGGAACAGATTATTCCTTTAAAGAAAGTTTACTGTGCTGAGAGTAATTCACTGAGAAGGCCAAACCCCTTTCTGAAACATTTCTCATTTTGGAGAAAACACTAATATTATTACCTTGCCACAGATTTAACATTGCAAGTTCCAAACTACAAAGAATTCTTCTAGACCATGTTTTTAAAAGATCTCAGTTACTTATTTCCAATTAGCATTAGACCTTATCCATCAATATAATAGAAAACTGGCCAAGATATTTGCCTCGTAGCTATTTAGGGAACCAATATAAGCATCCCAGGGAATCATCTTGAGACAAGTATGAATCCTAGGAGTGCTCACATTGGTTAGCTAATGTGTGATTTTCCCTTTTACAGTCTCCCTCAATATTTGTAGAAAGATAATTAGTTTAGAATTCTTGTACTGATTTAAGACATTTCATCTAAGAGGGAGGCTGAGTTCAAGAATCAGTTTCGCTATATTTTCACTATCCTTGTTATAGAAGAAGATCGTCCTAATAATTGTGTTTAGCAGTTGTAGAATTAGTGCAAAGAACAAAAAGAATACAAACTTTACACTCAGAAATCTCTGGTCAGGTTCTATAAAAGGGAACAGTGACATCATGTCTGTTGACTCATCGTTGAACTGTAAGTGAGGAGCTCTAAATACGAAGATCAAGGCAACTGGAAGGTTGTGAATTGGGGTGTTTCACGAGAGAATGGTGATGATCTAACACAGGTAAGTACAATGTCTTCAAGATGTTTTGTTCAAGAATACAAAACCGAAGCAAGAACTCAAAAGCTGAGTATACAATTGGATGTGTAGCAGCTCAGTAGCAAGGATAGGAGCAAAGACAGAATATCGGTGTATAACTGCTCCTGACTGCCATTACAACCTGCTGAACATTTGGAGGAAACTGTAGGTAACCAAGAGGATTACTTTCAAACCAAATGTATAGGCTTGCAGTTTTATCAGTGTAGGAAAGGAAAAAATTCTTTCTCTACCCTTCAAGTTCTTCCGGTGGACTTACACTTGATCTTAGCCAAAAGGCTGAGAAGCGATTTTCCGGTGGACTTAGAATGCAATCTACATGAGACATATTCGTAGGAGAAAAAAAGCTCCAAAGTTTTACTACATGCCTATGGAAGCCCGAGAATAAAATTGAGACCTAAAGAAATGATCAAGGCAGGAAATTTTTATACTTTTAGACAGACAATAAATCAGTGAGGAATTGACAGGACAAAGACAACTTAACTTTGGGAGCTTCAATTAGTAAGGAACTCTAAACAGAATTTGAGCTGGGGCAGTAAATTAGTAAAAAGTAACAAATGTCGTTTATACAGCCTCTTGGATCTAAATTTTCTATCTCTGGTGAAAAGGATATCTCTGTCCCTCCTGCTGTGAAAGGGTATCTTTCACACGGGAGATTTCTTTCCTGATTTCAGGGGAGACAGAGGAGGGGCTGAGTGTCCTTCTTGTGCAGGCTGTCTCGTAAGTAACTTTTATTTAAAATAGTATGTTGGAAAAAATAAAATGATAAAATAAAATAAAATAAAATAAAATAAAATAAAATAAAATAGTATGTTTGGGCACTTGGGTGCTCAGTTGGTGAAGCGTCCGACTTCGGCTCGGATCATAATCTCACAGTGCGGGGGTTCGAGCCCTATGTCAGGCTCTGTGCCAACAGCTCAGAGCCTGGAGCCCGCTTCAGATTCTGTGTCTCCCTCTCTCTGTGCTGCTCCCCTGCTTGCACTCTGTCTGTCTGTCTCTCTCAAAAATAAAATGAAAACATAAAAAAATTAAAATGCTATGTGAAAGTGGCAGTCTATTTAGCCTCTATATCTGCTATGAGGTGGTGCACAGTAGATAAAGTCACTGATGAGGTGATACACACTAGATAAAGACGCTTATCATGTTGATAAGGAAAAAGGACATTAGTAGAACAATTGTTTTTGCCTTAGCTGGAAAGCGACAGCCTTAAGAACTTATGATCTTTATCTATCAGCCAGATTAATGGGAACTGTAGGGTTCAGAACTAACTAATCACCTCAAGATATCCACTCTGGCATGCAGACTATTTCAAGCTGAAAACAAACAAGGTCCAAACCACTCAGGAAGAAACTTTGATCTTCCCCTTAACTGCCTAAAAGAATTTAGACAGAGGACCTTCTCCAGGAAGAGAATTATCACCATAGATAACTACAGTGTAATATGAGCTAGGGGTGGTAGACAGAGAGAAATTTAGCAAAGTCTGTTTCTTTAAGTGCCTGTAAAACCTATAGATCTTTCTGCTTTCCAAACTACTTCTGTCCTTTAAGCCCCTGAATAGTCTTAATAACTCTAACCCTGTTAGGTCTTATTAGGCCAAGATATTCTCTGTAAATGGGTTATCACCATTTTCTATGGCTCAGGTGGATTATCTGTAGATATCCCAGGGTGTGTATCAGAACAAGGGGTATATTTCTGTATTGAATCTCCCAGCTCTAGATTCTAGATTGCTTATCGCAATTTTGTCTGATCTACTAGAAATGTCCTTACTATATTATGAATTAGAAGAAAAACTGATGCGGACTATTGAACCCTTAAAAGTTACCACGGATCCTAAAAACTGATCAACCAACCACAAAATGTGATTCCTTCAGTAACCCGAAACAAGAAGCCACATCTGGTTTAGAATGAATTGTGCAGGATCTAAAACAAAGAAGGTTGAACATATCTTAGAGAAGCCTGTTTAATAGTGGACAGGGGTCCACTAGCAAAGACACTTCGTGGAATAAGCTATGCTTGTTCAGGATCTCAGAGCTGTGAATAAGATGATCTCTTGCATTTTAACAAATGATTTCCAATCAGAAAATTGTTCTTTTCTTCCTCTACTTCAGATTCTGTTCATTTCATGGTAGTAGAGCTCCATTCTACTTCCATCATAATTCCTGGATGTGAAAAGTTTGCTGTCACTTAGGAAAAGCAACAATCCACTTACACAGCCATACCTCAGGTTGTGTTACCCGCACATGGCTCTCAGGTTGTAAATCAAGATGAATGGATAAAGAAGATGTGAGATAATATATAATTTATAATATATAATATAATATATAATATATAATTATACTTATATAAGTATTATATTATATATAAAATATATAATAATATATTAATATTATATATAATATAGTATATATAATATAATAATATAATATAAAGTATATAATACTTATTATATTATATATAATACTTATATACTTATAATATTTATATATAATACTTCTATGTTTTTATATATATACTTCTATATTTTTATATATACTTATTTTATATATACTTACTCAGCGATCAAAAAGAATGAAATCTTGCCATTTACAACAACGTGGGTAGACCTAGAGTGGATTATGCTAAGTGAAATAAGTCAGAGAAAGACAAATACCATGATTTCACTTATACTTGGAACTTAAGAAACAAAACAGATGGGGGCACCTGGGTGGCTCAGTCGGTTGAGCGTCCGACTTCAGCTCAGGTCATGATCTCCCTGTCTGTGAGTTCCAGCCCCGCGTCAGGCTCTGTGCTGACAGCTCAGAGCCTGGAGCCTGCTTCGGATTCTGTGTCTCCCTCTCTCTCTCTCTGCCCCTCCCCTGCTCATGCTCTGTCTCTCTGTCCAAAATAAATAAACATTAAAAAAAATTAAAAAAAAAAAAGAAACAAAACAGATGAACATAGGGGAAGGGAAGGAAAAATAAAATAAGATAAAAACAGCGAGGCAAACCATAAGAGACTCTTAAATAGAACAAACTGAGGGCTGGTGGAGGGGCGGTGGGTGAGGGGATGGGCTAAATGGGTGATGAACATTAAGGAGGGCACTTGTTGGGATGAGCACTGGGTGTTATATTTAAGATATGAATCACTAAATTCTACTCTTGAAACCAGCACTACACTACATATATTAACTAACTTGAATTTAAATACAATCTTGGAAAAAAAAAAAAAAAGACTTGAACCATCATTTGAAGTAAATCCTACTCTTTTCCAATATATGGATGGTTGAATCCTTTGCTTATCCTCTAGAAAACTGTCACTAAAAGACTCTCTTTTTTTAAAAAAAAATTTTTTTTTAACGTTTATTTTTGAGACAGAGAGAGACAGAGCATGAACGGGGCAGGGGCAGAGAGAGAGGGAGGCACATAATCGGAAGCAGGCTCCAGGCTCTGAGCCATCAGCCCAGAGCCCGACGCGGGGCTCGAACTCGCGGACCGCGAGATCGTGACCTGAGCTGAAGTCGGACACTTAACCGACTGAGCCACCCAGGCGCCCCAAGACTCTCTTTATCACCCTCA